>NC_044063.1:11056381-11061381 GCF_902167405.1 Gadus morhua
AGCGACTTAATGGATTGGATGTAGCAACGCTATCTCCCTCGCCCTCCCCGCCCCATTCGGTCAGGGAGCAGGGAGTCTCCCCGGGACCCGAGCTCACGCCCATCCCAGATGAAAGGGAGGGAATGATTCCCGTCACAAACCCCAGAGGATTATGTCTCTCTTTCTTCTCCCTTTCAGCGCTTTGACAAAATGGGCCACCCCCGCCTGACACACACACACACACACACACACACACACACACACACACACACACACACACACACACACACACACACACACACACACACACACACACACACACACACACACACACACACTTACACATGTATTGAAACACACACACATGCACAAATGTATGCAAACACACTCCTTCACACACACACACACACACACACACACACACACACACACACACACACACACACACACACACACACACACATACACACACACACACACACACACACACACACCTTCACCCACACACACACACACGCCTTCCTTTCCCTCGGTGGGGGGGCGGGGGAGGGGCGTTGCTTTGGATCGGAGGCTCACCGTGTGGGGGGGCCAGGGGGGATACGAGCCTGAAAGAGTGACGCACTGTTTTTATTCTTGGTTTAACCGCTTCAAATCCTCCGCCATAAAACTCACACATTGTGATGTTTTCCCCCTGCTTTGGTCTGCTTTGAAAACGTCTTCAATTCTGAGCAGGAATGACTTATTGAACGGACAATACCCATCCTATCCGATACTCTATGCTCCTCCACTTCACCATGAGCATACATGGAAATCCTCCTAAAAATATACAGTATAATATATATATAAACAAGGCTCCCCTGACTCTGAGTTCCATGCAGGACAGCAGCCTGCTTGTGAGCCGTCAAGTGTTCCATAAGCGAGCAGTGAAAGGACTCATTGAGATCTACCTTTTCCTAGACGTGTGTCTCCTGCAGCCCCTTGGCCGAGCACTCTTTCCATGGAGCTTGTTAGGGGCCAAAACACGCTCATTAAGCCACTCTGGCCTCCGTGACACGACATGACACACACACACACACACACGCGCGCACGTGTGCGTGTGCGTGTGCGTGTGCGTGTGTGTGTGTGTGTGTGTGTGTGTGTGTGTGTGTGTGTGTGTGTGTCCAACACACAGCCTCCTCCGGCCCACCCCGACCTCGGAGGCGACCAATCGCAGGGCACACTTCATCACATGTAAGCGAGAAGCTGTACTGCGTTTGAGGTGCGTGTGTCACCGTGTAGACCCCCGTCTCACGCGTGCACCCTGGCGAGCGAGGTACACGCACTGGCCTTTGACTTTGGCGCGCTCCATTATTTTTTTATCAGCCCTGGACACGTCTCCGCTTGATAAATGAGCCGCATTTATAGCCCTGGGTTCTCATGTGCCGGGTACCACCGGCTGGGGAGACGGGTAAACAGACGAGTGCCTTCCTCTCTGCTGAGGTCACACCCCCTTTGCTTAGTGTGTGTGTGTCTGTGTTTGTGTTTAGGTTTTGTGTGTGTGTGTGTGTGTGTGTGTGTGTGTGTGTGTGTGTGTGTGTGTGTGTGTGTGTGTGTGTGTGTGTGTGTGTGGGTGTGTGGGTGTGGGTGTGTGTGTAGGAGTGTGTTTGTGTATAAGTGTGTGTGTGTCGGTGTGTGTGTACAGTCAAAGAGAAGGGTAAAAAACATAAAAACAATCATTCACATCCACATACACGGATAAACACACAAATACACAAGGACACACAAGGACTCACAAGCACACCACACAAACACTCACACACACACACAGCTCTTGGGGAGCAGTCAGCGGGTAAGTGCCCTGCTCAAGGACTGACCCGAGTTCATGTTCCCACCACAGCTCCAACGGCATTGTGGGTAATTCTTGTCAGTGCATAACACATAAAGGTATCAAGCCTGTTTTTATAAGAGGTCGTATTTATGGAGGGACAAGCGAGCACACAGCCACAGAGCAACCCTCTGTTTACCAACAGTATTAGCACACCAGTATAACACTACATGGCCAGTAAAAGCTGCTTTTATTTACTTCTTTATTATTACAGGAAGTAATTAGGAGTGGCAAGGGAAGAGTCAATAGTGTATATAGTGAAGTTTGATTCCAAAAGTATTTTGGAATCAAACTTCTACTATTTCTCTTATCCATCAAAGCAATCACTGACCTTACTTAGAACATGTTATCTTTATAATATATATCAAGTAAAATAATAAACTTGTTAATACAAGTAAATAAATACTCGTTCTTATTGGTGGGTTGGGTTAGCTGTTCTAGGATTGGGGCTAGGGTTAGGAGTTCTATCGTTGGGTTTTAGGGTTGGATTTCCGGTTGTAGGGTTTTGGTTCCCCTGGGTTGAGTTTAAGGGTTTGGTTCAGTTCTAGGGTTTGTTTAACAAATACTGTTTCAAACTCAGTGTCTCGGTGGTCCGTTGGAGACTTGTGCTGTTTATCAACAGTGCCTGAAAGAATGCTCTCTTTGTAAACGGTGGGGGGGTTTAGAATGACGTTGATTTAATTGTTATTTCAAGTGCAAGCTCTGATCTCCTCATATCGGTTGTCACGATGGTGCAGTTGAGATAGATTAGGATTCTCGCTTCTAACCCTAACCCTATTCACCCTAATCTTCTTACTAACTATTATTAACCCTTTTACCCCTAGCAATATTACTAACCCAAAATCTATTGCAAACACTCTGACACTTACCCTATTCCCAACACTAACCCCATTACCCTAACCCTAATACTAACACTCACCCTATTCCCAACACTAACCCTATTACCATAACCCTAATACTAACACTCACCCTATTCCCAACACTAACCCTATTACCATAACCCTAATACTAACACTCACCCTATTCCCAACACTAACCCTATTACCATAACCCTATAACTAACCCCTATTACAAACACTAACCCTATTACCCTAACCCTAATACTAACACTCACCCTATTCCCAACACTAACCCTATTACCCTAACCCTAATACTAACACTCACCCTATTCCCAACACTAACCCTATTACCATAACCCTATAACTAACCCCTATTACAAACACTAACCCTATTACCCTAACCCTAATACTAACACTCACCCTATTCCCAACACTAACCCTATTACCATAACCCTATAACTAACCCCTATTCCAAACACTAACCCTAATACCCTAACCCCATTACTAACCCTATTACCCTAACCCTATTACTAACCCCACCCAACATCACCCTGCACATGATGTACGTATACATACTGGCTGGTGTGAGGGAATGAGAGATAGAAGGGGTTATTTAGAGTCCTGTCTAAAGGAAGATGAAACAAGAAGGAGTTTGTTAGTGTTGATACTGAGAATAAAACATGTGTGTGTGTTTATGTGTGAGTGTGCACGTGTGATAAATAAGTTAAAGCAACATGCCAGTATATTTTCCCGCTGATGAATACACACATTATGCATGAAATATTCAGCAGAGTGTTTCCCGTTCTTTCTCGTTATATATGTTATATGGATGTTTACCGGAACCTTCTGATAGGAAATCACAGCAGATCAGGAGCTTAGACAGAGACAACCATGCATATTTTATGGAGGAACGTAATTAAAATCCGGTATTCACACGTAACGATCCGATATATGAAACATACGCTTAATTAGGTTTATTCAAACGACTGCTGAATGGTATTATTGTGGGTATTATTATAACGCGATTTCACCAACGTATGATAAATCATATGTGCGTTGGTTGTGATCGCGATGTTCAATGGCAGAGATTTTCTCTGCCTTTTGTTTAATGCAGTAATTAAATAATTCTGCAGTTAATTAGACCCATATTCATTCTATTCATTGCATTTCATTCCCTGATGCTTGAAAAGGAACCGGTTTAAAGCTCTACTGAGAGAGAGAGAGAGAGAGAGAGAGAGAGAGAGAGAGAGAGAGAGAGAGAGAGAGAGAGAGAGAGAGAGAGAGAGAGAGAGAGAGAGAGAGAGAGAGAGAGAGAGACAGAGAGAGAGACACACAAAAACACCCACCCCCACCCCCACGCACACACACACACACGCACGCACGCACGCACGCACGCACGCACGCACGCACGCACACACACACACACACACACACACACACACACACACACGCACGCACGCACGCACGCACACACACACACACACACACACACACACACACACACACACACACACACACACAGAAACAGAGCCATGCACAGAGAGAATGAGAGAATGAAAGAGAGCAAAAAGAGAGACAGAGAAACATAGAGAGACCGAGAGAGAGAGAGAGAGAGAGAGTGAGAGTGAGACAGGTGGAGATTATCTACTCATCTGCTTCTCTCTCGCTCGCTCTTGCCCTCTCTCGACCTCACGACTAGCTGCTATGTTTGACCTTAGTGCTGTTCTCCTTCAAGACAGAGGACACGATCCCAGCCCCCACCCCCACCCCCAGCCCCAGCCCCGGCGCCCGTTCTCTAAGAAAACCCCAGATAAGGGTGTTTAACGTGTAAACACCGGGGCCCCTGCTGGACCCAACCTAGGCTCAGGGACCCCCGGCTCCTCAGCCAGGGGGCCAAACAGGGACACACATCATAAAGCGCTCGGAGGAAAGCCATTATTTGACACCAGTGTGTGGATTCTACGGCAGCCTCACTGGATCCGGGCACGTACGTGTGAACGGCACCGGGGGAGTGACCGTTGGTGAGGAGAGAGAGTGCACTCGGTGACACTGCTGTGCACTTCTTTGTGTGTTGAGAGTTCACCAAGACTCTGCATAGCCTCCCCCCACCCCCCCCCCCATCCCTAACCCTAACCCCTAACCCTAACCCTAACCCTAACCCTAACCCTAACCCTACCCCCCCCATCCCTCTTACGCACGTATTGAATGTTGTACGTCCTGGCACTTAATGTACTCACTTATTGTATGTTGTACGTCCTTGCACTAAAAAATAGAACTTGGCATTGTGTAGCATCTTATCCTAGCTATCTTTGTTGTAT
>NC_044063.1:11066381-11080995 GCF_902167405.1 Gadus morhua
AATGGATGATTATGGAATGGACAGCTTTAATTGCACAAATATGTTTTCATTTGATTCACACACACACACACACACACACACACACACACACACGCGCACACACACACACGCACACACACACACACACACATACACACACACACACACACACACACACACACACACACACACACACACACACACACACACACACACACACACACACACAAAATACATATATGTGTCAGCCATCAAACAAAGTGTCCCTGGCCACTACTAGTTGTCGTAAGAATGAAACTGATTTATATGGTGATCATGCCGGCCGGCCACTGCATTAATCACAATTCTGAATAATGTTTCTCTTGCGCCTGGGAATTGACTATCACTCAGACACACTGAGGCACAAGCAACACACCACCGGACTAGCACAGCAAACAAACGTATAAAATCAAGAGTGTGTTGAAAGAGGTTTTAAATGCTGACGCCGGCAACCAGACCAGACGACACAGTTCATGGGAACCCAGTTCAACCAGCCCCCCCCCCCCCCCATACACACCCACACACACACACACACACACACACACACACACACACACACACACACACACACACACACACACACACACACACACACACACACACACACACACACACACACACACACACACACACAACACACACACACACACACACAGAGGCCTGGCACTTTTAAAAGTAATAAAATAACAATATTACAGCAGTGTCCCTCTTGCCTTTGGATGTGTTTCTCCGGAGCTCCAGGCTTCATTTGAATGTGTGAAGTGGAAGAGAAACACAAAGCAGAGCAGAGACGCTGAGCTCAGCCCGAGTTGGCTTTTACGAGTTTCGCCGCTTATAATAATTTCACATTCTTTATTTCCTCTTTTATCGCCCGGTTGTTAAACCAGGACGTTTTTCCATTTTGGGGCGGCGGTTTTTACGAGTGTGTCACGGCGTTAAAGTCCGAGAAGAAAGCAAAGGATGAAGGCCTGAGGTTCGGGGTTGGGATGCCTCATTTCCCCAGATTTGCAGTTGCTATTTCTTACCCGGCTTTAAGTCGCGTTGATGCAAAAGCTACGAGATGACGGATGAAGTCAAAGACGCCTTACGTCATCACCGCTGCTATTTATAATACAAAGCCCACTAATTCCTGCATGTGTAAACACGAAGATGAATGTCTTACAAATACGGCCAATTTGTATTATTCAAACAATGCGTCAGGGGGGGAACAATCGTTGCGCTGGGCGCAGCGGTGGCGCGTGCAGGCGGTTCGGATGGCACCCTATCCTGATGTCATTAATTAGGCGTGCCTCCTAAACAGCCAGGCAGTAATTGTCAGTTGCACATGAGTAATTGAATCGGGCGGCCATGCTTAAACAATTGGCTCTAATTGCATTACTGTTCTGGACCGTGAATACAATGGGCAGACTGAAACCTGCCCCCCTCAGCATCACTAATTGCGTATGTAAATCAGCCGTATTCTGGCCCCCAACAACAGGGGGGAGAGTTAACGTAATGAAGAAGGCTTTGGCGTTGGCTTTGATGGAGCGTAGGCCAGCCGATCCGGGCACTGTCCCCTGGCTTGGACGGACTACTGTACGGAAGACCTGGCTGCCCCACGCTAGGCTGGGCTGGGCTGGGCTGGGCATCGATGGACACAAAAGAGCCCCCTCCCGTCCACAGATGGGGACGACTTTTTGCTGCCAAAGGCATCCGTGTATTAATGAAACATATGCGCCGTGAACGAGAGTCGTCGGATTAGCTTAAGGCGTTATGAATTATAAAGGCCCTGGACCGCTGTGATTGGCGGAGCGTTGCATCACTCTAGCGGAGAGTGAGGTCACGTTTTAGAGTCACTCCCTGCAGGTTCCTCTCACTCTCTCCAATGCTCGACTTATTGGAGGAGGAGGAGGAGGAGTAGGAGGAGGATAGAGGAGGAGGTAGAAGAGGAGGAGGAAGAGGAGGAGAGGAAGAGGAGGAGGAGGAGGAGGAAGAAGAGATGAAGAGGAGGAGGAGGAGAGAGAGGAGGAGGAGGAAGAGGAGAGGAAGAGGAGGAGTAGGAGGAGGAAGAGGAGGAGGAGGAAGAGAGGAGGAGGAGGAATTGAGGAGGTGGAGCTGGCAAGTGGAGAAGGAGGAGGAGGAAGAGATGGCGGAGAGGGAGAGGAGGCAGAGGAGGAGGGAGGAGGAGAAGAGATTGAGAGCACATCTGGATCCGTGGCCATGAGGCTGAGGCTGGCGCCAGTGCTGCTCACAGACACACACACACACACACACACACACACACACACACACACACACACACACACACACACACACACACACACACACACACACGCACACACGCACATACACACACACACACACTCACACACTCACACACACACGTCGATTTACGGCTCTTAGATTCTAGGAGATATTAGTGTCTAGATATTAAGATTCATCTCTGAGAATCCAAGAGAGCTAAGAGCTGTCAAACTACATCTTTACTGCATGTGTGTGTGTGTGTGTGTGTGTGTGTGTGTGTGTGTGTGTGTGTGTGTGTGTGTGTGTGTGTGTGTGTGTGTGTGTGTGTGTGTGTGCGTGTGTGTGTGTAGGTGGGGGGGGGGGTATATATGTGTGGTAGTATGTGGGCGTGTGTTTTTTCGGTTCTTGTTGTTACTTTTTAAAATCACACCATGACTTTCCAAACTTGATTTAAGAAAGCAGAAGAATTCTCGCTGCCGTCTTCAAATCCCGAACCCCCTCAAACGGCCTTCAAAGCTCCTTAAATCGATCTCCAGACACTAAGATTAAGAGGCACACACCAGTCCATTCTTAGCGAGACAGCACAGCAGACCCCATTGCATGTTAATTATTCACAGCTTTACTAATCCATATTTGAACACATGTGGGAGCTGATGCAGCCTGTCTCTGTTTGTGTTTAAGGACATGACCATGTGCTGCTAGACACTATGTGGCGATGGGTCTGCGGCAGCTTTCTACGGGGGTGGTTTTGGGAGCGTTAAGAAACACAGCCTTCGTGATGGAGACAGAGTTGAAGCGTCTGTGTCTTCATAACCAGCTGTACTGTACAGAAATGAACATAAACACAGGCAGAGTGAAGCTCTTAATTTCAGACTATGGGCCGGTGCGGTGGTCGGGATTAGGATTAATAGGTTGACGAGCGCATTTTAGGCACTTAATCCCCCTGGTAGCTCTCTATGAAACCCCTCGTGTCCTTTTTCAGGCGCCAACAAATCAGACAGAAAAGAGGCATAAGGTAGAGGATACAGTCTGTCTGTTCCACTGGAAGAATACCGCCGGCCACAATTATAACGCGACGTGCCTGGAACCAGTTCCACAACAGCAAATCACCGTACTGTCTGTTTGTTGGCATCTGTGCTGCTCTGGAGCCCCAGGGAAGATCTACTGTAGAGTCTCCGTTCTCCTCAACATTCCTGGGTCCCGAGCAGCGCAGACGGTCACAGACGGTCCGACAGCACGGAGAACTGTCCCTGAAATCCCCGGGTTTTTATCGGCTTTGGGTGCGGACTGTGTGTGTGTGTGTGTGTGTGTGTGTGTGTGTGTGTGTGTGTGTGTGTGTGTGTGTGTGTGTGTGTGTGTGTGTGTGTTTGTGTGTGTGTGTGTGTGTGCGCTTCTGTGTGTGTGTGTGTGTGTGTGTGTGTGTGTGTGTGTGTGTGTGTGTGTGTGTGTATGTGTGTGTGCTTGTCAATGTGTGCGTGCGTGTGTTTCTACATTTGAATGTGCGCAGTGTGTGAGTGTGTGGGTGTGTGAGCGTGTGAGCGTGCGTGTGAATCAGATGGGAGAATCAGGGTTGGCTGTTAGACTGGCTGTCAAGCCAGGCTGCCCATGTTTGCTGACGCCACATCACTCCAAAAGAAACTCCATCCATCCCTCCATCTAGCTGCTCTCCTTCATTCAACCCATCCATCCATCCATCCACCTCTCCTTACATCCATCCCTCCCCACCTCCTCCATCCAACTTACATCCATCCATCAATCGCCTCCTACCACCTTCCCTCCCTCCCTTCATCCATCCCTCCCTCCATCCCTCCCTCTCTTCATCCAACCATCCCTCCCTACCTCCTTCCACTCATCCAATCATCCCTCCCTCTCTCCCTCCCTCTCTCCCTCCATCCCTTCATTCATCCATCCCTCTGTCCGTCCCTCCCTCCATCCCTTCATCCAACCATCCCAACCTCCCTGCCTCCCTCCCTCCCTCTGTCCCTCCCTCTCTCCCTCCCTCTCTCCCTCCTTCCCTTCATTCACCAATCCCTCTGTCCCTCCCTCCCTCCTTGCCTTCATCCAACCATCCCAACCTCCCTGCCTCCCTCCCTTCCTCTGTCCCTCCCTCCTAGACTCCCTCCCTCCGTCCCGTCCCCCTATCCCGGGACGTTCAGGGTACAGCCACATGGTCTGCATTAGCTGCATACTCTGGTCTCTCCTCTCTGACATGGTGTCCGCCCACCACGCCCTCTCTGGGCCTGGAGAGAAGATGTGTGTGTGTCTGTTTGTGTGTGTGTGTATGTGTGTGTGTGTGTGTGTGTGTGTGTGTGTGTGTGTGGGTATGTGCGTGGGGAGGTCCCTCTGTGTTTTCTCTGTAAACACAGAGTACACTGAGGAGCTGTTATTGCAGGACACTGTCTGTTTACCACAGCTGAGTCCTCTGCTGTAAAGCCACCCCGGGGAATGTCGTTTGACTGGAACCCCTCGCTCCTATAGAAAGGGGCTGAGTGGGGAACCGGGTGTCATCTGTTAGCTTACATTGGATGTAAACATGGCTTTTTGTTTTTTTTTACTCTACAGCAGTGTTTACTCTGTTTACGTTACATTTTAGACTCTGAGGCTGACAGTGCCCCTATAGTTTACCGCTGTTGATTAGAGCAGAAGGCAATCACAGCAACACAAGACCCTAAAGCCATTTAGCTGGGATAAAATGTAGAATGTTTCCAGCTTCAACCGTCGACAATCACATATATCTGCCCAATCCTAGTGGCGTTAGGCTAATACTTCCTTGTGGGTATTATTTTATATCTCCATACATGCCACCCTGCCGTTAGTGAAAAGACAAGATTTACGGATCCGACTTTTACTTTGACATTGCTGCTTTACGAGATCCTCTCGTTTAATTCGTCCTTCAATGTGTATGTTCTTCATTTAACAGCTTTGCATGTGGGTGGCCGGACATCGCGTGCCTTGCTCAGAGATACCTTGGTAGTCCTTTAAGATGCTTGTGATCGTGAGGATTTGGAAAGAGGATGTAGCGACTTCATTCATAATCACATTAAGTGAATGGTCTTTGACCAAAACGCAGGGTTTTCCATGCAAAAAAAACCAGTGCTCTTACACATTGGCCCTATACCTGTCTGGATGTGCGTCCTGAACTGTGATTTACGTATTTAAAAGAAGTGTCAGCAGATGGATTGCAGTCAGCTGCCACCAGAGATGTGAACCCGTGTCTCATAATGAAACTAAGAGATGTGGTCGCATTTTTCACCCTTTCACTTCCTCCTGAGAGCATGCAGTGACTCCACCAAACCCGCTGGTCTGATTCACACATTCCATCTCCGTGAACAAAGCCTTCACAAGCGGCTCAGATCAAACATTAAACCGTGTTTGCCGGTCACACAGTGTCCGTAAACAAGCAGGACCGGTATCTGGTATTACCTCAGTATGCTCCACTGTTAATGGAGCACTAGAGTCCAACCTGAAGGAGAGTCACATGAGTATGACCAGTGAATTCAGTGAGAACTCACCTGCTCTATTGTGTGTGTGTGTGTGTGTGTGTGTGTGTGTGTGTGTGTGTGTGTGTGTGTGTGTGTGTGTGTGTGTGTGTGTGTGTGTGTGTGTGTGTGTGTGTGTGTGTGTGTGTGTGTGTGTGTGTGTGTCTGTGTGTGTGTGTTTGTGTGGGTGTGTGTGTGTTTGAGGACACATTGTTTTTCCTGTGAAAGCAATGGAACGCAAGGTGTCAAATGACATGCTGTACTCAGTGTGCCAAAGAATTCATCAAAGCTTTAAAACGTCAACACACCAATTCATTTTCTAAATACAAAAGGCATCATTTATATTTCTATAAATGGGGTTAAGTGTTAGGTAAGCATAAAGTCTCGATTTCCCCATTTGGCTACCGGGAATGGGGTTGAAAAAAGAAGTAAAGTTGAAGTCATTTTCGTATTTGTTCCAGTTCTCATGGCGTAACCACTGTGGTGGGGAGCAGAGAAAGAAGACAAAAATACAAACATTGGTCTCACCCATTCAATTTGGGGAAACTCAAAGAAAAGGACAAGAAGTTTCCGCTTCCGGCTGCTGGCTCACCAGCACTGACAATCCCAAGGCCGCCACAGAAAGCACACAGCAACACACAGAGCAAGATTCACATTTCTGCTGTAACTAAAGCTATCTTTTCCTGCCTAACAACACCCCTGTCTGCACCCCTGGCTCCCACCCACTTCTTCACTTTGTTTGCCTAATCACAGGCTGCAATCTGCTCAGCCCACTGAAAATAGATAATGGTTATGCGCCTCCGGCCTTCAGAGCCGTGCGCCTTGTGACGTGAGTGAGGGGGGGTTGGGGGGGTTTGGGAGGGGGGGGGGCCTCCCTGTTTAAGCCGCGGCGTCACAGCTAGCTTCCGCTTAACGCAACATGTCTTGTCTGACTCTGAAAAGTTAATAAGGGCCAGCGAAGATTTTCGGAGGTGGGTCGGTGGTGGGGGTGGTGGTAATGAATGACTCACAGAGTAATATAGTCTTTGAGATGTGGATGGAGATGCCCCCCCTCCCCTTCCCCCTCACTCATCCTATGTGGCACAGCTTTGAGAAATACTGCAATATTTGCATTGTTGACTCTTGTTCTTTTTAATGAAGAGCTCAAAGTTCGGAGAAATATGAGGAGGTGTGTCGGTGGCTCAGTAATTGTTCTTAGTCTGAGTCAAATAACAAACCCGAATGTGCTTCATGACTCACAGAAAATGCTACCGGGTGACTTTTTAAAATGAGATGAATTACTTTTCTTTGCAGCCTGGCATACATAAATCTAAGCTTTTGAAAACTCTGTAAGAAAACCCAAAATGTTTCGCTGAACAATCTCTAACCTTTTTATTTTGACTAAGATTGTATGTGTGTGTTCAGTTTAGTTTGTTTAGTAGTGAAAACATTGGTTTTGTTTCATACGCAGGGGACCTGCAAATGATTCTCCAAATAAATATTGTTTGATATTTAATGGCGCTTTAATTAGAACAAAGAGAATTCAAATTCAAATATTTCTTCAATACAGCCTCAATACATAAATCCTACGTTTATAACATGATTTAATCTTCCTCTGCTTACCTCGACTCACCGACGCAGACAATCTGGGTTTTTATCAGCGGCGCTGTTTCAAAAACTCCCAGCGCCTGTCCGCCCACCACAGACCACGTTTCATAATGCAGAAACCATACCAGAGAACTCTCTGGAACGAGATAGAGAGCTGCCCAAACAGCAGCATTTACAGACATGTTTCCAGGCTGTTCTACACATCCCCATTTCCTCCCAGGAAACGGAAGTTCATGCCCAGTTTAACCGGGAGAATGGATTCCCTCTGAAACAAACAACAACTTTACAATGCAGTCGTTGAGCAGGACTCTTGTAGCCGAAGAGTTAATGTTTGAAGATAGGTGTCAATGAGCCGGTAGGGTAGGTGCATTGCTCGAGGATCGTTTGTCTACGAGTCACCCACGTAGCCAACACCATAAGCAGTTCAGTATTCTGGGCTACAGAGGAGGTCTCCGCCGAAAGGCTGTGGGTTCAAACCCCAATGTCTTTGGCCTGCTTAGAAGCATCATCGAGCCAAATTCCTAACAATTACCAGTCCCTTAAACTTAAATGGTAAGCGAACCACAAATAAATGATTTGTTGAAACGGTGCCATTCGGGTCGAACAAAATGTGTTCATTTGGAATAAATTGATAAAGATGTTAAACAGGGGAGAGTCCAAATTGTTCAGAAAGAAAATTGCAAAAATGGAAACTCTGTGGTGAAATGTTCCCCTGGAAGTAAGAAGTGAAGGTCGCATTGGCTGGTTCACTCAACGGGGGAGAACATCAGGACGCCGTCTCCAGTGGGACCTCTCTGGCCATCACGCGTCCCCCCCCCTGCCCCCCCCCCCCCCGGTGAACAGGCTGTCACCGGGCGGTGAAGGATTGAGGGGCCGGCGGCGTAACGGTCCCAAGGGGGTATAAATCCCGCCCGGGGAGCCCTCCCTGAGACAGGCCGGGATGACGGAGCGGGGGGCTGGGAGGGGGGGGGGAGGTGTAAGGGGGGGTCACGGAACGTCGTTATGAGCCCGGCGGCGACGCGGAGTGAAGATATACGATAGGAAGGAGGAGGTGACCCGGTCCTCTCCCTACACCCCCCTAACCCCCCTACCCCCCCTACAGCCACCCACCATCCTCAGGAGCAGATATGGGTGTGGTGACACACAGGTAAAATGTATTCATAAAAAAAAAAAACGAACCGCCCACGCGAAAGTAATCCATCGCCTGGCGCCCTTCATCCGTAACGTTTAACAGCGGCTCGCTGAGCGGCCGCATCAGCTGAGTGTGACGAAGATGGCGGAGATGACGGGGATGACGGAGTCAAGGCCGGGAGGAGCGCTGTAAAACATGATTGACAGCCCAACAACCCCCGCCCACTACCACATGCCCTGGGCTAGCCCGGGAAAACACAGCCACCGTGGTGGGACAATAGTGTCAGGGGGAGAGAGGGAGAGAGAGAGAGAGAGAGAGAGAGAGAGAGAGAGAGAGAGAGAGAGAGAGAGAGAGAGAGAGAGAGAGAGAGAGAGAGAGAGAGAGAGAGAGAGAGAGAGAGGGTGGGTTGAGGTGAGGTGAGGGAGGCGTGGGGGTGGGCGACAACACGGGGAGCAGTAACCGGAGCCCCCGGTTTGATTCCAGCCTGCAGATGGATAGAGGGCTCCGTTTCACTACCTTCCACCTCCTGCCAGGGAGGGCGCCGACCTTTGACCCCAGCTGATGACTATTCCTGGAGAGGAGGGGAGGGGTGGGGTAGGGCAGGGGGGGGCTTGCTTACTTTGCTGTCTCTGCTGCCGTTTGGACGACTTGATTGAAAAGGAACTGCAGTCTAGGAATACGACCGTATCGCCCCTCAACGTCTCCCCCCCCCCACCCCCAATGACCAGGAAGACGTGAGCCTCACAACAAACAACAACAACAACAACACCAACAACAACAGACATATGGAACCCTGCTACAATATCATCAATATTGAGATTCCGGAGGGCCACCACATGCATGCCACGGGACGGGACACACCCCTATTGATCCCGCCCCCGCTTCACACCATGTTCGCCGTGACCTCTGACCTCTGAGCTCCGCGTACTCGCGTTGAGAAACGTTCCCTAATGGGCGCCGGACTATAGAATGACATCTTTGCGAGGAAGGCGACACCCAATCCTAATCCCACCCCGACATCATCACCACCCCCCCCCCCCCCCCCCCAAACCCGGTCCATATCAACCTCCTCCCAGCCGCAAATCCACGGGCTAAAACCTACGCGGCATGCAGGTAATCCCGGGTAAGAGGAGACGCGGGATGTGATATGCATCTCGGTGACGGGGTCAATCGTTTCATGGCTCCACGTCACGGCGTAGGGAAAATAACACCTCTGAAGTCAAAGTGTTGATGCACGTTCCTCTCGCCCGGCAGCGGATCATGGCACAGCTTAAAGTGGAGCATGTATGCGTCTGCATTTCTTTTCATGCCCAAGTTCAGTGGAAATTATCTATAGGCGCCTCTGTGTGGGCTCCCCGCCTAAAGCTAACGTCGGGGCGTCCTTGCGTAATATCTCTGCATATTTATAAGGTGTCTTGGTAAGGGCGTGATAGGGAATTCCTTCAAACGCACTGGCTTACCAGGTAGAGCGCGCGCCGTTGAGGCTCGGTCCTCATGGTAGTGATCCGGGTTTGATCCCTGCCCGTGGACCTTTGCTGCGTGCCCTTCCCTCTCACATAGCGGGCCATTAAGGCCCAATCCTCATGGCAGTGACCTGGGTTTGATTCCTGCCGGTTTCTCTCTCCCATACCTTTCTGTCTGCCTCACTGTATCTTCATGAATAAAGCATTATAATGCAGAAATAAATCTTTATCAAAGGAAATAAATGAACTGCTTCCAGTCTCAGACGAACAGCACTGTGTAAATAACACTCGTGTCATCTTACCACGACAGCACGCACAGTCAAAGTGTCAGAGACGAGCTATTGCGCACACTCAAACGCAAAACGTCTGGAGTGACAGCACCTTCCTCACCACCGTCGGGCTGTTTTAGCGTCGTGCTTAAATCACCAGCCAGCCAGCGCTGCTGAACAAAAGAGCAGACCGACTCGAGGAGCAGGCAGAGTCGACGGAGGTTTAACGGGAAACACATGGCAGCATTAGCAGCCACGTTGACGCAGAGAACACACAATAACAACAGCAGTGCTGGAGTGTGTCCGCAAAACACAAACACAGCAGACCCGCGTCTGTCAGCGCACTGGAAGACCCAACCGCTCTGCCACCCGGCACTGAGGCCGCAGCAGAGATCCAGCTCTGTGTCTTGCGTCACCTCAGCAGTACTTTATGTGTGTGTGTGTGTGTGTGTGTGTGTGTGTGTGTGTGTGTGTGTGTGTGTCTGTGTGTAACCTGCTGAGCCATGAGCCGCTTCTTTTAAACAATCACTTTCCAAAGTCCTCTCGGCACCTCCAGAGGTTAATGTACCGCGTCGGCCTCTGTCCTGCCACGCTTTCGACCGCATATCCCCAGCTCTGTCTCTGAAGGCTTTGGAATTGAGGTGTGGGGGGGGCGGGGGGGTGGGGGGGAGGGCAGTGCTTCTCTAACGGCGGCGATGGAGGGGTGTCACTCAGGCAGGGGGGGGGAGGGGGGGGGGGGGGGGTGTACGACACGGGTGCTCGGAAGTCTTGTCCCACCGACAAAACCCAAAAAGTTCCAAGGTTCCAACACAGAGGCGGGAGGTGTAATCAGATGAGGAGGCGCTCAGCCGCGAGGTGATGCATCACTGTCCCGCATCCCGGGGTAACAGGGAGGGGGGGGGGGGGCAGGCCTCGCACCTCCATCAGCACTAATGGGTACGAGCTGGGACCAGGATGAGGACAGAAGGGTCACCTTTGAGAGAGGGGGGGGGGGGGGGGGTACGGCGCTGGGAACAGTGAGTTAAGAGGGTCGATGAGAGTGTTCAAAAAGCCGGGCCGGGGGGGGGGGGGGTTTAAAGTTGGGTCATCGTCGGTCAAAGATATATTTCAAAACGCTGTGGGTTTGGACTCTGGGGTTTGTTTTGCTTGCAGTAACTTTAAGTGACTTCCTGCCTGAGCCTAAATAAAACTATTTCCAGCCTGGCTTTGCCACAGGGGGTGCGGGTGGGGGGGTAGTGGAGCTCTGGACCTTTGGCTAAACAACAGCTCAGCTAGCAGTGAGACACCCATGTCGCCGTCATGGGAACGCTTTCAGGGTATAAAAGGAAATGGGAAAGTAGTGTTTAGCGTAACTAGTTTTAAACTGAAGATGACTGTTGTTGAGAAATGGATAAGTACAGTCAGACACGCACTCATACACACTGCTGCACACACGCACACACACACACACACACACACACACACACACACACATATACAAACACACACACTCACTCACACATATGTACACACACACACACACACGCACACACACACACACACACACACACACACACACACACACACACACACACACACACACACACACACACACACACACACACACACACACACACACACACACACACCTTGCAGTTGGTTGGTGGACAGTGTGAGAAGGGCTGGTGTGATTCCTGAGGCCTTATGAGGAAGAGACAGATCACAGTGGCATCACTGTACGAACGGTCCTGGGTGGCATAGCTGGACCTCAGATCACAGTGGCATCACTGTACTACTGCTGCTGGGTTGCAGTGCTGGACGGGAGAGACAAGGGGCCTCCGGGTGTTCTTCTTAAGGATACTTAAGGTGTCTGGAAAGAAGGTGCTGGGTGCCAGAGAACAGTAGGACTGATGAGCTCATTTAAATACAGCTTAGGTCCATGCCAGTAGCCTTGGCAGAAGGCATTGCCCCATTCGTTTTTTTCCTTCAAGCATTAGAGTCCCAAAGTGAGGGCTCAATTATAAATGGGGAAAATGTCATTCCCAACACATTGTGCAAATAGATTCAGCAGTCCTGTGTGTGTGTGTGTGTGTGTGTGTGTGTGTGTGTGTGTGTGTGTGTGTGTGTGTGTGTGTGTGTGTGTGTGTGTGTGTGTGTGTGTGTGTGTGTGTGTGTGTGTGTGTGTGTTGTGTGTGTGATTGTGTGTGTATAAATACATGAAGCAGTACAGTGGGTGTGTGTGTGTGTGTGTGTGTGTGTGTGTGCGTGTGTGTGTGTGTGTGTGTGTGTGTGTGTTTGTTCACTTGAGACTTCCTTCTCATGCGCAGCACACACAAGAGTCCGTAAGAGGAGCTGATGGGCCAATCACAATGTGTGTGTTTAGAAGATAAACTTGGCGCTGAGAGCATCTGTCCATCCAGGGGGGTCATAAAGGAAGTGCTTTGGCTAAAGCAGGAAGCGTGTGAACTACGCTTCCACAAAGGAAACAGGAAATGAATAATGGAGGTTATCACCAGTAGAACGATGGCTTTGTTCGAATGTTGTCGAAACACTAGCAGTTAGGTTGTCTTCAAGACAATCTGGTGCTAATATTGGCTCACCAGGTCCAGCGATGTTCTCCTGCTCACTAACGGTCTGCAGTGAAAGGCTGTCATAAAGAATAACCAGCAATGCTTGTCACCAAACATGAAATACATTTACAGATGTGAAATGTACCATTTATCCATAGATCGATTCATGGAAACGGCAGCTTATTTGTATCTTTAGATCAAGAATGGCGGCAATATAGTATCCCTTACCTAACATTCACAACACAGTGACACCTATCATAACTCAGTTTAACTTTTATGTACATTAAAGCCCCTTTCCAACTGGATAAAAACACCCACTAACATCTGGCTTTTGTCTTTAGTGGGAAAGGTTACAGCCAGCATCAATTCCCGGGACAAATGGGTCGGCGGTATTCTGCTGTATTTATGAGCTCCAGCTCCGATCAGCGGCGATCGAAACATGACACGCTGATGTTCTCCCTTTCTCCCTGTGTTCTTCCTGTTAATAAACGGGAAGAACATGCAACTTCGATTTTGTTCTTAATATCGAAGTTGAGAGAGATCAAATAAAAAAAGAAAGTTCTAAAAAAGCATTTCCTCTGGCCTCCATACTGCTACCCAGACTTTACTAGTCTTTTTCCCAGCACATAATGACGTTAAACGTGACAAAAAATGATACGGCATTGTCTACAGGGAAAGGCAAGGCCTGTTTTCAGTGGGTTTTCCCCTTTTTTAACAAGCCTGCATGTAGGCATTTTGGTGGGAAAAGGATATAACATGAAGACTCATGTTTCACAGAACCCCCTATCCAGCTCAGGGCTCTTTGGACTCCTCAACCCCTTCCCCAGCGCCTCCCTAGTGGAACACCCGGGGTACTCGACATCGTAACAGCGTTAACAGCGAATAAAACACGTGCAGTAAAATGTGCCTGGAGGATGGAGGTGGCCCTTCGTCTTTGGGGGTCGCCACAGGTCAAAGCCCCTTGTGTGGTGAGGCGTGGAGGGCCAGTTGCTGCTATGGTCGGCATCAGACTTCTGCTGACTGGGGCCCTCTAGGACCTCAGAACCAGGACGGAACCTTCCTTCCCGCTGACGGGAAGCATTCCGTTCATTCTGGAAACAGAACATTCTAGAAGGGAGAATGTGGTCGGAATGGTCCGACCGAGCGGGGAAAATTTTAAATGCCCGAGAACTAAGTGAAAGGGTTTGAATTTGTCCTGAGTCATTTAAGTAGTTGCAAGAATAATGACACAGCAACCCTGGTATTGAACATTCAGTGTTTTGTGAGATATGGAAATCTCTAGTTACTAAGCTAGTTTACTAATTCCTTCATGTATGTATGGGAATGATACTGAAAGGGTACGTTGCTGTAGGAGATGAGTGTGACGTACACTATCACACACCATTGCACACTATCGTACACTATTGTACACTATCACACACATGCAGGGGCGTAGCCAGGACATTATTTCTGGGGGGGCCAGCTCGGGCCAGTCTTTTATTTGGGGTGCCACTTGATGGTCAAAAACGTATATTTGAAACCTCATGCACCGTGTGACTCAGAGCGGCGGTTTTCCCGCAGCCCGTCAGGCCATAAACAATGAATTGAATAAACTTTTGCACTAATGATGTTGTTAATCCCAATTTTATTGGAATGGTTGCTTAGATGTTGTGCGATGTTGTCATGATTATGTGAGGGGGTTTTGGACCTTTACATGACACAGGAATGTTTTTTGTGCAAATGACTAATAGGCAATATTTATTTAAAATAAGAAAATATAAGACTTAAAATAAAAATGATAGATATATTATATTTTTCTAAGACTGGGGGGGCCAGTGGGGAGGCCGTCCTCTGACCAATGGGGGCCGTGGCCCCCCCTTGCCCCCACGTGGCGACTCCCCTGCACACATGTCAT
>NC_044063.1:11081095-11158595 GCF_902167405.1 Gadus morhua
CCCTGCACACATGTCATCAAGGTGGTCACCGATGGAGTAAAGCGTGTGAGTTTAACTGGTGACATCAGCTCGTTGAAAACTATCACAAATTCTCTTTTGTCTTTCTCTCGAAGATACAGAGCACACGTCAAATCCTTCATGGGAACTTCCATACTTCACAGCAATTTTCAGCTTTGGGATTGCCAACGGTAACTGTTTTAAAGGACCATGTCAATATAATTCTAAACCACTCATGCTGTAATCTCTTTTGTATTCTTCCTATCAAATTTCCATTTTTAAAAGGACTTTAAAGATTTTGTGGAAAATAGTTTCTGTGTCAGACAGAAAGTGTAAAATCACCTCTGCAGCGTGGGCTTCATGGATTATAACATGATCTCCAAAACCTTTGCGATCAATAAAAAACGTTGCAGAAGCAACGCTGTATAACGATTTAGTGTAGACCGTTCACATGGAAACTCCTGTTTCACCAGGAGACAGGCCAACAGATGTGTGTGTGAGTTAGACAGAGGGAGAGGGAGAGAGAGAGGGGGAGAGAGAGAGAGAGAGAGAGAGAGAGAGAGAGAGAGAGAGAGAGAGAGAGAGAGAGAGAGAGAGAGAGAGAGAGAGAGAGAGAGAGAACGAGACCTCAGGCAGTGTGTGTCTTTGGCCCTGTGAACCACTGAGAGGTTGTCAGTTAAAATCCATGCTCCTTTCTTTCCCACCTGTCTTCCCGGTGTATCGTGTTGCTTCTCATAACGATGGATTAGGAAACAGATATATTGGAGACAAAAGCTGGCCTTTTTCCCTCCTTGAATATCTCTTGTCTTTGTGAAACACAGCTGAGGTGGTTTGAAGGCACCAGCCTCCCCCCCCCCCCCCCCACCCCTACCGACACTCTGAGCCCAGTGTGACAACTCTGGCTTCCTCTCCAGACCTCCACATTCCATTCTATTCACCCCATGTATTACAACATGAATTATCAACTGTACAGTTTTACCTTTGGCCATGATGTTGGATTCAACTATTTTTTGGTTTGGTTCGGAGAAGTATATCTCAACCGTGACCACATTAACATGCAGTTTATCCCTGCTAAAACTGGATTTACTTACCCTTTAATCACAATCTTGTAAACATTTTGTCAGAATATAATGTGCTAACAGGTTAAAACAATGTGATCCGAGCCGACATGAAACTCGTAAAGGTTTTTTGAAAAAACAGACACATTGGGTTCCATGGGAGCAAGTGCAAGGGGGTGTGGTCAAACACGCTTGAACTAGGGCATGCAGCCAATAGAAAATAACCACTCTGTCAAATAGTTTTTAGCATTAACTAGCAGACTTCATGTGCTCTACAGGGAATTTCCCCAGTTTATCAATGTCTGACCTTTAGTCAAAATGAACACAGGAATATTCACACTCAATATCACATTGTGAGACTCTATTAGATCTTTTACAAATTTTAAAAATCACTCTATGACGAGGCAAATGAACAAGCTATTACTCCTACCATCTCCACAATGGATCGAGATCAGTTGTGAATACACAATACGTGTATTCATACACAATAAGGGCATTCATACACAATAAGTGTAGTCATAGGGCAACACGGACACAACTTCACCACAATCTCACGACAGCGTCTGATATGAAGATGACGACACTTCCATGTATCATTCCCTGAGCACAGTTCATATCTGCTTGCCTCTCCAATCACCCAATAATCAGCTCTCCTGCCTTCCCGAGATATGGTGACTGCAGGACTCCAATGCTCAGGTCACCAGAAGAAGACCTCACAGAGACTAACCTCCTCCTCAACCTCAGTGTTTGTCCTTTGTTTTGCTGCTGGCTGCTGGCCAGCTTCCCTGTTCTCTCCGGCTGCACCACGGCCAACATGAGTCCCTGTGTGTGTGTGTGTGTGTGTGTGTGTGTGTGTGTGTGTGTGTGTGTGTGTGTGTGTGTGTGTGTGTGTGAAGTCTTTGTTGCCTGGTAAACGAGAGCCATTGACTCAGCGAGACACATTCGGTTTGAGTTTATTGTATGAAAAGCACATGGTGCTACACTTTAGAAGGCACTCGTTTGAAATCAGGGTTCATTGTTAGAACAACGTAGAAAAAGAGGATCTGATACTTAAAAGTGGGATAAAAATCCCATCCATAACTCTGTGAAACACAGAGTTACACATTGGATAAAATACAGCCGAATATTTTCATGTTTTACGAGTCAAAAAGTATGTGATGACTCAGGCGTTATTATGCCACTGGAGGCACTTAAGCCCTCAGAATGACTCATTATTTTTACTCCTGATTATAAACTTTTATCAAAGTCATTCTCCTTCCTTCCTACAATTGGGGTTGTAATATTCCCCATGATACGCACACGCACACACACACACACACACACACACACACACACACACACGGCCTTCTGTCTACATTACGCCAGATACACAGTTAGTATAGCGTCTCAATGTGCGTCAACAACTTCAACGAGAAATAAATCAGCGCCAAAAAGAAACTCCTGAGTCATGAGTCTAAACTCGGAGCCTACGTCGTACTCCATCACAGCCAAGAACCAAGAAACAGAGAGAAAAAACGGCTGTGTGTCTTTCATGGGGGGAGGGGTGTGAGGAGGGGGGGAGTCGAAGCTCCGCAGCCAAAGTTCCATCTTTACGAGCCCACCGACACAATCTCTCGGGGAACATGTGGTTTTCATCTTCAAGTCCAAATGGCTGCGAGGAGGTACACACACAACACACAACGCTCCTCCATTCTCCCGTGGCCCCGACAATCACAACCACATGCCCTTACTACGATATGGCTCTCCGTCTGCTGTACTTTTAATGTATTTACTTCGTGTCAATGCCGTGTCCCGTGTACTGAACTCAAGATCCCCGGCTGACAAACAATAGGGCTGGTGTTCATTCATGATTCTAAGCAGTCGACGCTGAGACACCGTGTCTCTCTCTCCTCCTCTCCCCCCGCCTTTAATGTGATCTTAGGTTTCGTCCGCTAACGTGTAAAGCGCTTGCGGTTAAAGAACGACCTGCATGTTCACTAGGACCGCTGCTCCACTTGTAGGTCGTTGTGGCCCAGAGGGTTTGCAGGTTGTGCCCGTGGCTCTGTTAATACTAATGTTTACACACTTCACGCCTCAGTCAGGTATGCAGGAAGCGGAAGCAGATCGAATGACTCACAGGCTTGCATCAGCAGGAACAGAGGAAGTTTCAAGCTGGAGTTCTTGAAAACTTCGCTACCCGTGGTTTCTAAGTGAGCGTGTGTGTGTACTTGGGTATTTGCTTTTTGTGTGTGTGTGTGTGTGTGTGTGTGTGTGTGTGTGTGTGTGTGTGTGTGTGTGTGTGTGTGTGTGTGTGTGTGTGTGTGTGTGTGTGTGCATTAGCCAATGTGTGCAATAAAGTATGTGCATGTGTCTGTGCGAGTATTTAGACATGTGTGCATATGTGCTTTGTGTATCAGAGCGAGCGTGTGTGTGGGTGCTTGTTAGTGCATTTCTTAGTTAGTGTCAGAGCATATGTGTGTGAGTGTGTGACAAAGACCATGCACATGTGTTTGTGTGTGTGTGTTTGTGTGTGTTTTTGAATGTGTTTGTGTGTGTCAGTGAGTATGAGTGTGTGTTTGTGTGTGTGTGTGTGTGTGTGTGTGGGGGGGTGTTTCCTGTCTGTGGGAATCCTTTGGTTCTTCTGGGCCTAATGTTTCTGTCTACAACAGTAGAAGAAAGGCGGAAGCGTATTGGTTGCCGTGGGTCGTGCCAAGTAACGTTCTGCTGCCAGTACTACTGAAAGAGCCCCATGAATCCTAATCCGCACCTCACACCCATCTGCTCTGCTCACATTCAGCCTGATGCCACTCGATACATTCAAACCATCAGTGGGTTCCCAAAGTTCTCCTTTAATTACATTTGCTTAAACCTGCTTTCGACAACGCTCAGTGTAACAAGAGTTCTCATTGATGATGATCAATCATCGATCAACCAATCAGAGCCGTGTTGCCCGTCCTCTTAACTTTAAAGTGACGTATTCACGTTGGACCACTTTAAGACAGAATACTAATGGTCCTCCCCTCCCCGGCCCTGAGGCTTATCACCTGCCCCTAGCCGTCCCCCTGGCGCCCCGAGGGGCTCCTGTGTTGGGCGGTCAGCAGCCGTACGGGCCCCCTGCCGGATGGGAGCTCATTAGGGCCCCGCCCGGCTCATTGACCACAGACAGTGTGTTAATAGCACACTTTGTACTCTCTGCTGGGCTACAGGGGGGAGCGGACTGTACCATTCTCATCCCCGTCCCGACAGCTGGCCCATCCTAATGTTCTCCACTGAACAGAGGGGGGGGACCCCGTGCTAAGCCCACGAGAGACACATAGAATGCAAGAATGTGTGTGTGTGTGTGTGTGTGTGTGTGTGTGTGTGTGTGTGTGTGTGTGTGTGTGAGTTTCTGCTGCATAGGGAAAAGTGACAGGAGTTGGTGGGGTCCCGACCCCTCGGCTGGTGGGCACTTGGGAAGAAAGTTCCTTGCACTTGTCTCACGCCAACCCCCCTCCCCCCCCCTGGTGTCTCGCGCCGTGGCATTCCGAGGTTGACCCCCCCACCCCCACTGCACGCATTCAGCGCCTCTCACTCGGTCGCTTCAACACCGTGGCCAGCCACCTCCGGTCAGCAGGTGATGGGCGAGAGACACGCTCTCTCTCTCTCTCTCTCTCTCTCTCTCTCTCTCTCTCTCTCTCTCTCTCTCTCTCTCTCTCTCTCTCTCTCTCTCTCTCTCTCTCTCTCTCTCTCTGTCTCTCTCTCTCTCTCTCTCTCTCTCTCTCTCTCTCTCTCTCTCTCTCTCTCTCTCTCTCTCTCTGCTGACAGGGCGCGGGCCACACGGGGAGCTGACACACCATGGTGGTTACCATGGCGACCAGACGGGTCAGGTTCTGTCTCCTGGACGTCGGAGTCGACTATGGGGGCGACAAAAGGGGTGTGGAGCCGACTGTGGTCCTTAAAGTTGGGGGAGGGGGGGGGGGGGGGGGGGGGGGGGGGGGGAAGGATGTCACGTGAAACCGGTGACATCACTTCCCTCCACCGAACCCTTCACTTTCGTTCAGCACATGCCCCGTGCAGCCACAGCGGCATCGACCCAGGGATCTTCTCCCTTCCCTCCATCGATTCAGTCTGGAGGGGGGTGTGGGGGTGTGGGGGGGGATGGGGGAGAAAGCGGGGGGAGGGTAAGCCGAACCGCGCGGCTCTCGCGGCGCACTGAAACGCTAGCTCCCCTCGGCCATCGCGGGACACAAGCAGGGGCACCACCGCTATTCATGCCTTCTGCATTCTACCCCGGAGCCACCGCTGATAAGGCCCTCCTCCTCCACCCCCTTTAGACAGTGACCTTGGGAGGGGGGCGGCGGAGGGGGGGCTGGGGGGTTATTATGCTAGCCGAGCCAGCCCATGTGAGCCAGCGCTCTGTGTGTGTTTAGACACAGAGCCACTGAATAAGCCTGCTCCGACGGCGGGGCTGGAGCTAAAGCAACAGTGGGGGGCTCTCTGTCTGCAGTGAGCCCCCACCCCCAGGACTGCAGCAGGGTCTATGGGGAGGTGGTGCTGGTGTTGGTGGCGGGGGTGAAGGTGGTAGTGGGGGTGGGACCCGTCAGAGCCCTGGTGGCTGATAGGGTGTGACGGTGTTAATGCCGGTGCAGTGTGGCGTAACAGGTACATGGGAAACAGCCGCCCAGGCCTCCCAATCACCGACTGTTTATTAGCCCAGGATGTAAGCACACAAGGGATCAACATGGGGGGAATTTGTCTTGGTGCGACTGCTGGACAAACGGACCGAGAAACACACATGGAACACGAGCAAATTAGCATTTTGGGTGTAGTACATTTGAAACACTAAACTTTATAGTGTTTATACATATGTACTTGAACTGGTTCGTGTGTGTGTGTGTGTGTGTGTGTGTGTGTGTGTGTGTGTGTGTGTGTACGTGTGTGTGTGTGTGTGTGTGTGTGTGTATGTGTACGTGTGTGTGTGTGTGTGTGTGTGTGTGTGTACGTGTGTGTGTGTGTGTGTGTGTGTGTGTAAATAACAGTGGTAAATCTGCGTCAAAGGACTCCAAGAATTTCATTTTCCCCACCACTCCCATACTCCTGGCCTGGTCATTCATCCACCCAGCCCCTCCAGAGCGTCTGAATCACCCCAGCTATCAGCTCCAACGCTGGGGGAGGAGGAGCGATGAGCTCAGCACCTCAGGGGCCCTCAGACCCTTCGGCATCATCCCCCCCCCCCCCCTCAGTTTGGCTGAGGGTCTGACAACACATGTGGTTCTCAGAGCTGTGTGTGTGTGTGTGTGTGTGTGTGTGTGTGTGTGTGTGTGTGTGTGTGTGTGTGTGTGTGTGTGTGTGTGTGTGTGTTTGGGGTAAATGCTTGCGTTCCACACCCACTTGCTGACCCCTCTGAACCTCAGGGTGTGCGGGGCTCCTAGGGGCCAAACACATGGTCGTGGGGACAGGAAGTCCACCAGGATCACATGGGTAAACACATAACACAGAGGGGCAGGAAACCGAAGACGCTGGTGAATAAACCAACAGCATGGGAAGGGAACGTCTTGTTTCCCTTCTCATAACTCCATCGCACGGTATTAAGTGTACGAACAGAACGCCATTCAGCAGACACACTTAGCCCAAGCCGGTTGATAATCCGTTTGTGTTGTCCAGGTTCCACGTTTATGGCCGTGGATAAAAACATAAGTTCACTCCTCGAGTGCCTCCACATCGGGGAATCGAACCCCCGGTCTCAGGCATGACAGGCATGGGGTACAACTACGACCGCTACCCTTATCGTTAACCCAGGAGCGTTGCAGCGATGGACAGGCACTTTAAAGGGCCAGTTATGGCAGTTATGTGGCTGCACATTATGGTGGTCCATCTTGTTATATTTTTCCACCACAGGACTTCGGCCTTCAAAGACTTTAAAGGCTCAAGTTCCATTCCTAGCCCGCACACACACACACGCGCACACGCACACACACACACACACACACACACACACACACACACACACACACACACACACACTCTCTCTCTCCTGCGTCTCTTGAAGCACTGCTCCATGGACGTCTCTCTGAGCTGGTCCAGGGTCAGTGATGGAATGTTAACCCCTCTCCACGGTTCTCTGGCCGCATCGTGAGGACATCTCTGTCCGGACCTGGCTCTGGTGTCAGGCTTTGTGTTTGCTCCGTCCGGTCAACACCACTCGGTGTGTGTATCTGGTCATCTGGGCTGTTAAGGGCTAGTTTTGGTGTAAACCTCTGCTTAAAATACACCGTTTAATTACTCCTCAGAATGTAGAGAGGCTAGCAATAGCAATGCTTTGAGTCTTCTGCACCAGAGAATAAATGACTGCACCCACAGACACTGTTTCACGTCTTAAAGACATAAGCCAGCTCATCTCTCAGCACTCTGTTGGATTTTCGTATATTTTATTTATTTTCACTGCAGCACCACAAGTCTCTGATTTCTGAAACTTACTGATACTGATTGGGAGGGTCTGTGGTCAGCCGGGAATCCCTCCACTCTGGAAGAGCAAGGATAAAAAATTACATTTCTTGACCGTTTACGCCCATCAAGACTAAACGCTATCTTTAATCCAAATGAAAAATCATCTCTGTACAACCAAGGTTTCTAGAAATACTCCCCAACACACAGCAACACAAAAAGTAGCTATATTAATGATGATCTTGACCAGCAGGTAAATTTAACGCCAATGTGTGTAAGATGTGTACATAAAGCCATATCAAAGGTAGTATAAAAACACCAAAACACATAGCAGCTGTGTGTTAATCAGATCCAGTGGCATGCTGGGTGATGTAGTGCTATTAGAGGAGCCTTTCAAGACTCATTATACCATTATACCGCCTGTCTTGTCATCCATGGCAAATTAAAGAAAGACGAGAAGGTTTGGTTTTGTGTTGACTATAATCAATCCCTTTAGTCAAACAAAAGCCTGAGTGGTCACATTAAACCGAGGCCAATTTGATTCAGGTCCACCAAGTTGACTACAGGTAAATCCACTCATTGGCGCGGCGCCGCACACAGACGACGGTCCACTAACTTAACTGTTCATTTCTTCACCCCAGTGCCTTTTGATAGGGTGTCATGTGATCTCCATGAGGTGGAGCAGATTTTCTTTTCAGCATGCGAGGCGCGTGGCAGATGCCTTCCTTTCTTCTCGGGCCTCATATTGAGATTGCAGCAGCTGGCAAGAGCTCAGTTAAAGGGAGGAGGTTGGGGGGGGTCTGTGTGTGTGTGTGTGTGTGTGTGTGTGTGTGTGTGTGTGTGTGTGTGTGTGTGTGTGTGTGTGTGTGTGTGTGTGTGTGTGTGTGTGTGTGTGTGTGTGTGTGTGTGTGTGTGTGTATTTTTGTGTGTTTAAGGAAGGGCGGGGTTCTTAACAAATAGAATAGGGTGGGAGGGGGAGGGGGGGGCGTGCATTATTTCGGCCTGTGCATCTAATTTGGCACACGTCTATACAGGGAAACCCTGTGGCTCTCCATTCTTTGATGCACTCGGGCAGGCATACTTTGGGCCCTAAAGAGGGCCTACAGGCTGGTGCCGGGGCTGCGGGTGAGGGGTCTGGGTCTTGAAGGCCTTCCCCTCTGGGCAGGGGAGGTGTGGGGAGAAAGGGCTGGTGGTGGTGGGGGTGGGGGTCTCGGGACAGCAGGTTGTGGGTCCACAGACATGATGCTGCAGCCGGTAAGACGTAGCAGGAGACAATCACACTCACCTCTGTCCGTCCGTCTGTCAGTCTGTCTGTCTGTCTGTCTTCCTTTGTTAGCATCAGATTATCCTTGTCCAAATCCTACCTCTTGTCATGCTAAGGATATTTGTTTGTTATTCTGCTTTCTGTTCCATCGATAACAATAAGAAAAAAAGAAATCAGGACATCTCAACTTTTGAAAGTGCGTGGGCTATCTCACGCACAAATGAACACATATTTGTGATATGTCTTCTTCTTCTGCCCACGTCACCTCGCTAGAATCGTGAGTAACTTCCAGCCGCAGAAAGTAAAAGTAAAAGTTGTGCTCGACACTGGGAGCCCACCATCTGGAGATGCTAATTAGCTCAACCCTGGGGTACAATGAGTGATATTAGCTGGCTCAACGCACGGCGGCAGCCAAAACACGGCAGCAGGACCACCACTCTCCGGACCTGGAGCCGTCCACCCCTGTCTGTTTGAGCTCAGCAGCACTTTGTACATGCATAGGAGCCACAAAATATACACTTCTTTAAAACGGACATCTTGAGATGTAAAATCCATCCCCAGTCGATTCCTCTCCAGACACGTCAGACTTGTTGGTTAAACAAACCTGTGTTTCGGCAGAGGGCTGTTAAGTCAATGATGTAAACGTGCTTTTAACCCGATTATTGTCTTGTATGTCGAGTCTCCTATCTGAATCCCACCGCCCTTCATCAGCTGATTTTGTGAGGAGCTCGAGGAAGGCCAGAGGGGTGGAAAGGGGAAAGGGGTACAGGCAGGGGTGTCTAAGCACACTTGTCACTATAGATTCCCTGAGAAGGGAAGCCTCAGGGCCAGAGTTGTTGCAGTCTGTCTCCTTGTCTTGGACAGCTTGATAGGACTGCAATTGTATAACAGAGAAAGGGAGAGAGTGAGTGAGAGAGTGAGAGAGTGAGTGAGTGAGTGAGTGAGTGAGTGAGTGAGTGAGTGAGTGAGTGAGTGAGTGAGTGAGTGAGTGAGCGAGTGAGCGAGAGAGCGAGTGAGCGAGTGAGTGAGCGAGAGAGCGAGTGAGTGAGCGAGTGAGCGAGTGAGTGAGTGAGAGAGCGAGAGAGTGGGTGAGTGAATGAGGAAGGGGGGGGGGGGGGGGTTGGGGGGAGAGAGATGAAGTGATGAACCAAATGCTTTCAGATCCTCTTTGCCTTATCGAGCCATCTTAATTAAATACATTGATATGTGTTCATTTGATATGATTAATTACTAGGCCATAGACTGGATAGTGTAGTGGTGAAACCTATACCGTTTAGACACGTGGCGGCCAAGCCACTGTAAAGAAAGTAAAGAAAGACGTTTTTGTTTTGAAGACAAGATTGTATCTTCAGTTTCAGTCGTTTCTTAATTAATGTCACGTATTTTCCCAAGACATCGCGCAATAGATAAAAGGACAGCGAGACAGAAACGTCCATTGTTTCTTCCTGCATTTTGATGCAAGTGCGACACCATGTGGCGAACAGAGAAACCGCAGCCACGATTGATCGAGGCTTGAAGCCTCGTCTAGTTATGTCTTCTTTCTAGGTCTGCACGTCAAGTTGGAAAAATCGATAGAAACGAAAACATCGACTCTGGCTTGGCAATTGTAGTTCTAACCTTACCCATGGATCGCTTAGCATCTTTTGGAAGTAAGTAACGGTACCATGATTTGGTTAAAGGCTCACTGCAAATACATGTTATTTTAGAGAGGCTCATTTATCTGTGTGTGGCTGTTTGAGGTGGACTACTGAAGATCCAGCTAGCTTAGCGTATAGCTCAAAGAAAAAATGGAGGCGTAACGTTGGGCTACTTTTGACTAGCTGGTTAACCCCAAACACATGTCAACATGCATGACAAGGTGTAGTCACCCCATGCTGCTCACAGACAGCTCATCAAAGCAGTGACAGCAGTGAGTTTGGTTATTTTTCTGTGTTCTGAGACTACCTTACTCCATGGCTTCTCAGGTGATCCTTTTGACAAGCCTCCATGCAGGGGCTGTTCGTCTTACCTCACCGAGCCCTACATAAAGTGTGCAGAGTGCGGTCCCTCGCCCTTCCTGCTATGCCTACAGGTACTGGTATAATGGTACATGTAAGCTCTTGTCTAGTCCCCTGCCGATTCGGTCGGGATAGTGCAAGTCAATTGAGAAATGTGTGTTGTTGTGTTTCAGTGTTTCACCAAGGGATTTGAGTATAAAAAACACGAGAGCGATCATAAATATGAAATCATGGTAGGTGATTCTCACACTCAACAACACTCACTCGTATTCACAACGTGACACACCAGGAGCAGTTTGACTTGCTCTATGTTTTCATGTTGCAGACATCAGATTTTCCTGTGTTGGACCCTGGGTGGACAGCCCAGGAGGAGATGTCTCTCTTGGAGGCCGTGATGGACTGTGGCTTTGGCAATTGGTGGGTGGTTCCTCTCACACTGCTCCCTAAATACAGACATTGTATCGGTATTCACAAGTATCGACACTTTCAACAAAGGATCCTCCATTTATTTGAAAAAATATTGAAAATATTGAAATATTTTTATCACATGCCATGCCGCCAATAAATATCGATCCATTATGTGAGAATAGTTTAGTGGTCAGGATGGTCAACTACACGGTATTGGGTTCCATGCCCAATGAACACAGCCGACACCCTAGGGCAGTGTTTTCTTAAATGGGGGTACTTTGAAGGAAATGGCACACACAGGATTATTATTATTTTCATCTTATTCTCTCCCTCAAGACATCATTATACTACAGTCTAACACCGTTCCACTTGAATCCCACAGGCAGGATGTGGCGTATCAGATGCGTTCTAAAAGCAAAGAGGAGTGCGAGAGCCACTACATGAAGAACTTCATCAACAACCCCCTGTTCTCCTCCACCTTGCTCAGCCTGCGACAGATCGAGGAGTCTCGCTCCGCGGACGGAGCCATCGCCTTCAAACGTACTCTTTTACACACCCAGGGGTTTAGAACTGCCCTAAAACAAATCATTGCTAGGTTGCGCATTTGAATAAAACATTTTGACAATGTAAATAATAATAATGAATTGAAATGTATAGAAACATGTATAGCGTTCCATCTGCTCCCAGCCACAGAGGACCCCCCCAGGCCCACGTTTGACTCGGTTCTGTCCAGGGACATGGCGGGATACATGCCTGCCAGGGCAGACTTCATGGAGGTGATCACAGATTTAATATTACTGCTGCTACTACTATTACTGCTGTTACTACTTCTACTAATACTACTATTCCTGCTTCTACAACTACTATTACTGCTACTACTATTGCTGCTGCTGCCACTATTACTGATACTACTACTACTACTACTACTACTACTACTACTACTACTGCTTCTTCTACTACTTCTACTGCTACTACTACTACTACTAATAATTATTTTGTAATAGGCCTACAGAAATATTTTATTTAAAGTTATGCATTAAGTGAGGAAACGATCATTTGTGAAATATTTGAAATGTAGAATCTACAGTTTTCAATTTGAGGTTAGTCGCCACTTTCTGTTATCATGCATGACTCGCGAGATTCAACATTTTTCCTGTGTAGGAGTTTGACAACTACGCTGAATGGGATCTGAAAGATATTGACTTTGTGGACGATGACTCGGACGTCTTGCACTGTGAGCAAAAACATTGTCATGATTTGAGTGATTTCAACCAAATTAATATATTTATAATATATAAATACAATTTTTTTTTTTTTTCTAGCTTTAAAGGTTGCAGTCGTGGATATATATCACTCACGACTAAAGGAAAGACAGCGCAGGAAGAAGTAAGTGGAACAGGGATTTATTTAATAAGGTATTGCAATGAGTCCTTGCTGCCCCTAGATGGCACTGTAAGCGCTTAAAACTTAAACACATTGCCCGCGGCTATTCTTAACGCAATACTTGCTGACTACTATGTACAATTTTATATGATGCTAATCGTTGAGCTTTGGCCCAATCAATTATTTAATTTAGTCCAGATAAAGCTGGGGGAGGGGCGGGGCAGTAGAAATAGGGTGCGTAATCTTCTTTAAACTAATTAATTTAGATTCATGAGCCAAATATTAGCATTCATTTAAACTTCGACCAAATAATTCTCCCTGTTTAAATATTTGTTACCTTCTGGAGCGTCAATCAAAGCCCCTTTCATAATCGCAGGTGTTTTATCTATTAATAGCATGCATATTTCATAAAGGGGCCTCGGCTAATCACACCATTTTGGAATAAATTTCGTGTGCTCTTTCACTCGGCATTTGCGCCCCCGAAAATCTCCAATATATTAAACTTCTGACATTTGGGCTCCCCTTCTCCTCTCGGTCTCGCTCCCCTTCTCCTCTCTCGCTCGCTCCTCTCTCTGCGCCGAGATGCCGCCGCCCAGCCCTGATTTGATCCCAAACACTGCAGCTTAGTATTTCCACAAATGCCACCTCACTTCTCCTCACTTCGGTGGCGAGAGGCTGTACATGACCTGTATATATTATGTCGGGCTCGACCGATATGGATTTTTTTAGGGCCGATACCAATTTTCTTTCATCAGCCTTAGCCGATGACCGCTACCGTTTTATTGAGCTGATATTAGGAGCCGATACTGATTTTGCTCCCTCAATTTACATCATAAAAATAACATAATGATGATAACGAATGTTAAAAGTCTCAATTTAAAAAAGGAACATTTATTGTTACTGTCTGTTAATCATGCCGGGAAGAATTATAAAAAAATAAAAATAATCGGCGAAAGAAATCACCTGATCACCTGTAAAAAACGCAAATATCAGCCCATTATATTGGCCGGCAGATATATCGGTTGATCACTAATATTATGTATGATATATATATATATGTATACATTCAACATAGACGATTACTTTTCCCCCCTAAAGCTTTTACTTTACTTCAGAGCTTGGTTCACGGGTCATAACACCAAATCCAATGTGTTTTTATTACAGAATCGTCCGAGACCACGGGCTGATAAACCTACGGAAATTCCAGAGTGAGTTCTCTTGGGCTGCACACTGTCACTCAGCCAGCTTCACACTAGTCACATTCAACACTCCACTAACGCGTCACACGTTGTTCCGGATGCATTGTATGTGCGCGCGTGGCGGTATGTTTGTTTTGTGTTGCTATGGATGCCCTCATACAACAATAACATAATAAAATGCAACAAAGAGCGTCAACCTCCACGGCCTCTTGGGCAAGGAGTGTGCAGTATTTCTGGGGGGGTGGGGGTTAGGGAGGTCGAGGTGTGTGTGTGTGTGTGTGTGTGTGTGTGTGTGTGTGTGTGTGTGTGTGTGTGTGTGTGTGTGTGTGTGTGTGTGTGTGTGTGTGGGGGGGGGCAGGTTGTTTACGACCGCAGCCCAGAGCAGTGGCCTGGGCCCCGTGCCAGTTCTGCAGTTTTGCGGTGCATAATTGCCTCTCTAGGAATAGCCCCCCCCCTCTCGCCGATGGAATGAACACTTGAGGTCCGACAGCAGCGAGCCGCCCTGAGGTTTCAGGGCATTAGAAACCTCAGCCGATCCCCAGCTGGCGTTTCCCCACGCTCGCTCATTCGATCGCTCCCTCTCCATGCCCAGGGATCGGGGCTGCTCCGGTATGAGAGGGCAAGCAGATTGCAGAGGGCTCCGGCCTTGATTAACCCAAGATGGTTAGGTGGTCAGGATGTTGGACACACACACACACACACACACACACACACACACACACACACACACACACACACACACACACACACACACACACACACACACACACACACACACACACACACACACCTAACCAAACACAAAAACCCAAAAGGTTGTGGGTTCGAACCCCAGTGTCCACCGTCTTTCTGTACACATCCTTGAGCAAGATGCCCTCATGCAAGTTGTTTTGGATAAAGGGGTACCGCAAAAGGTAATGGAATATAAATGGGTCTCATTAGTTTTTGCATAAGCTTGTTGTGATCTCCAGGTGTGGGGAGACTGACCGTAGCAGAAGGCCCCCCCCCCCCCATGTTTTATTTATCTACCTGCAGTCAGCCCTCCCTCTCTCCCTCCCTCCCTCCCTCCATTTCTCCCTCATCTCCCTGGTCTTTCAAGATAAAAGCAGAGCCAGGGTAGCTACCGGCCAGTTGTCATGGAGACTGTCAAAGACTGGGTGTTATACATGTGTGTGCACTCGCATGCATTTTGCACGCACCTCGGTGTGAGCATGTGTGCGTTGCGTGTGAGTGCCGGTCACGCGCCCCTGAAGTGACACTGGCTCGCCCGTTCACTGAGGGTGGTCCCTGCCAGGAGGCTGCAGGGCAGGGGTCTGTCTCCACTCTGCTGTGCCTCTAAAGACACGGGGCACTCGCGTCTTGGGGGGGGGGTCTCTCAGTCCCACACGAGCCCAGGGAATGCACACAGACCCGGGGTGCTTTCCCGCCATTTTATCTCCTCACCCTGTTGCCACTGCATGCATAACGTCTGTGCCAGTCTGTCTCCAACCTTTCAGACTAGGTATCGTTGGGCCAGCGTCTCTAAAGGACGTTGTTACTGTGTCTCTGAGGAGCGTTTGAGGGGCGTTCCGCTGGGGGAGTTTAGCCCGTGCGACCTCGTCCTTGACATGTCCGCCCGCCGTGGCGTGGAGAAGGTTATCGCTAATCAGCACGCTGATTGGGCCGACACGCATGGTTGGGGGGAGTGCCGAGGGGGGGGGTGAGCCAAACCCCTGCCCGAGTACAGACACGACACGCTCGTCTCCTCCAGCCCCCCCCCCCCCCCCCCCCCCCCCCCCCACACAAATTCAACCTTCTGATTCTGGCTCTGCTGACATGCGGGCCACAGTGGATCCCCTCCCCCTCCGTTGTGCTTACCTGGCTGGTTGGGGGGGTGGAGGATGGCCAAATGGGAGCAATTGTTATAGGTGTAAGAAGAAGCCTTATGGCTGTTTCAGCACCATTATCAGCCAGGCTGACACAGAAATGCAGCGAGGTAGCCACCAAAAACATTCATACACTAACAAAAACATACAAACACTAACAAAATAATCCATAAAAACTCTGACTACACTAACTGAAAAACGTCGTTCAGCATTCCTTTCATTCATGCTTAGAATCATGTGGAGGACAGCCTTTCAATGTAGCACAGCCATTTTGTTAAACAATTTGTCTGTAGTGGCTTCTTATCTCTCCCTCCACATCTCTCCCTCTCTCCCTCTCTCCCTCCCCATCGCTCCCTCTCCCTCCCTCTCTCCCTCTCTCCCTCCCCATCGCTCCCTCTCCCTCCCTCTCTCCCTCTCTCCCTCCCCATCGCTCCCTCTCCCTCCCTCTATCTCTTTCTCCCTCCCCATCTCTCCCTCTCTCTCCCTCCCCATCTCTCCCTCTCTCCCTCCCCATCTCTCCCTCTCTCCCTCTCTCCCTCCCCATCTCTCCCTCTCTCCCTCCCCATCTCTCCCTCCATCCTCGCCCTCCCAGTGCTGGAGCGCTGCTACCCGAAGGAGGTGCAGGAGCTCTACGACGTCATGAGGAGGTTCGCCCGGGTGGCCGGCCCCACCGAGCACGACAAGTTCATCGAGAGCCACGCCCGTGAGTCCCCGGGGCCCCGCACTCAGCACAGCGCGACTAAGAATAGAACTGTGCGAACGTTGAGACAAAAACCTACCGTTTCACTCTGACGCAAAATACACATGAGTAAAAAAAACGAATTGGATTACATTCTGTATTTAATGTTTGGTTTTTTTTACCTTTATTTAACCAGGAAGATCATTAAGAACAAGTTCTTACTGACACTGATGGCCTGACAAAAAGCACAAGCTTCTTGGGGGGGGGGGGGAAGGGGAAAGGGCAGTGAGAAATTATAGGTTAGAGAGGTGTTGTTTTTTTAATATATATGCAATGTATAAATAATTTTCGGTTTGAAGACATTTATTCACTCCGCTCCTAAAAGTCTTTGTGTGGCCCCAATTTGTTAATCTGAGCAGCTTCTTTGGATTAAAGTCAGCCTGCCCTGTGAGTCATGCTCCCATCATGCTGGCCCCGCACACAGAGAGCCGTTCATGGTGGTACCAAGTTGTGTACACATCGCCTTCATGCAAACAGTGTTCACCGTTTAACATCGCATTTTTAGTCCAAGCCTAGCGGCCACTCAATGCTTTACATCGGCAGGATACACATCGACACACATAAAGACATCGAGAGAAGACTACTAATTTTAAAGGAATATTGAACTTCAATCTTTGCACGTATATATAGACAGTACATAAAGATTTGACTAAGGATCTGTGTTTAATCTCGGTAGCTTAGCACTTGGTCGTAGCGTTTGCCTTGTCCCACACCGGTCTACGTGCATCTCTAAACGCGTGCCCGTAGGTTAATTAGCTTTGATCTCGTTTAGTGCACGATGACAGGGAGCGACCAGCAGACAAACAGCCCTGTTACTGAGTCACCACCATTAGTAACAGCTCACAGCTTGTCTGGCTTTGATGTCCGCAAGCATTGATCTCAAAGGTGCTGTGTGTGTGTGTGTGTGTGTGTGTGTGTGTGTGTGTGTGTGCGCGCGTGCGTGCGTGTGTTTGCGTACGTGCGTGCAGGGATCAAATCCAGCCCTGGTATCCATTGTGTCTAACCCTTGCCTTCCCTTCCAGTGGAGTTTGAGCTGAGGAGGGAGATACGCAGACTGCAGGAGTACAGGAAGGCAGGGATCCAGTCCTTCTGCAGTGAGTGTCACCCGTGGCCCAAGACCCTCCGTCGGCGTGACAACCGAACAGGGGGCTGGGGCACGGGCACGTTTCTGGGAGAGATGGGGAACAAATGCTGGAGCCATGAAAGTGATTGGCTTGCTTGGCATGCTGAACATTTTCTTGGGTTTACACGGTTTTCAGGATGTATCTAAGATCTTTATCTTTAAAATTATGTTTTTTCAAGAGCGTCTGCCTATTTGAAGATAAAATTGGCATCTGGCATTTGACGCATAGTGGCAGTTTGAAGATCAACATAGTTTCTTTTTTCACATACGTTAATGATACAAATACATGCAGGTTCAATTTTCATTTTAACACAGTTATGGTACGTCAGTTAAAAAAACAATTAGAGAACTTTCCTTCAAGGATTTCTGATTTGAGGAATGTAATTTGAGGAAACGTTAATGCGAGAAATGTAATTCGAGAAACTTCAATTTGAGAACCTTGGATCGAGCCCTCCTCTGACCCCGTGTGTGTGTGTGTGTGTGTGTGTGTGTGTGTGTGTGTGTGTGTGTGTGTGTGTGTGTGTGTGTGTGTGTGTGTGTGTGTGTGTGTGTGTGTGTGTGTGTGTGTGTGTGTGTGTGTGTGTGTGTGTGTCCGGAAGGTGCCAAGGTGTACGAGCGGGTGAAGCGCGTGCGTGAGGACGAGCGCAGGAAGCGGACCATGCTGTGTGATGTCCTGCAGTACATCCAAGATGGCCGAGCCTGCCAGCAGTGGCTCAGTAAACAGGCCGCCATGTGAGACCCCTCATTCTTTGTTACTAACTAAAACCACACAATTTTTTAGACAAAAGCTGCAGAGATACTGAATCAGAATTGAGGCTGTGTGTATAAATAGTATTCATAGTGTTACTTTCAGTACTGTACATTTGGCTATTCTCCTGGATAATATTCCAAAGATCCTGCCTTTAAACTGGACTAGAAGTCCCAAACAGTGTGTATTTGTGTGTGTCGGGATGTGTACTGACTCACTTGTCCCTTGATCACAGAGACTCTGGCATCACTCCTGTTGTCACCACCATCACCATGTCAAGTAAGAAGCCTCTCTTTATTCCTCCTCCTAGTCTCCCTTCATCCTCCGTCTATTCCTCCCGTGTTGTGCCGTCTTCCTGGCACCGCTCCCAGCGTCGACAGATGAATGCGTTCGGAGAAGCACCTCCATAAATACACTCAGAGACAGCGTATATCTTTATCTCCTCCTCCCACCTCCCTTGCTTACTTCCTTGTTGCCTTTTGCCCAAAAAAGATAAATGGAGCGCATAATCAGAATTGTTTTTATTGCTCGAATTTACAGAGACATATATTTTCTTATTTATTTCTCTCTCTCCTTCTATCCTACCTCCCTTTCCTCCCTCCCTCATCCCTCTCCTTCATCTCTCCCTCCCTTCAATCCCTCTCTGCCCTCTCCCCCCTCCATCAATCCCTCTCCTCCCTCCCCCCCCCTCCATCAATCCCTCTCCTCCCTCCCCCCCCTCCATCAATCCCTCTCCTCCCTCCCCCCCCTCCATCAATCCCTCTCCTCCCTCCCCCCCCTCCATCAACCCCTCTCCCTCAATCCCTCTCCCCCCTCCCTCAATTCCTCTCCCCCCCCCCCTCAATCCCTCTCCTCCCCCCCCTCAATCCCTCTCCTCCCTCCCCTTTGCTTGTTCGCTCTCTCCCTCCCCTTTGCTCGCTCCCTCCCTCCCCTTCGCTCCCTCCCTCCCTCCCTCCCCTTCGCTCCCTCCCTCCCTCCCTCCCTCCCCTTCGCTCCCTCCCTCCCTCCCCTTCGCTCCATCCCTCCCTCCCTCCCCTTTGCTCCCTCCCTCGATTCCTCATTCCATCCCTCTCTACTTCTCCTCTCCTTCCCCTGCCTCCCTCCCCTTCGCTCTCCCCCTCCCTCTCTCCCTCCCTCCCTCCCAACAATGGCCTCACTGAGTCTTGAGGTTGTGCTCAGGCTGGTTATCATGTTATGAGACCCACACAACCGGGGGGGCGGCTCTCCAGGTCTCGGGTGGGTTTGTTTGACAGCCTTGTTGTGTGCCTGCTTCCCGCCTGTTTCCACAGCAACGGGCAGGAGGAGCGCCCCCCCGCTGAACCTCACGGGCCTCCCCGGGACCGAGAAGCTGAACGAGAGGGAGAAGGAGGTACGGGGGTCCGGGTTCACCAGACTTATTTAGAGGGCAAGACCTGTGCTGTTGTTATTCATTAGCTGTTATTAATTAACAACTCTTTAGAGTAAAGCAGTCCGGCTGTCTGGCCTTCATAGTCTAGACTTCCACCCCCGGTGAGAAGATTAAATTACCGACTCACTAGCCTATCAAATCCTCATTATTAATAATTAAACAAAAATGAGGCCATCTAATGAAACCACAATACACTCAAAATTGATCAGCATGCAGGTATGTCCTCATCCTCCACCATGAATGGGGCCCAGCAGTGGCGCGTATGGCTGCTCGATTATGGAAATGATAATCACGATTATTTTGGTCAATATTGAAATCAAAATAATTCAAACTAAACTAAACACTTTGTAACTGAGGACTTTGATATTTCCCCCTTAAAAAAATGTTGTACAAAAATATGTGCAGCTGTTTCTATCCATTTCTATGAAACATTTAATGAATAAAACAAAACTAGTAGTAAATAAATAAAACGTTTTAACTCCATTGTACTAGGTTGGTGTAGTATGAACCAAAAATCGAAATTGCGATCAAAATGAGATTAATCGTAGCAGCCCTAGTGGCGCGTTGCCCCAGCCTAGAGTGCTTCGCTCACACGCCTCCCTCTCCGCCCCCCCCCCCCCCCCCAGCTGTGCCAGGTGGTGCGTTTGGTGCCGGGGGCCTACCTGGAGTACAAGCAGGCCCTGCTCAGCGAGTGCCGGCGCCAGGGGGGCCTGCGGCTGGCCCAGGCCCGCTCGCTCATCAAGATCGACGTCAACAAGACGCGCAAGATCTACGACTTCCTCATCCGCGAGGGCTGCATCAACAAGGCCTAGCGGGACGGCGGCGGCCAAGCAGAACGGCGCGCGACGTGGACGGGCGGGCGGGGTGGAGGCGGAGTGCTGATCCGTGTGCTGATGTGTCTCGTTGTGGCGTTCGCCGTCGGAAACGGTTTATCAGTGATGGAGTCTTTATGTTTGTATTTTGTGATGGTGGACACTACTATTTTGTACAGTGCTCTTTGTACAGTCCTGTTCTGTACTGTGTGTGGTATGCATTTGAGGTTGTCTTTGTTGCTCCTCTAATAAAACTGCTTTTTGTTTTTCTGTAATGAACTGGGGTTTTCTTGTTGATCGGCATGAACGGATCTGGACTGTGTGTGTGCTTTTACTCAAGTTTATGAAGTTAATATTTGACAGGCCGATCTGTTTTGGATGCATATGTAAACCAGATATGATTGCATAGAAGAACTTTAGTGGCTATAACCACCATGTTAGCCACATCCTTTTGAAATGTGTCATTCCAGTGAAAAGGATGACAACTTAAAATGTAAGCACTGATGTAATAGAGGCACATTTTAAAACCCATTTGGCTGATGTCTCAATTGACAAAAGATTGGGCTTATATACATTTACAGGTACCTGTAGAGGAAAATTATTCAAAACATGAAGCAAATGTCTGCCCAGCTATTATTCCAAATGACACTAAGAAATGCTGTTATTCAGAGATGGATTAGGACAATACTTGGAATTTAAAGTTGCTGTCAGTAAGATTTAAATGTTCTGAGTTTTGTTGCTTCCTCGCACATGTGGTAGAATTATAACAGTAGTTTATGCAAATGTGATTAACATGCAAAATGGATTCCTAGGAGCGGCCTTAAATTTGAATTGGCTCACACAAAGCATTATAATCACTAATAGCTGTCGGGCGGACAGTGCATCTTCAACAAATGATACAGAAATTATAACTGTTTCAACTTCGCTTTAATAGGCCCATCACTATCTGTGCTGCGCCATGATGCGTCAAAAGCCCCCAAAAACCAGATGAACACCACTAATGCCACCACAAAATACAGCAAGAAACACAACCCATAGGCTACTATTCAAGAGGCAATGGCCAAAAACTAGACCATTATTCCCATGGCGGACATGAAAAACAATTTAAAAAGAAGACCAGACTGCTATTCGTGGATATACTTTCAGTGGGCATGGAAAATAAGCACACGTCTTGACTTCATGCTGTAAGGCGTTCGCGTAGGAGCCCACTTCTCATTGCTAGGTCATTGATCACCTGGGACCGGTCTGCAGTTTAATATCTTGATAGAGGTGATGCGTCTGGCACCCATGAACAGCTGGGGATGTGTTCTCTCAAAATAATTTATTATTTTCACATTTTCACATCAGACCACAAAAATAACAAATTTTGAGTGGATGCATCTTCCAGCAATAATGCACCCTCTCGTTATACCACGTCCCCCACTTCCTGCTCTGATGTGTGTGTCCCAGCTGCAGAGGGCATCACCATTTCCATGGCAACGGCCTGACCTGTGAATAAAGAAGTAAAATGCTTGGCGGCTCAAGAAACATCTTGTAATCCTCCCATTGCTTTCTTAATTTCTAGCCATCCATTCAAATGGGACATGAACTGTCATCAATCCAAAAGGTCCTTGAGTAGGCTTTCTAAGACCCCTTTGACTGCGTCATGCCTCTGCCTCTGCCTTTTCAAGCAAGTTCCCCATTTTGGAGTTCTTGTTCTTGGTCAAATCTGTGAGGCATGCAACCTGAATGGAAAAGTTGGGGAAAAACTTTCTATAATAATTAGCTCGGCCCAGAAAAAAATATTTTTGTGATCAGTGAAAGACAGTGCCATGCATGGCCTGAACTTTGGCCTGGTGTATTCCAGGTTCTCTGTTTTACTGTACCCCAGCATAACAGTTCTTAGGGTAAGACCCGCTTCCTGCAGAGAATCAAGCAACTTCGGCAGCAACATCAAGTGATATTCCCAGCTGTAGATCACCATATCCCTAAGATAGCGATAGGATAAATCAGGGAGATGAGTGGAGGATATAGCCCATCAGGCGTCACAAAGGCTGACGTTGACGATTATCTCTTCTGTTAAATCCAGAGTTGTTTTGAAACAGGTTTTGCCCAGGTGGTCCATCAATTCCTTCACATGTGGCATTGAATTTGTGTCAAACCGTGACATTTCATTTGAATCTTTCTGACAAAACCTGTGAGCACCATCTGGTTTTGGCTGCATCAGGCACTAGTGCTCTCGGAACCCTGTAGGTACACTGGTTTCCAGTTCTGCCATGTAAGGTGTCCATCTCCTGGGATAGGGTAGAACATCTCCCCCCCTCTGTTGTGGCGTCAGGTCGGGGATCACTTTCACCTCCTCCCTTGGTGGGTCACTTGATTGGCTGCGCCGAAGAAATCTCAACAAAGTCTTCTATATGGTCAATTTGAACTGGCGCTCCTCTGACCACTTCATCGCCTCCACTTGTTCAATGAGGGTCCCGTGGGGACAAGGCTGTTCCTCCCACGAGCAGAGCAATGGGTGTGTGTGCATAACGCAGTTTGAAGGTAAGAAGCCAGTCGAGGCCTGGGCTAGCTCTTTATGAAAACATGGAGAGGCTGGTTCCAATTTCATCGTTGTCAATGAACTTGCGTAGCATGTGCTTGAGTGTTTTTTGTTGCACTCTACAAGGCAATCAATTTGCCGGTGATACACTGATGTTCTTAACGGTTGTATGAACGGTTGCTCAAGGCCCACTCTGGTAATGGATAGTATCCCTTGATCTGCTTTGGGATCCCGACACTGAGGAGGAATAGTGCATCGGCCATTTGTTTGGCTGTAAGGAGCACTGCCTCTGGGTATCCAGTAGTATAGTTTACCAATGCTAAAAGTATTTGTCTCCTTGGAACAGAGCCCACAAAATCAAATCGACTTATTTTAGAAGAAGTTTTGATGATTGGTAGGATGGCTTCAGTGCCACCTTCTGGCAATGAGGGCCACTGCAGCAATTATTTCCCATCTCTTCATGGATACCAGCAACCTGGTATTTTTTACACCTAAGCGAGCTCCAAGTCGATGGGCATATGCTAAATGCAGTTCAGTTGACCTATAGGGCTGTGGCACTAGCATGTGGGGACATGCGGAAGGACATTCCCTTTTGTCCACTCCCCCCACTACTAACGTTTTCAATGGGATCATGAAGTTGGGCCATACCATACTGGCTGGACAGTGGAGGCCACATGCTGGTTTCTTAACCACTGTTTTAGGATTACACATATTCCCTCTCTGAGGTGGCATCCATCTCCTGTGTCTCTGCACAAGATACACATGGCAAATCAATGGACATATAGTTCATCAAATCAACATTATATACAGAAGTTATCAACCATTAGCTATATATGTATCGCCCATGCATGTCACTGGTTTTGTACTAATTAAGTGTTGGATGCTGTCAGTGCAGTAATCCCTGCCCTTGTCTGTCGCTTTGGGCTCAAACATGTTGGATGAAAGCCACTCTGCAGGAGTAGGGGGAAGCAGGCGCTTGAGTCAGTTTCTACGGTCCACACAGATGCAGTTTCTCTCCCACGCACCAGATCTCCAGACACGGCTCTCATCTCCAGCTGTCACTGACTGAAGGAAGACCTGTCAGTCGGTGTCCAATACAAAGTACGGCATAAAGGGGGAAAGTGCAACTGCTGCCTCTTCCACAGTATTTGAATGCTCTATAAATGTCCCCTATTTTTTTAAACGAGGATGCATCTCTGTGTTCTATCTTGGGAATAGAAACATGGATGCATTTGCATTCATTTGAGCAGAGGAATGGAAACAATTCCGGAGTGTCACGACGATGAACTGGGGGAGCACTTTCACATCCTCGGAAATGTCTCAGACCGTTCGTACATTGTTTGGCAATTGTTTTAATGAGAAGACCCCCGATCAACCTAGGAAGTATGATTCATTATTAAAACAGTGCGCTGTAGTCATTAGAGATGCAAGCACCGGCAGCTATAACCCAAAAATGATCTTGAATAAAACTCAAAAAAATTTGCTCCACTTTGTGGAGCACACAGCCAGTGCTTCCTTGGCATTCGGTTTGAACTCGTCGACTTAGTCTTCTGTTTGTTGCCTAGTTCCTTTTTCAGAAGGACACCCTCCGGCACCCCCCCCCCCCCCCCCCCCCCCCCACACACACACACACACACTCAGTCACTATCGCAGCCATCAACAGAGAGGTGAGCCATCCCGGCTTTGTCAACACAGGAGGTTCCCTTGGCAACCAGATCTCTGGCATTCTGGAGGCTGAAAGGATCGGCTGTAGAAAACAAAGGCAGGTAGGACACACACACACACACACACACACACACACACACACACACACACACACACACACACACACACACACACACACACACACACACACACACACACACACACACACACACACACACACACACACACCTTCACCTCTCCACACTGTTGCTCTTCTCCTGGGCACAGGAGTCGTGACTAACTAGAGCAGTACACAGAATTGATTGCACACGCACGCACGCACGCACGCACGCACACGCACCCACACACACACACCCGGCAATACACACAAACACTACACCACACCGCACCACACACACACACACACAATCTCACTCCACCCACGCACAAAGGTGCACACACACAGCTCCCCATCCGTGTACGTGTGTGTCCTCTGAGGGAAGAATCCCTGGAGCAGAGTCAAGCCGTTCAGCGGTCACATATTTATAAAGAATAAGAGCAACAAAACATCAACCGCCCTGCCTCTCTCTTCTGAAGGGACCCACTTCCCTTTGAAAGACATAACATGGATGTCATCAGAACGAGACCTGTACCCCCCCCCCCCCCCCCCCCCCCCCCCCCCCTGGCGTGCAGCGTGCTGATGCTGTGGATCACCGCGTGGATCAGACGCCCGCGCCACCAAGATCATAGAGACAGTTGTCTTGAGGGGGTTTGGGGGGGCTGGGGGCGGGAGAGACGACCCCATGCTGGGCACAGCCGTCCGTGTGTTACCACAACTAACACTTAGCTCACGTGTCAGTTTAGAAAACGCCGCAGCCCCCGCCCCCCCCACCCCCGGGGTCAGGATCAGCTTTATTTAGACATCTTTATCCCAAGCCCCTCTCCCCCCCACCCCAAGCCCCACCCCCACACAAATGGCCATCACACACATATCCAATCACACACATAAAACCCACCCACCTACCCATCACAGAGACACACACATATAACCCCTATTCCAACATGCACACACACATAACACCCACCCGCCTATAAAACACACATGTAACCCCCTCTCTGTCCAATCATGCACACACATAACCCCCCCCCCCCCCATCACGATTTCTCCCTCTCTCCTCGTGTTACCCACCGTCCCGCTAATTCGCTAGCGTGCTTGAGCACATTCTCCCGCGGCGCGCTAGCATGACACCAGTGACACGAGGAGGGAATGCTAAGCAGGGGCACTTTGTTTGGGCTCAGTGGCTTCATGTCGCTAGGTGTAGCGGTTCATTATCTGATTAGCTCAAGACAATAGAGCTACCATTAGCAATGTCCCTTTCAGTGAGAAGGTCAGACCGCACAAATAAAAAAACAAAGTGTCTGGCGTCAGTGTTCCTTTTCTCGGTTGTTTCTTTCCTTTGGCATGAAGAGGAAAATGCCAGGATGGATGTTTTCACTACACAGAGGAGAATGCCAGGGTGGAGGTTTTTAATATGGATAGGAAAGTGCTAGGGGTGGAGGTTTTCACTATGGAGAGCCAGAACACAGCTGGACAGCCCTGTAAATGTCAGCCTTTGTAAACATAATTTTTCTTTACTATAGTTTGAGATTTAAGATTTAAGATTGAAGTTTAAGATTGAGCCTTAATTATTCTCGACGAAGGAAACCTATTTTTTGCACGTGTGTGAGAGAGTCTGCATGCGTGTTAGCAATAGAAAGTTTACAAAAGTAAAATCATAATAAAGTCATTGCAAATTTAAAACACGGACATTCAAGTGTTTGGTTCACCTCTCAGTGGCGTGGAAACATCCAAACTCGTGTGCAGCATGAAACTACCTTACCAGGGCAGTTGGTATGCACTACCCCTAACCAGCCAATGGATGTCAATGGCTTGCAAACTGCCAAATTTCAGAACAGGTGTAGACCGCGAGAGGGGCTGAATGGGCAGAAATCATGGCTGGTGTAGATCATGACAAAGCCAATGTCAACAATTAACCTGGGGTCTTGGCAAACCGCCCAAACCTTTTATAATATTTACCAGCGCAGGCCATCAGATTCCTACACACTTGAAAAAAAAAACTGGTTCATATCACTCCAGCGAAGCGCAGGGTGGCCTGTACTGTGGGAGCCATCTGTGCCCCGGTGTGAGCAGCGGTCAGGGTGAATCAGTGTCACTGGCCGACTATTTAGAGCGCCGGGCGGCAGGAGTGGCCGCAGGTGCATGTTTTCGGGGTGATGGTGTCATTGTGGATGTGCAGCAGGACCGTATTAAACAGCAGCAACACAACTGACTCATCTGCCATTTCTCCTCTCTCACAACAGTCCCAGTGCCTGCAGCCTCAAGCGCGCTCTCTCTCTCTCTCTCTCTCTCTCTCTCTCTCTCTCTCTCTCTCTCTCTCTCTCTCTCTCTCTCTCTCTCTCTCTCTCTCTCTCTCTCTCTCTCTCTCTCTCTCTCTCTCTCTCTCACTCTCTCTCTCACACGTCTCCACCCACCTCTATCTCTCTCTACCTCACTCTCTCTTTATACCAGAACACAAAGCATCTCTACGCCCCCTTGCTTGTATACTGGAATACAAACACACTCTCTCTCACACACTTCCCCAAACACACACGTGACGTACACAACCACACAAAGAAAACACACACACACACACACACACACACACACACACACACACACACACACACACACACACACACACACACACACACACACACACACACACACACACAGTATATATCTTGCTGGGTTAACCCTCTGTATTCCCAGTCGTGCTTGGTCCTCCGGTCACGTAGAAGAACGTAAGTTTGCCACACAGATTACACGTCCATCCTTTTGCATCCAACATTTGACTGGTAATTAGCATTAGCAACAACACATAGCGTGAACGATCATCAGCCTCCTGGTGCCTACTGCTCATGAAGCTCCCCATGTAAAGCATAGAAACGTCTACAATGAATAATCACTGTGTTTAGGCTCCTGTTCCTCCAGCCAGTAGCGTACGGACAGACAGTAATGCAGCGATGCATCATCTCGCACTTGGCAACAACAGGACTTCATTCCGGTTCACTGAGTGCAGAATGTAATTAGGAGGGGATCTTATTCTAAGGGCCAACAGGTTTATGGGTAGGAGGATGATTTCACTGTGGGCATAGACTCTGAAAAGGCTTTGATATTTAAATCCATCTCGTGGATGAGTCTCAGTGTCATGTTTTCAAAAAAAGATAATTTGGTCAATTATGACTTGCAGACTGAAATATGAAAATACTTTTCAGGCCGAAGCAGATCCTTGTCAAAGTAGTCCTAACTGTGTGTATGTGTTAGTGATGTCCCTCAGCAATGCTAGGGCATGACTTTGTATGAAAATATATGGTTTGTGGTTTTAAGTGTATTTGCAGTGAGCTCCAATACCACGACTCTGCATCTTATTGGCTGTAGTTCCTTCCTTTGACATGGACTTCTGGACATGCATTGCAGTGGAATGAGTCTGCCTTGGTATCACCTTGAAGAAGGCATTAAATACTTAGAATAACGTTATGAGTGCTTGACGGCTCAACCACATTAACATTCATCAGCAGATCTTTGACTGAACAAGTAAGGGTGCTTAAGTTAAGGGTCCTCACGATTAAATGAAAGGGTCTTACACAGGCTAGTAACAAAACACTTGGAACCGATCCTGGACGTCCACCAGACAGCCTTTGGTTGTTGAGCCCACTTTAAACAGAGTCGGTAAATAAACAACAGTTCTGTATGGGCAGCAAATCACTCAGTTGGGCAAAGTTGGAAAGTGGGTGGTTGATGTGTATCTTATTAACTGTGGTTCCATCACAAGTTCAAAAAGATGAGCAGAGATGTGGAGGTTTTTTTTCAGCTCCTGCTAGGAGCTGTTAAGCACTGAAGGGGTCTAGCGAAGCGAAAACGTGACCGTGGTTCTGACATCTTGTACAACGTAGCAGCACACGTTTCCGTGGCAATTTAAGATGTGAAAAAAGTTTCTCATTGACCCGTTTGGCCTCTGACATAATGTTCTGTACTCTAGGACTAGGCTACTCTATTTATTATGTATGAGTCTTTTGTATCATTTTACGGATTTAAATAAGAAATGGGAGCACTGAGATGTTATATGGAATATTTTTTATGAATACATCAGCATTACCAGTACAAATGTTATCACCTATGGATCCAAAGGCCTACCAGGGACACTGAAAGGTACCATAAAGGTACAATAGTTAACATTAGTTAATGCAGTAATAAGCATTATAACAATAGCATTGGGTTAGGTTTAACCCTATTAAATATTGTTTCAATTAATACCTTAGTCAACATGAACATAATTGAAGCATCCTCATTGTTAAGTGTCAACAGTCTATCTTATTTCTGAAATGTTGAAAACTAACCATAAAGTCAAAATACACACCATGAGTGTACAATGCTGAAATGTGCCGCGTGTTAAACATAGTGTTAAACACAGAAAATAGATTGCTGACTGGCGGAAGACAAGATGCCACAGTGTTCAATCCGAGCGTTTCAGCCTCACTTCAAATCTCGTAGGGACGTAACAGGAGCATCATACGCCTTGGCTCGTGTGTAGCCCACCTCACTGCGTGTAATAGTGGGAAGGAGGCGCCTGCCACCACCAGTACCAACCCACTGGCCCAGTGCACCTCCGTCCTGTAGCGCAACACGCTGGTCCTACTCGGTCCCGGAGAACGGACCGAACGAACAACCAGAGAGGATTTTGATTTATCTTCCGATTGCTTCGGATTGTTTCGTGTTTCATCTTATTGACAGCCCTCCCAGTGTTAGTTGTCCCAGCTGTGAGCCTGTACAGTAGTTTTCTTGTGTCCAGATCGTGAGGGGCAGACCCGCGCCCACAACACCCTGCTGTCTGAATCACGATCTCATCCGCACCGGAGAGCTTTGGTAAGTGGAGTTACTTTCTCTCCTATCCGATGAAATATCCTCACGATGATGTCTGTTTTAGACTTAAACATGATCAGCGTGATGCAGAGGCTTCAAATAAGCATATAGATAAAAAATATGCATTATCAGTGGGCTACGGGGAAGAAATGGACGCACCAGACACTTGTAGCGTGTGAGACCGACGTGCTGCTTATTAAGCTATTATTTTAATAATTCTGTCGGAACATCCGGACGATTTCACATCGACACATAAAAAATAAAATCAAAGAAGAGGCATTATTTCTACTTAGTTTTACCCGAGGTGGATTATGGTGGAGAACTTGGAACTAACGTGCACGCGCACATGCACGTCAGAGGAGTGCGCAGAGGAAATGTGTTGGAAGTTTGGGGTTGTCTTGGTATTTAGGTGTCAGAGAAGGTCATGCCTGGGTGGTCAGTAAGGACCGACGCGTATTACTATTAGAGACATTCGCACGGCAAACGGTCTTACCCTGCCATTTCTGTATCACATGGGCCTATTACAATGGGGGTAAAAGACATAGGTATGAAAAGGTCTCCCCCAGTCTCATATGACACTATATTCAGACAGATTTTAAATGTGTTGTGGAATTATGATTGCCACTTAACTCCAGCAAGCAATATTCACTGGTAATAGTAGACTCATGGTTTGGCATAGTAGGGCTATGGTACAGTGAGAAATTGGACTTGGTCTTTAAGTATTCCCCCACTAAGTTGGGTCATGGCAGTGAGAACCGGCAGCACACTGCAGGGAAATGCTACTCAACTGTAATGAAAGGCAGGGAAATAAGAGCGCTAATGTTGAATTAGTCATGTTGGGTGATGTGAAAACATTACACCCCCCACTAGAACTCCAATACGTCCTAGACTAACGACTCATTCGGTGGGTCGCTGCAGTGTAACCTGCCAGCATGCCTTTCTGGGGACACATGTGATACGTTTCTGGGCAGTAGTACAAGTTCAACATACCCTTCTGTCATGTTTTAGCAGACGCTTTTGTCCAAAGCGACTTAATCCTGGCTTATTCACTCATTTCCTGGGTAGAGTTATGCATCTTGCTCAAGGATGTAGACATTGGCGATCAAACCCAAATCCCCCCAGTACTCACTGTTAATACCTGGACTGCAACCAACCCTGGTTGAATATGTAACTGAATGGGCCTTTAGTGCCATTATGCACAGCACAATGGGTTGAAGAAGTGAGGTAATGCCATTGTTAGCTAGGACCACAGGTGGGAATCAAACCCAGGTCACTACCACTGGTTAGCGCACTTACAGGTTTAGCCATCAAGCCGTCCATCCAGGAACCAATTTGACTGAATGTATTCAACAGATAACATTAGAGTGGAGTCGAACCTACTGTATATCTACAGTATATCTGTCCTGCTGGCATCTCCTTCCGCAGTGTTGAGTGTCTGGAGAATTCTGGTGTTTTCATACACAGGCCTATCAACACAGGGTATGGGTGTCAATAAGGAATGAGTTTCAGCGGCCTGATTCTCAGCCGGGCGGATCAGGTGTCCGGCCTGCGTCCGCAGTAGTGGAGGAGGTGTTGGTGGCGAGGGTGGGGGGTCAGCTTGGGTGTCATGGCAACCCCAGGTGGATAACATTTCCCATTAGTCCTTGCCAGAATTGGATCCCGAGTCCGTTGGTCAGTGCATGAGTGGAATCTGTTCATGGAAAGAGAGAAAGGGAGGGCTGGGTGTGTCTTATATGCACAGAGATATGCATTCGAGATTTGTGACCGTGAGCCCACCTGTTGACAGACGTAAATCCATGGTGAGGGATGAGGATTGGTTCTCCGTAGGGCAGGGAATGGTTTGCTGATAAACCCCTGGGTCAACCATGCCTCAGCAACCTCGTCCTGGTGTAGCCTACGTCTCTCCATCCAAGACGCTGAACTGCAGAGTGGAGAAAGTTCCCGAGTCCCAGCCTGAGCTGATTGATTCCTTGGCTTGTTTTGCAGAGTAGATCTTCAGAATGCCCATGTCGATTGACAATGAGTGACACTCGTTCGATGTCGACACGCAGCGGTCGATTGCTCTGTAACCACGGCGACCGCGTTTCTTTTTGTACGTCTTCCCGTTCGCGGCGGGTGAGGCTCAACGTGCGGCGGACAGAAAATGGCGAGGCCAGCTCTACGGGGCCGTGGGAGCCACACCTTGGAGGCCCTTCAGAAGCGCCATTGATTATTGTGTTTCCTTATCATTCCCTCTAATTGAATAGCGCTGGCAGCAGCAGAGGCAGCTACTGGGCGGTGGGAAGGCTTTGCCTTGTGGCTAAGAAAGCCGTTTGTGGTCGCTATAAAACGCACACATTCGTTCCTTTTTCTCCTTAGAAAAGCTTCACCTCATGGCTTGTGTGAAATTATTCCCCTAGTTTTCACATTTGGAAAGATTGCCGAATACGGTTGAAATCCCAGGGTCACTTCTTCTGTTCTACCAAATATATATATATATCTATCTAAACATTATATATAATGATTGCACTTAGAGAAAAAAGGTACAGCAATTTGCATGCTTTTCAAAATCATTGTTTTATTTTGAGAATACAAATGGGGGGCCTGGTGCTATAATTAACAGCAATTACTTTGGGATTAATCAAACCTCTTTGTTTTGGTCGGAGCTCATGTCGCACAGTCAAACACAAAACAAAACACAAAACACAAGCTGTATATGTTAAAACAGCCAATACACAGTCTCCCTCAGTAAAATAGCGTGCGCTTATTAAAATAGTTCAATTGTGAAAGCACTAAAAGGAGAACATATAAGAAATATTCTATAAAAGTGTGTGTTGGTGAAGTGATTTAAAAAGGATTGCTCCACTTTGAGCCCTAAAGTTCTGCTGCCTTCAGATTGAGCAGGGCGTCTGAGGAACCGGCGTCCTTCCCTCAAACACGACAGCAACAGAGACCTGCTCTACTCCGGCAGCAGTGACACCGGGATCGTTGTTATCACCAACGGCAACGGTGTAGTGAGCCGCACCTCGCTGTGACCCATGGCAACCATTTCGCAGCAAAAGGTGGAGAGTAATTGACGGACGGGTTTAAGTGATGGGCCATACGGCACGGAAAGCTCAGAGGAACACCTCATTATACCAGCTCGCCCATCTCCGTGTGGGAGAGAGCGGGGAGATGGCCAGTGTGCGCTACACAGATTAAAAGGTAGGGAGGGGGAATGTGTGAGTTGCGGCAAAAAAGGGGGATTGCTATTTGATCAATGAAGGGACCTTAAAGCCTTGGGGAAATAACCTCTATAAAAGGGGGCTAATTCCGTTACTCACTGCGAGGCTCATACTTTCAATACGGGCGGTTATATCTGGGCAGCTTAGGGGAATATTGGAATAGGTTTAGACAGGAAGATTAGATAAATATTCAGAACGACTTTTTTATCTGTTGCATTTTCCATTTCCAGCGTTTATCAGTGGATCTGCTAAAGTAAAGAACATATCTGTAATTTCGGAAAGCCGATTCATATTTATTCATATATATGTATAGACAGTTTTTTTTTCAATTTTATACCTGCATTTATTTCGTGATGAATTCAGCTTCAGCCCTGGTGGCGGTTACATTCTGTTGTCACGCTTGGCAGCACATGTCAGCAGGTATCTTCTTCAGGGTCAGATAGCGAGCTCATTTCATATTAAACGTGGTCAATGGTGCAATGCCTGTCACTCAGACTCTGTCTGGGCTGGTTCAAGAGGACACTACAGACCAGGGTACTGTAGTGAACAAGAGGGCACTACAGACCAGGGTACTGTAGTGAAGAAGATGGCCGTAAAGACCAGGGTACTGTAGTGAAGGAGATGATGCAGACTCAACAGGTGTAAAGCCTAGCTTAGGGCTATGTTCTGCTGATAAATAAAGGCAGGGAGAATCGTGCGGACCATAGAAATTGTATTACGTTTCTTAAAGACTTCTACTGGCAACTTTAATCAATCCAAATCCCTTATGTTTGATTGAATAATGCTGGTAGAACGCTGGTAGATCAAATAACAGCACAATAACAAATAGTATTAATAACAGTAGACATACAGCACCCCTTTTCAATATGAATAGAATATTTACAGTAGTGTATGCCCAAAGGGAGACGAGATCTGTATGCGAGAGTCATGCCTGGGTGGGTGTGAGATGAGAAATGTCTATTTGGCTCCAGGGCTCGGAGCCTGTATAGATGAAAGAAGCCCATGTCAATATGAGAGAGGTCCGGCGGGCATGTTAAGCAATCTCTCCCTCAACCCCTGTCGCTCTCTCCATCTCTCACCCTCAGGCAGGCACTCTAAATATACGGCATAAGGGAGGCTCTTACGTGACGTCGTGAAACGATGTAGGTCAAAGTGTTGCGTTGGCGAATTGTAGTATTAGTCGTTGTTTCCGGAACATCTTGTTCAAGGCTGTTATTCCCAGTTTTGCAGTCTCAGTCGAAGGTTCGGCTCCAAAGGGTATTCATCTCTGTCTGTGCTCGGGTTTACAGTTACAGACATTAATTCATCTAATTTGTTTTCAATTGATCCAGCATGACATTTAAATAAAACTGCCCAAAAGCTCAATGCGGTTCCCCATGGATTCAAACACAAACTGCTAATTGAATGCAAGTGTTGACTAACAGTGTATGTATGTAGGTCATTAAAGTGTGACCTACATTATTCATATCTCACCACGTGTTCCTCTTTTGTTCCAGGACCATCCGTCACTCCCAACTCCCACTCCACGGCTATGACCCATAGCGAGTGACGTCTCTCCACTTCACACACACACACACACCCTTACTTTCCAATCGACCCAACGCCTCCGGTTCCACCATGGGTTCCCGCAGCCAGGGTTTCTTCCACCACAACCACCACCACCACCGCTCCATGGTGCCCGCGGCCGTGCCCCGACTGCTGGCCGAGACCACCAGCCTGCTGGGGGGCATCGCGCAGATCACCCCCAACCTGTTCCTCAGCCGGGGCAACGTGGCGTCCAACCGCAGCCTGCTGCTGTCCAAGGGCATCACGTGCGTGGTCAACGCCACCATCGAGCTGCCCAACTTCAACTGGCCCCACGTGGAGTACGTCAAGGTGCCCCTGGCCGACATGCCCCACTCGCCGCTCTCGCTGTACTTCGACAGCATCGCCGACAAGATCCACAGCGTGGGGCGCAAGCGCGGGGCCGTGCTGGTGCACTGCGCGGCCGGGGTCAGCCGCTCGGCGTCGCTGTGCCTGGCCTACCTCATGAAGTACCACCGCGTGTCCCTGGCCGAGGCCCACGCCTGGGTGAAGGCCCGGCGGCCCGTCATCAGGCCCAACGGGGGCTTCTGGCGCCAACTCATCGAGTACGAGAGGAAGCTGTTCGGCAGGAACTCGGTGAAGATGGTGCAGACGCCCTACGGGGTCATACCCGACGTCTACGAGAGGGACCGCAGGACCCTGGCGCCGTACTGGGGCCTGTGACGGGGGGGACTGGACCAGCGAGGGAAGGGAAGGGAAGGAAGAGGGAGGAGGCAGGTTTGATGGGGTGGGGTTGGGGGGAAGGATGAGCGTCGTTTGAGGGTCTTTGCAGTTTCCTGCTCAGCCTGCAGCCCCCCCAGCGTTTCTGCGGGTTCCTCTATTTAAAATAAAGTGTTATGGAGGAGGGAATGGTCGATTCCAACCGAGCATTGGTGAAGGGGGCTGCCTTCTGTCCAGCCGTACTCCAGAACAGACATTCAAAATCCTCCCGACGAGTTGAGGGGAGTGGAAGATGTGACTGACTCTGGAAAATATACCAGAATATGAACTGAATAGAGAATACAAAAAGTTGATCCGGTAAACATCAACAATGATTCATGTCATTTTCTGCAAAACAACAAATTAAGTCAGTTGAACTTTCCACAGGAGCAAGGGCATAAAGAGAGACCCCAACGATACCGATAAAAAGTATGTAAAGAAAATAGTAAACAAAAAAGGTAAAAAAAAAGAAATGGGGTTGTAGCTGCTCTCTTTTTCTCCTGGTTGACCTTTCCACTGGACTCCATAGAATAACCGTGTATGCAATGAGAGAGTGTTGGGCTGAGAGTACAGACCCAGTGAGTCTCTGTTGACAACGTAGTGATTGAGGCCCAGGCCTCGGCGTAGTGTCATGTCGTGGTATTGTGCCAGTTCTTCGGTGGTTATCTTCAATGTGTGGGGCTGTATGCTGTAAGCTCGATTTATGGTAGCACTTTCAAAAAAACGTCAAAATCAGTGTACAGAGTTGAAAAAAATGGATATAAAAGACGTAGAAAGATTATGTTAGCAAAAGTGTATTGTTGGAAAGGATATTTTGGAGCAGTTTGAGCGCACAAAATATGGGAAGCATATGGTCGTATATATATTTTAAATGAAATAGTTGAACGATGTTACTATATCAATTTATTTTTTTTAAGCTAAATGAAAGTGCTAGAAAAGAACGGTAACAGATGAGCCTGTCGTTGGCTAACTGTCCGCGACACCACGAGAAAGTGAAAACTCTGTGGTGACGGCTTGGAGAGAACCGGTTTGTGGCGGCTGATTTGCACCGTGCATTAAAATTCAACAAGTAGCAAGGTACAAAACGAGACAGCGGTTTACCATTGTGGATTACAGCCCTAAACAAATCAATCAACAGTTTTCACTGGTGAACAATCATAGGTATGGCTTTGAAGACGGACCATAGCAGGAAAGAGGCACATTTAGACCTGTGCGTCACAGGCAGAACCTGAATTTACAAGTTGTTTAACGACCCAAATGATATATATATATTGTAACAAAAAGAAGCTCATGCCACTGTTTGTGTTTAAATTTGATTAAAATGAATAACTCATACATGCCTTGAGTCTTTTCTACATTCGTTGACTCCTTCAGTGGTTCAGATGCCGACACTCATTCGATATGCATGACCTAATTCAACATTCAAGCCCTGTTGCGGCTCCATTCTGTCCAATTTTCAACATGTCATTGGAGATCACATCTTTTCCTCCATGGCTTTTCACATGAAAGGGCACTGCACCTTTCAGCAAGGCACCGTTCACTTCCCTTGCCACCTCTTCCCCCCGGCGTCTGTTTGTGGCCGTCTTCCATCACTCCTCTTCATCACCGTCTCTACAGAGAGCACCCAGCCGGAGACATCGACCAGAGCTCTTTGCTCCGTGGCCACTCTTCTCTGAGGATGTCACATGTGTCATAACTCACACACTCCAGACCTGCCCGCTGGGACACTACAGAGGTGACTGAAGAACGAGTGATGGGCCTCTGTATGTCTTGATCACGTCCTCTCTCTTTTTTTCTATATCACTCTCACTCCATTGCTCTCTCTCCCCCTTTGTATCTCTATCACTCTCTCTTTGTATCTATCACTCTCACTACCTCTCTCTGTGTCTTACTGGATCACTCAAGCCCTCTCTCTCTCTCTCTCTCTCTCTCTCTCTCTCTCTCTCTCTCTCTCTCTCTCATACCCTCTCTCTGTACCTCTGTCTCTTTCACATCCTCTCTCTCCATCACTCTGTATATCTCTCCATCCCTCCCTCTCTCTATGTATCTCTATCAATCTCTTTGTATCTTTGCTCTCTCTCTCTGCAACATGGGAACATTCCAGTGCCCAGTTAGAGGCTAAAAATCCAACATTTCTCAGCATTTCTTGTATAGCATTTCTCTGCGCATCACTTAAGTAAGTAGAGGGTTTTACATGCATTTTAACAAGCGAGGCAACCCAGCCGCCAGCCGTGCAGAACGAGCTACTAGACTAGAGGAAGAATATTTGACTCCAAACGACAAGCCCCCCTGCTCATACAGTCGCTTCTTTAAGATTAAGTTAAGGTTGATTCAAATTAATCAGGCAATTAATAAAACAGCCAGAATCTCAATGATCACTGTATAGCCTACTTGTTCAACTGTAACTGCAGCTGTGTCCAAAGTACAAATCTGCACAATTCGGTCGTTGTGGGTAAAAGGTATTCTACGCACACTTGCGCTATTACTCTTTAAGAGTAGAAACTATTCTGACAGTCAGTTTTTAAAGAGCACTATTTTAACAGCCACACTTTAGCAGTCAGGAGGACCCTCAACCAAAATGCATGACAAAACTCAAGGTGGAACAGACATGTAGATCTGAAAGACCTGCGTCTGGGGGAAGAGAGAAAGGGGAAAATATACTGTATTAATATTATTCATTCCCCCCAGTCAAATGGTGAAGTTCAACTGTGCTAGAAGCCAATTTGTGTCTAGCTGAGAATAATGATAGAGAGGGGTGACCAGGATTCATCTGAAGCCTGAGATGTCGAAAATGATGGAACAGATGCCAGGACGAGATAGTGGAAGAAATGGTTCTATTTTTATAATGATCACTTCAACAGATTGCGTATGAACAGATTGAACCATTCTTATCTCGGGATTATTCACAGCCTTGGAGAGATGTCTTCAATCCTGTGGGTTTGTTCGAGAGTTAAACACACCAAGTTTAGATATTCTCCCTGTCCTTGAAATGCACATTACGCTCTAGTCATGCATTTTTAATTTTAAAACCTTCACACAACGAGCGTAAGAACCTTTTTCGCACCAAAGCACGGGTGTTAATCTTTGAACAACCAGACCAGTCCACTATTTTGTCCAGTGACGCTACATAAAAGCAGTGCATGATTATATGGAAAGCGTTTTGAAGACATCAATGGATCACTTAGTGATACATCATCTTTAGCCTGGAGGTAAAATAAGCAATGAAAGTCGGTCTCAAGCGAAAGGCAGCCATCACGAGAAACCACGCCAGGGCCACCTTTTCCCCCGAACATCGTTTTAGTCATGGCACCGCAGAAAATCTGTGTGAAAGTCAGAAGTCAAGTGAAGGCAGGGCAGGATAAAAGATTGTCTTTAAACTACAGCCTTTTTTTAGTAATTGATTTCGGCATGTGTAATTTTCGGTAATCCTGAATGATTTTGGATTTGCGAGAGGAAAGTGGAATTCATTTTCTGTAGCCCGTTGAATCGAGAGCGCCGAGGGATAAACCATGATGTTGGAGAGAACATGTCTGAACACGAGAGGACAGTAATAACATTGGTTTCATGATGCCCTAGAGCCTCTATTTGATTGGCTGTTTCCAAACGTGAAGCAGTGATGTCCCGGCTCGAAGGCTCGTTGCTAGAGAATTTATTCCATTTTGTCCCGAGTAATGGGGAGACAAGGGCTCTCTGGGAAGGGGGAAAACACATTACCGTGGAAAATCAGCGGGAAACGTACTTCATAGGTTTGGATGAGGAAGCTCGGGTCTGAGCCAACAACACTCCCAGTTGATGATTCTGAACAGACGGGATAGGAGCAAAATGCTTCCAGTAATCACTGTTGTGATTATATAATGATGTAGAGAATTTCCGAATTTAATTCTAAACAAATTAATTCATAATATTGTCATCTTTATGGATGTTCATTAATTGAGTGGATGTGTGTATATATTAACCCGTGCATACACAACGAAACAAGCACAATCGATCCAAAGATGTAAATTAGTTGTAAGCATTTATTTACATTTTCGATTCACTTCACAACACAGTTCATCACTGTAGATACACTGCGGCAGTAGGCTAGCTTTTACGCAAGTGTCGCCGCGATTTAAGTTTAAACTTCATTTCTTCATATCTGAATATACAAAACATGATCAGCGGTGCACACAGCCAACAACAAAAAAATAAACACAACAGCAATAAGTTAAATGACTGTCTTTTTACCTCTGTTTAAATATGCAATACACTTTTCAATAAACTCCCCAACAGTGCAAAAGGTATCGCAGGCAGTTCAACACAACACATACAGTAGTAGTTAACGGTTTGTTCGGCACAGCGATGTTAAGACTGTGTCTCAAAGACAAACTGAGGAATCAAAATGACCTACCCTTGAAAATCCTTTAAAAGAGACCATCCATTAGTTCTAAAAATTTCTGCGGGCAAAAAAGAAAAGGTTAAAAGATTGAAGAGACACAAAGGCCCAAGACCAGGCCGGCCATCCTAAAGTGCCTTGCACAGACAAAGCAGAAAGGGGAGTTGGGAGTAAGGAACGATGCGTTAATAATTCATTCAGCCATCTCCCCTCTGCGGGTGTCTAATAACGAGGCATAACTCCACATGTTTGCCCCGTCAAGATAACTGTGAGAATAATGGAAGTCCTAATGACGTTTGCCCCTCCCTGTCTCAAAGCACCATCAGTGTCTCATTGGAAAACCTTCACATGGACGACAAAATAAAACGGGGAATATCTTCATTACTGCCAGGGTGGACTTTTTAATACGTTTGAGGGAATTTAAACACCCTGTTGGAACATGCAGACCCTGATAGTGCTGTGGTTCCGACGGCATAATGGTCCTCAACAAATCGGTGAGGGAGTGTGAGGGTAGCGAATAAATACAGATTCCAGTGACTTCAGAGCTCCTTCAGTTCTCTCCCCACCCCTCTCTCTCTCCCTCCCTCCCTGCTCTCCTCTCCTACCCCACCTCTCTCCTCTCCCCTCCCTCTCTCTCTCCTCTCCTCTCCTCTCCCTCTCCCCAACTCTCTCTCCCTCCCTCCCCCCTCCCCATCTCTCTCTCCCTCCCTCCCTCAAGGTTGACAAGCGCAGCGTCAGTGGCGAACCGCGCCGAGACCACCCCTCACTGTCATCCCCACCCATCTCTCACCCCTACGGCCCCGTTGCCATGGCAGCAGCGGCGGCGGAGGCCCCCCAGAGTCCGGGGGGGGGGCTCAGAGCAGGTCGGGGAGGACGAGGCCCGGGGGTTTGGGCTCCACGCAGTTGATCCAGAAGTTGGCGCAGCTGGCGTGGTACTGGTGGCCGCCGTAGAGCAGCTTGAAGTTGTCCGTCTCCGCGTTGAAGGCCTGGTGATGGAAGGGGAGAGAAAGAGGGAGAGAAAGAGGGAGAGAAAGAGGGAGGTGTTAAGGTGCTTTTGACGGTTAAAGGGAGACAAACAAAGCGTTGAAGCACTTGGGAGGAGGAGGTAAGTGTGCGGTGTGTTTGTGAGATGATGATAATAATAATAATAAATAAAATGTATATAGCGCTTAATATGGTACTCCAAGACGCTTGATGGAGCGGGGTGCTTGCGGGGAGGCCGCAGGCCACGGAGAGAGAGAGAGATCTAGGGTCCTCGCGCTGTCGTCGACGGTGGAATTCATACCAGCTTGATGGCATGGAGTCTGCCACCTTGTTTGCAACCGTTCCGAATTGATTTGGGTTCACCGTAGTATTTGAATGCGTCCCTGCGTGTCGTTCATACCTACGTGGTACACGGTTATTCCAAGCTAATGAAATGTATGAGATCAATCCTAACAAGACTTCCTGGTACAAAGCAACAACTTGTGTTGAACTGTATCTGAAGAACCTTACAGCCAGAACACTGTCTTCTGGGTTTATTGTGGTGGAATAAATTGGATACCTCCCATTTAAAAATATACACCGAAAATGCAAGACAAACGTCAGAGATCTGACCCGGCTGGCATTTCCCACGGGCCTATTACTGGGGGTTCTGATTCCCGATCAAACAGAGATGAAGCCCAGTGTGTGTCTGTGACTCTTACTTTCCTTTGGTGAAACACCAGAGATAAGCTATAGCAAGAAAACTGAGTCATGTGTAGGATGAATCACCAGCTCTCCCCCGCGAGAACACACACACACACACACACACACACACACACACACACACACACACACACACACACACACACACACACACACACACACACACACACACACACACACACACGAGAGCGAGCGGGTAGCGGCAATCAAAGTGTGTACCGAGATGGACAACGTGTCTGGAAGTCGTCTATCATACATCTAGACAAAATGGCGGCCTTCAACCGCGATGCGACCCGGGTTAATGGCTCTCCCAGGAAGAGACGGAGTAGTAACAAAATCACCTCTCTCCCAGCTGCTGGGGGTTCACTCATTTTTAACAAACACAGCGGGCTCCTCTCCTAACTCTTAAGTGAGTAAGGGGGTAAGATGCCGAATAAGACGCTTAAATCCTAACGCTCTTCAATGACATGTATCTCAATTCACTGCCATGCCGCCTCATGGTTCAATGCGTATGCTAAATGGCTTCATAGTTATCCCCGGCTATCACGGTCCTAGCTGCACTCGCTCTCCTGCTCGTGGCCCGCGGCCTCTGTGAGTTCCATGGCGTTCCCTGTGAGGAACGCCAGAACATCAGCATGTAGCAGACAGCCGAGCCCGGGGGCCAATCAGCACGCAGCCTGGCGGGCGGCTGTGCTCTACGTGGTCTTTTCAACGGGAGCGTCGGGGAACGTGAATGAGAATGTCTTCCACCCACTGCAGAGGGCAGGCTGGATTTAGCAAAGGTCAGCATGACTTATTCACTGCGACCTTTGCACTGGGAACCGAAGCCAAGGGCCCACCGCTTGGAAACCCAAATCATTCCCGCTGTGGCACTATTAAAATGTACAAAAAAAAACTGTGCAGGCGGAACGAAAAATCATTCTTTGAGTTTCTTTTCGCAGTATTATTCTATAGGAGAAAGAAAAAATTGCATAGTTACCCTCAACTTGCTTTCTTTGGCCTTTGCCTGTAAGCAACACAAGTCGTGTCAGCATTAGCTTTTCAACCCACACGATGTTTGTGTGAGCTTGTCAAAAACACAGTTCAGGCACCACCCAGGAGCACCCCCTCTTCAAGGCCCAAACACCAGGGAGAAGCTGCCTCGCTGCCCCATCTCCTGGCTCTCTTTAGTCGCTCATCTCAGATGTCCAGGCGTCTGCCACGTCTGGACATCTGGACTGGACTGGGCTCGGAGAGGTCAGTGAGGTTCCAACATCTAGACATCAATGCAGCCAACCCCCCCAAAACAGAACCCCAAGGTATTCATGCGTCCTGGGACGACACGATAAATACCAGAGGAGAAGATGGTGCTTTGGTTGAACTTGACTGATTGAGTAGTGTCCGCAAGACCAGAAAAGCAAGCGTGTGAAAGCAGCAGGAGACGCAGAGATGTCTTACCTCACGGCAAGACCCTTCCTCATACATCACACCGCTATTCAGGGTATGAGGTCAGAGAGGGAGATCTTACCTGTTGCCCATCTCTGTGTCCTCTAAAACTGAAGGACGGTTCCCGGTGAGATGCTTAAAAGCCCAGAACACTTCAGCACAGCCAGTAGATCAGGGCTCAAAGTGGATGAGATGCTGTCAGATATCCCAGTCAAGAATGTTCCATTCAAAATAACCAATGGAAGATGGCCGCTTTGAGAAATCTGTCTGTTTTGGTTACATGCTATATTCACCACACCCTGCCTGTGAGCCAATCAAAAGAGTTGAAGACAATATGTGAATGAGGCCATCGAAGGATCAGTCCCGCCTCCTGTTCGTGTTATCTTTGCATATTTCCTCTCCAGCGGTTGTTTCCATCATAGCTTAAGTCCCCACAGTGTTGCTGCATCACAGGACAATGTTTTTAGTTTTTTTACGCTGAAGGACAAGGATGCCATTGATGCCATCTGCTGCAGCCAGACCCTTCCTCTCATCCCCTCGTCTTCACCGCAGACTGCTGCTCCCCATTGGCTGCTGAGCCTCGTTAGAGACGGGGCGCCGCCCACAAAACAGTAATTAAAAGACGGGTTATTAATCTCCCGCCAGAGGAGCAGGGGAAAATTAATCGTTTTTAATATCTCTGGTTCTATCTGTGGACGAGCCGGTGGGGCATGTGGATAGGGGAGAGGGAGGGAGAGAGGTAAAGAGGGAGAACGAGAGAGCGAGAGAGAGAGAACGAGAACGAGAGAGCTAGAGAGAACGAGAACGAGAGCAAGCGAGAGAGAGAGAGAAAAATAAGGATTGCTGATCTATCCTCTCCTGTTCTACATTGTGGCACCGTCTGACTGTGAAACGTCTGCTGTGAGGCTGGTACGTACTATCGGGCCATATTCCTCTCCCTCTCTCACCCTCCATCTGGCCGGAGACTGGGAGGCAAGAGAGGGAGAGAGAGAGAGAGAGAGCGAGAGAGAGACCAGTAAGGACAGTTAAAGTGGTCTTCTTCTGGTACTGGGGACCATGATGGACTTGGGGGATTCATTCACAGGATAACACCACCACCACCACCACCACCACCACCACCACCCCCCTCTCGCGAAAGCAAGAGAGAGAGAGAGAGAGCGAGAGAGAGAGAGACCTACCCAGAGGTCACTCTGGTGTCCCGGGGTTAGTGACAGTGAGAAGGGACACAGGAAGATGCTGATTTTTTGGAAGGTAGGAAGTGAGGAAGGGAACAATTCCCTCGTCACCAAAAGTACCCTACCCAGAATGCAACAGCTGCCTGCCGCCCCCCCCCTCCCCCGAGGTGCGAAATCGACAAGTCTTCTCTCCTCTCTCTGCACACACACACACTCACCTTTAATTAGCTTTAATAATTTTTTTCCTAAGTTCCTATGTTCCTAACGAGCCCGTTAGAGCGGTTGCCATGCCGACGGCGGCGGTTTCGTCAGCCCTCCCGAGGGGAGCGGCTGGCGGGGGTCTCCTCTGTGTGTGTCTAGACCCCCACCCAGCGCAGTATCAGAGCTGAGAGAAGGGAAGGCTGTCGCTGCGGACCCCGCTGTGGACCCCGCGGTGGGCCCATCCTCAGCCTGAGAGAAGACCCCCCCCCCCCGACCCTCTCCCAATGCACGGGGCAGACAAAGGAGATAGAAACATGGATGGATTTGGGGGAAGGTAATGTTTCTCGAGGGTCCTACTCGTTTGAACAGGCGTCCGATTGTGCTTTCTTCTTTTTTCTGAAAAATGGTCCAAATGTCACATGGTTAAACGCGTTCATGACAAAAGGTGTGTGTGTGTGTTTGTGTGTCTGTGTGTTTGAGTGACAGACAGCATGTCCGTGTGCGTGTTGTGTGAGTAACCGAGACAGCATTTGTGTGTGTGTGTGTGTGCGTGATTGTAGAGTGTATGTTGTGCCTGTGAGTGAGTGAGAGACGGACGGCGTGTGTGTGAGTGTGTGGATTATGTGTGTGTGTGTGTGTGTGTGTGTGTGTACCAACCTTGCTCCGAGAGTCCACGTTCAGCAGGCACACCCCGCACGCTATCTCTTTGGCGTTCTTGATGCCGTGCCTGAGGATGCAGCAGGAGAAGTCTAGAGAGCTCTCCTCAGGCTACACACACACACACACACACACACACACACACACACACACACACACACACACACACACACACACACACACACACACACACACACACACACACACACACACACACACAAAGATTAATATCAAATAAGAGCCCCCTACAGCCTCTGATTAACACCTCTGTATCATTGGTTTCTTCGTTCTCTTTTTGTCGAGCCTGTAATGTTTTCATCAAAGATGTCCATGTAATTATCTCCCCCCCACTACTCTCTCTCCCGCTCTGTCTCTACTCCCTCCCTCCCAGTTCCTTTCTCCCCCAAGAGGACCTAGTGTGACTGATGTTGAATTCTCCAGTAGGCGGCTTCAAGGGACAGACAGTGCATATGTTTCGGCCGGGGGAATACATTGAGCTGTCTGATCTGGGCCGTCACATTTGAATCCATGCTTGGCTCAGAATACAGATTCAGAGTCAAAGGAGCTGTGGCTTTGACTTCACTGTATCGACCGTTCTTCAACATAATCCCATTCATCTTGATGCCATTAACAGAATACAAATACAGTATTTGTGGCGTTGCTGTGCTTCTATTTTAATCATTAGTAATACACTGTACTGTGTGTTGACCTAACTAGACCTCCTTCAAAGCAGTCGTTTTATAGGTCAATCCTTGGTTTTAATAAAGAGTATAGTAAAAACGTGTGTGTCAATGTGCGAGTGTGTCAACGTGCGTGTGTGTCAACGTGCGTGTGTCAACGAGCGTGTGTCAACGAGCGTGTGTCAACGAGCGTGTGTCAACGAGCGTGTGTCAACGGGCGTGTGATTGTGTCAACGTACGTGTGTGTCAACATGGGTGTGTGTCAACGTTCGTGTGTGCGTCAACGTGCGTGTCAACCTGTGCTTGTGTGTCAACATGTGTGTGTCAAAGTGTGCGTGTGTGTCAACGTATGTGAGTGTGTAACTGTGTGTGTCTGTCAACCTGCGTGTGTGTGTGTCAACCTCCGTGTGTGTGTTTCTAACATGTGTGTGTGAACGTGTGTGTGTGTGTGTGTGTGTCAACGTGTGTGTGTCAACGTGCATGCGTAAGAGGCTCTTACCACCAGGTTGGCCAGCGACATGAAGCCCACCAGGTTGTTCCACACGCGGCTGACGTCCTTCAGCAGCTGCTGCAGCTTCTCGCAGCACACCGCCGTGGCCTTGATGCCAAGCTCCACCCGCCTCGTCACGCGGTACACCTCCACCACGCCTGGGAGGAGGAAACAAACGCACCCCGACCCGTGGGTCACTATATACACACGGGAAGATGTTTTCATGGACGCATGCATAATCACTCGCGAACGCACACACACCGACAGACACACACACCTACAGACAGACACGCACGCATGCACGGGCACAGACACACAAACACACGGGCACACACACACACACACACACACACACACCAGACACAAAAATAGAATCACATTGTGTGTTCCTGCTCTTTCCTCGTGACTTCTTGACTCAGGTTGCTCATTAAAACCCAACAGGACTGACGGGGGCAGGGAGCTGTCAGGCCGAGCCCAGATGAGTCACCACACACAGCAGTCAACCCCAGCCATCAACACCCCTGCTCCTCATAACCGTCCACGCTGCAGCCTGTCATCCGCAGGCTCTACCCCTAACCCCTGGGCTGTCCAGGGGCTTTCTCTGCTCGGTGTCTACGGCTTTATTGAAGTAAAGCAATACGTTTCCTGAGCTCAGTGTACGAGTGTATTCGGCCAAATAGGGAAATAACTGGGGTCTTATTTTTGTCCAGTTGTTCAATTGATTGATCAGGTATTGGGTGACTGCGGCCCATTGCAGTTGTGCTCAATAATCGAAGTTAAGACGGTTGACCGGTCGAAATGGCTCCTCATCTCAAGAGAAGATAACTGTTGCGAATGGGCATGTTTATGTAACAGTGTATGACGATGTGTGCGTAAATGTGTGTACGTGTGTGTGTTTGTAAGTGTGTGTGTGTGCGTGTGTGCGTGTGTGCGCGTGTGTGTGTGTGTGCGTAAATGTGTGTGTGAGTATGTGTGTGTGTGCGTGTGTAAATGTATGCGTGAGTGTGTGTGTGTGCGTAAATGCTTGTGTGTGTTTGCATGAAATGTGTGCGTGTGCGTATGTGCATGTGTGTGTGTGCATGCGCGTGTGCTGGCCCGTGACTCACCCATGAGGTAGTCCATGCCCTGGGCGGACTGGATGACCTCGGTGCACACGGAGGAGCTGCTGATGCCGTTCAGCGTGTTGTTGGCTTTGGTGATGACCTTTGGAGGAGCACACAGGGCGTTAGGCTACTGTGGTCACCTGGTCAATGGAACTCATGGAATCCAGAAGCACTTATTCAAACACCATTAGAAATGCTGTGCTAATGTTGTAGCCGATTCATGCTACTTTCAAAGAATTCACAAACTGTTTTATAAGACACCATTATGAATGCCATGCTAATGTTGTAGCCTGGTTAATGTTAGTCATGGAATTCTGAGATACCGATTCAAAACAACATTATCAATTCTATGCTAATGTTGTAGCATGGGTAACGCTACAGTCATGGAATCCAGGAAGACAGATTCAAGACACCATTACAAATGCCAGGCTAATGCAGATCTGGGACTCCATGACTGTAGGCTTAACCAGTCTATGGCTAATGGATTCGAACAACAGGGCGAAAAAGGAACGTCCTGAGAAAATTACGTTTCCTACTTTGATTCTTAATGAGGAGCGACTGCACATAAGAATCACTTCAACCAAACAAGAAGAAAAAACAGAGACACATACCTCCAGGGCGCTCTCCAGACACCGCTGCCACTCGTACGCATACCGCTCGCTCTCCTGCAAGCACCAAGCGGCCATAGGTAAAGAGTTAAGCATACTTATATAGCATTAGCACAGGGGTTAATGGATCAGGTAAGAGTTAACCTAAACCCTACCCTTACCCTATTAAAGAATGTGTACATGTACACATACATGTCATGTATACATACTGCTTAGTTAACGTACGCCATTCATTAAGATGAAAACCATGAGTAAAGGACAACTATACCATTAGTTAACTGTAAGTTAACATTAGTAAATGCTTATTACTGCATTAACTAAAGTTAATTCACAGTTAATCAAGGTACCCTTATGGTTAAGTATAACAAATTAAGAAGTAGCTATAAAGTGTCTAAAGCTATGAAATGCCGAGATGTAAAATGCCGCGTGCCCCTCTGGTACTCTGCGGGGGGGGGGGGGGTCTCACCTCCACCTCGCCGGTCAGGTCCTTGTACTTGTCTCTGATGACGGGCAGGGCGGGCTTCTCGCTCAGGGTGCTGGAGCGGTCCCTGAAGGGCTGCTCCGGGGCGGGGGACGGGGGGCAGCGGCCAATCTCCTTCTCCCCCAGACTGTGGCTGCGCTTGTGGGACCCTGGCCAGGGAGGGCGGGGGGGGGGCGCATGGATAAAGAATAATAGGGTTTAGAAACGCACACATACACACACACGCCTCCAGACACAAACACACACACAGAACTATACACACACAAAAAGGTCCTGGGATTTCTATTTTCACACACACACACACACACACACACACACACACACACACACACACACACACACACACACACACACACACACACACACACACACACACTCCACGGTGTAGAAGATGCTATCTGGTGACTAGTCTGAGAGCGATCATGTGTCCGCCGTATCTCGCCCGCCCCCCCATCGCCGCTCCCAAACATTGCGAGGCGGCTAATTCCTCCCGGACAGCCGTTGCATAAACAAAGACCTCATTTGCGGCAAATAATAATTAGGTACAAAACAGTGGCACGGCATGAATAATTCATGACGACACACACACACACACACACACACACACACACACACACACACACACACACACACACACACACACCCTGGCAGCACACCTCACACCCACACACAGAGAGACGCACACACAGAGACTTAAGATAGACTATTCCAGTGGGGCCAGCAGTGTGGGCCAATGCGTGCGTGTGTTGGGCAAGGACAGGTAATCTTAATCTGCATTGCATCGCACGAGGCTCCCCAAACCATAACATCTCTAATTCACCGTCCCTCTCATACCCGCTCTAATGAGATTATCAATCCCGATGGGCCACGGGAATCAGCATCAGACTCTCATTCGCACAAATTACATCTAGCCCAGGGAGAGGCCAGAGAGAGAGAGAGAGAGAGAGAGAGAGAGTGTGAGAGCAGGGGTTTTTATTACATTTAGAGAAAATCCTGATAAATTACAAGTGAAAAACAAGCCTGGCAACGGCAGTTAGGAAATGAACAGCCATTAAATGGATACGGTTAATTCTGCTTTTGTGGAACTGCACCCTTGCTGATACCTCTCAGCAGCGGAGGGGACTGCAGGCCCAACAGTGACATCTGTTGACTGACAGAGGTACCGCATGGCTGAAGGAACGGTTACCTATTTGGCTAAGTAAGTAGCATCACTAGTCGTTTTAAAAGGGGCACATAACAGATAAACCAACACTATTTTAGACAGCGTATAATGGAGGAGAGGGACTCACCTTGGACACACAGGTCAAAGGTCGCCAACTCGTTCTTGATCATCTCCTCACTGGACTTGACCTTGGTCTGAGAGCTGGCCTTGAGAAAGTCAGACTTGCCAAACTTGGGCTTATCTCCTTGGAAGGCCCCAAACTCATCGGAGGCCTCGCCTTGGGGCTCCTCGGGGCCAACGTCCACGCCCGCCGTGGACTTATCGGACACCGTACTGGCAAAGTCTCCAAAGTCATCGTCGTGGTCGCCGCTCGGCTCGGGGAAGGCCTCAAACTTCCCCTCAGAAGAGGAGGCGTCGTCCTTGGGGGGGAAGGTGGAGGAGGCGGCGGTGGTGGTGGTGGTGGTGGTGGTGGTGGTGGTGGTGGTGGTGGTCAGGTTGGGGGCGAGGTTCTCCGTGCTCCCGAACGTCAGCCCACTCCCGTAGTGGGGCGGGGCCAGAGCGGACCCGTCGGAGCCCGGGGCCTTCCTGGCCTCGACGGACACGCCCTCCTCTCTGTCTGACCAATCATAGCTGGCTACACTGCCGGTGGAAGTGCCGAAAGGGTCAAATTTCATGTCGTCGCCTTCTGCAATGACAACACAAACACACCAGTGGTACCGTGGAACGGAAGGGCAAGAATGCTGTCTGATTAGCCAATAAGAAGGCAGTAAATGAATAAATTACTGTTTAGATCTTATTACGGCTGTTTTCATTGGCATAGGCTTCCAATGGTGAAGAAGATGGAGATGTTGTGTAAATATGCATTTTTAAAAGAGCCTTAATACCATTTGTTCTGCGTCAATACATTTCAATATAAAGCTTGCGTTCTTCTGTCTAAATCGTATTTCATTCATATTGTAAATCAATTAATTCTCCATTTTCATACATTTTGCAAAACAACTGAATAGGTTTGAAACTCCTAAAAGGAAGGCAATTCTACATGATGGGTGTCATGTCTGAATAGGTCTGGGGATAGAACAGTATTATCAGCTGCATTGTTCAAATAATAGTGTCTACAACGCCTTTGTTTTTCTTCAACTGCATTGTTGTGGTGTGGGATACAATCAGATTGGGTGTATAAATAATTATTTGTCACTGTTGGCGCTCGGTTGCCATCCTGTTGTCCCCACAATGACTCATAAGACAACAGGTGTGTGCAAACACACATACACACAAACAAAGAGCGAGAGAGAGATAGCGAGAGAGCGAGCCAGAGCCAGAGCGAGAGAGAGACAGCGAGAGACAGCGAGAGAGGATGAGAATGCTAGTGTCACATTCACAATGATATTAACATGCTGGAACCGATACGCCCCACCTGTCCTAGCCCTTGACAAACTCCTCAGACACAAAAAAGCAATTTGTGAAATTGACAAGGATCTAAATCTGAAAAGCCATGTGTGTGAGATTATCATCCTGCCTCGGAATAAAGAAAGAAACAGAAAAATAGAATAGAAAGAAATAGACGGTACGCATTCCAGCAATACCAATGGTAATATTTATTACGACAACATGAGTCAAGAGAGAAAGATCACAAAATACTGTGAAAGAGGTCTATTGTTCACAAGAGGTTTGTAAAACTAACACTTGCAAAATTAGATTTCAGTCATTTTTTTCATCCCAAATACAAGGGCATGCAAAGTTAGGAATCAAGGAAGAAAAACAAACAGAGAAGAAAACATAAAAGGAGAAACCAAGAGAATCCCAAGAAGATAGCATAAGCAGAAACCAGAATGAGAAGGCACATTCACAGACTTAAAATAAAATCAGTTAGGCCTGGGGGATATATCACACACTAGTACGCATAACTACCAGGGCGTAAAGCAACAGGTTGGAGATTTACATACAGAACACTTGAAAAGCCAGGATAAAAAGGTTTTCAAAGAACAGGCTTGGAGGCAGGATGCATTATTACTATTCATAACCCTTTGAGGTCCTGAGCAGCCTTCTGCTTTTTTCCGGGCTGACCTGGGGCGCGTTCCATTAATAAAATGGTGGCCACCGGGCACAAGGCCATTAGCCAACTCACTGTGTAAGCTCGGCAGAAAAGTACTTGCTTTGCCAGGGGTGGGGGGGTGGGGGAGGGGGGGGGGCAGGCAGCACAGAAATAAAGTGCCAGGCTTAAGATACGATGCTTACGTAAAACTTTCGTATCGTATAGTGGGTGTGATTCTGTCATTTTAGGTAATACATTCGTTGGGCGATATATTTGGTGGGGGGTTGGAGGGGTAAACACGGTGAGGTGCCTTGCTCAAGCACACAAAGGGTCATGTAAACTCTAGACTCTCCTGACCTCTCTGGAGACAGCGTGATAATAAACGCTCTCGCTACTGCACTGGTTTTTATGATATTAGCCCAGCACAGACACTGTTGCTATCTCCAAAAGAAAACATTATTATGATTATAATTATTAATAGCACACAAATACAACCATGTCCCAAACTCGCTGGCGCCACCCCCTGACCAGCGTTGTGCCTCTTGATAGATAGGCTCCATTTCATTCACACGGTTCAAATCAAAAAACAGGGTCAGGGAATCTGTCTACATCTGAAAATAAGAGTTCATATTCCTGTAATAAAAATACACTATTAAATCTATGTATACATTTTTTTTCCCTTTCTGATAAAAACAACTTGCAAATACTGTTGCTCATAAAACGGTATCCCTATAATACGTTTCCTGTCAATTTCACAAATTGAAAAGTCAGGCACACAGCAGCAGAAAGCAAGGCAGGACAGGGTAACAATACAGACGGATCGTTTTCTCAAAACGGCCCCCCGGACCCATGATTCGTCATGCTGGAACATCACAGATGAAAACACAAATCAAGATTCCTTCTTTTTGTGCTATGGATTCTGGAAAAGGACCTCAAGGGAGAGGAAAAAAGGAAAAAGAAGGTACTGTCTCTTTAAGGGCGGCCTACTGGGCCAGGAACGTAGTAGTGCAAGCAGGGGGAGGCGTTTGAACGGTGGGGCTCTTTGGGGCCCCGGGGAGGGCTGGGTCCTAGAGCCCGCTAAGCCTAAGTGATGGAAGGGGACTTGTGGTTATGAGGTGGATCAATGTAGAGTGATGACAGTACTGTAGCTTTAACACCGTTGCTGCGATCGGGGGACCTTGGTCTTTGTTTAAATAATCTTGTTGTCACAATACTCTTTGTGGATCAAACACATTCAGGGTTAACAATTTGAAACACTCTGGGCATACCCAAGCCAATTTTCTTATAAACCTTTGAATAATTTAAATTAATTTAAATAATGCCTGTTCTGTTTACAATTCCATTGCACCCAAGGTGATATAAAACCACAGGGATTAAGGGATATTTATATTATAGCCTGTATATGTGTGCGTGTGTATTGTGTATATGTATCAACCTGTCTATACCATCACAAACAAACACACACAAACACCCCCCCCCCCCCACACACACACACACAACCTTATTTATCCAACAAGAAACTAACAAATCCCTTATTAGATTGAAATGAGGGATGTTTTCTGTGGAGGAGCCACTGTGAAGGCGGCGTATTCAAGTAGTCAGAGCTCAGCAACCTATGGTGCTTATGGAACAAAAAGCATGCGTGCAAAACATGCTCCTTCAGCTGAACGGATGGCCTGAGATGAAGAAGAGAGAGTCATGACATGAGGGCCGAGATGATGGATGAATGCAAAACGAACGCCAAGGAGTACGGGAGAGTGAGCACTCTGGATGAACAAAAACACCTAGTACTAATTATGGAGGTAAATAAATAAATAAATAAATAAATAAATAAATAAATAAATAAATAAATGCATCGTTAAATCGAAGCGTATTGCTTGGAAAATAATGAGTTTGGCATGGGCCGAGGCCTTCACCCCCTCACTGCTACGGCAACAGGCAGGTTGTGCACACAGACGACTAAACGACTAAACCGCTGACGGGAAATTAAAACTAAACTCTAAACACAAATCTACCGGCCAGAGAGCACTCCACGGCTCTATTGAAAGCAAAACCCGAACGGCTGTTGTCAAAAGCTTTCAAAACACTCCTCTGAAACACTGACTATTTCCCTAAATATGTCCCCCGGCGCCACAACATAAGCTTCATACATCTCATTAAAACGCCTTGATTGCGTCTGCTGCAATAAGTGCAGCAGACCCGATAACAACCTCTCAGCCTTCTGAATCAGCTCTTCCGACACAACCATAACAACAACAACAACAACCTCAACGCTGTTTACATAAATTAGCATAAAAGCCCTGCTTAACACTACCTCATGGCGGAACGCCGCTGCACCTACTCAGTCATTCGTATTTACCTTCGTCGGAACCGATTAAAATACCGAGTGGGATTAATATAATACTGCAATGTCCCACCAAGACACGCCTGAATGGCAGCGTCCGGTCCTGGAGGGAGAACGATAAGGCGGGGGGGGGGGGTTCGACACGCTGACCTGGCCGAGAACGGACGAGACGACTGCCCTAGGATGTCATGGCAACACACAAAACCAGTTAGGTTGAGCTACATGACGGTGTGACAGGAGGGAGCACAGAGACAAACAGAGGAGGAAGTGATGTCACAGAGAGGGTGACGGATATGAGGGCGCAAGCACGGCAAAGGAAGCCACGCAGGAACACATCGATGAATCAATGAACGCATGTGTGGTGATGATGGCCGTGGAAACATGGGGATGGGGTTAATGCGGGTGTAGCGACGTGACGATGAACCCTATACACCGTATAGCGTGTATGACAACACCTCACCCCCCTCGCCGGACCCTCGCCCCCAGCCCCCCGGGACCTCTGATCGAGCCGGAGCGACAGAGAGAGGTGGCCGGCGAGCGGTAGTGACGGCTTTATGTGTGCGTGCGTGCGTGCGTGTAACCGTGGTAACAAGGGAGTGTGGGTGGTGCTAGTGGTGGTGTCGGTGGTGGTGGTGGTGGTGGTGGGGGGGGGGGGCCTTCACCAGAGCAAGCGCACCAGTTCCTCACCTGCGGCGGGGGGCTGGTGGGCGGCCAGGCCGGGCAGGTCCAGCGAGCTGTCCGACATCACGTGCTTGAGGTCGCCGCCCATGTCCGACAGCTTCATGTCCAGCTGCACCGACAGCGCGTCCTCCGAGTCCTCCCGGCCCCCGCTGCTGCCGCCCAGCGACGGCAGGTCCAGCGACTTGACCGACGCGCAGTCCTCCTTGGTCTGCTTGAAGGCCGCCATCTTGTCGCCGCCCAGGCTCCGCTCCGCCGCGCCCAGCGCCGTGCAGAACTTGGAGGACTGGAAGTCGGCGAAGTCGTCGGCGGAGGTGTCGCCGCCGCCGCGCAGCCCGCAGAAGGCGTCCCGGGCGTCGTCGTAGGCGTGGCCGCCCTCCAGCGACAGCTGCTTGAACACGTCGTAGCGGTCCAGGCCCTGCGGGGGGCACTGCTGCGCGACCGCCGCCGCCTCTGCGCTTCGCTGCTCCACGGCGCCGTCCCCGCCCTTAGGCCCCGCCCCCGAGCTGCCGAACGCCATGAAGTCGGCAAAGTCGTCCTGGGAGGCGGACGGCCCCCGGCCCAGGAGGGCGGCGGGGCCCGGGGCCGCGTCGGAGGAGGAGGAGCCGGCGGGGGGCATGGAGGAGGAGGCGGAGGAGGAGGAGGTGGCGAACAGGGCGAAGTCGCCAAAGTCATCGGCCCCTCCGCTGGAGGGGGGCTTGGCCCCGCCCCCGAGGATCCCCAGGGAGGGGGGCAGGGACACGGCGGGGAAGGGGCAGGGCTTGGCCTCGGGGGCCGGGGCCGGGGCCGAGGGGCCGAGGGGGGAGAAGAGGTCCAGGTCGGCCATGTGGAGGGCCTTGTTGGGCTGAGAGAGAGGGGCCCCCGGGGCCTGGGGCTGTGGGGGCGGAGCTGGCTGTTGTGGGGGGAGTTGCTGCAGAGAGTGGGAGGTGGGGAAAGAGGGGGGGAAGGGGGGCTGGAAGATCTTGGCCTGGTCTGGAGGGTCTAGGGGTGAAACGCTGTCGGACGTTTTGAAGTCTGTGAAGCCGTCGTCAGCGCTGACAGACTTGAAATCGGCGAAGCCGTCCCCTGGGGGCGGAACACATCGATGGGGAAGACAAACGTTAGAGCAGGGACTTTTAACGAGGCGGCGAGGTCATCGCGTGGACACACAGTGACCCCGGTTGCCTTAGCAGCAGATTGTTTACTTTCACAATCCTACATGATAAGACAACAGCGGATTAGCAAGTCAACGCTGGACGGACTGTGCTGTTCCCCCCCCCCCCCCCCAAGGAAATACAAACAAACACTCCACAAAACACAGCAAGTCGTCCCTGTAGACAGAGTCCCATCATGCAGAGGACTCCACACAGGGACAGGAAGTAATGAGGCCGTGTGTCAGCAGATCACTGCAAATCCACTCCACAGGGAACGGCCCGTTGTGAATGTATCAGTGGCAGCATCACGCTAATCACCCTCATTTCATGGACATAATTACATTTGATAAAAAAACAATAGTGTGGGATTGGGTGCAACCACACTTGTGATAAATACCAAATTCTGGACGACTTGAATTGAAATGCAAAAATTTGAAATTCCAATATCCCCTTTTTTTTTTTCATGAAGAATTACCCAATTAGACGAATCTGTTTGCCTAAGATTGTCCGTTCACATCTTTTATATTCCCGGGAAGCACTTAACATTACATTAACATCACATTAGCATAACATTACAAACGTGATGGATCTATGGCCAACGATGGCGACGGAGAAAAGCCTGAATTGTGTGGCGCTTCAGTGGGCGAAGACTTGGTGTGGGGCTCGTATCGATATCTATGTCAACAGCTGTGGCTTTATGGGGGGGTGGCAGTAGAGGAAAACAAATGGGCTCATTACGGAGATGGAGCCTGGCAACAGAGGAGAGAAGGTCAGAGGAGCACCCAGTTACCAGGCCGCAGGACTTACGGGCGCTGCAGGAGCTGTGCCCCAGCGACACCCATCTAGTGAGGACAGAGGGTGCAGGACACACACCTGGATCAATACCCTGTGTGTTCCCCGCGGCGCGCACAACACACCACAACGTCGCCACAGGCACTCACAGGCCAGCTCTACGTCCCCCCCTCTTCCTTCTTTCAGTGTGTTTTTTTGGTTTTATTGGTGCTAGTAATCATCCATATAAATCCTGAGAATAGTCGAGGAGAATTCAACAGACGCGAATGTGGCTGGCTTTGTTATTTACGTGGTTGGGTTTTGTATGTGTTGTTGTAATTCTTCTGCCCTTCAGCCATTGGTTGTACACAGGGACCATCTCAGAGCCCACTATTTCTTGATTCAGCCAAGCAACCAAAAAGAGAATTATGGATTGTATATTGTTGTGTCGTTTGTGTTTGTGTGTGTTTGGTAAGAAAGGGTGCGTGTTTGTGTTTTTTAAGAAAGGGTTTGTGTGTGTGTGTGTGTTTTTCTTTGTTAAGAAAGTGTGTGTGTGTGTGTGTGTGTGTGTGTGTGTGTGTGTGTGTGTGTGTGTGTGTGTGTGTGTGTGTGTGTGTGTGTGTGTGTGTGTGTGTGTGTGTGTGTGTGTGTGTCCTTACCAGCTGTTTTCTTGTCAGCTGGCTGCTCCAGCTGTCTGAAGACACTGTACTTGTCACCTGAATCTGGGAAAAATATGAAAATATTATAATCATAATAACATCAACCAGAACATTCATTATGGTTGCCTCATGCTTTGTTTTCTTTGACGTAACACAACATAAATGCCATCAGTTGAAAATAAAAAGGATGCAAATGTAATGTGGGCATGATGACCACAAAGGGGCCATCTGGTTGTACTGCAACAGACAAGTTTAACATCTAACAGCTTTAACTTAATATTAAACTGAGCCATTTGTATGGCCTGAGTTTGGGGGGGGGGGGGGGGGGTTGATCAGGTGGTACCTGAGGGAGGGGGCGGGGCCTCCACGGGCTGCTCCACAGAGAGCTGTTTGAAGACCGCATACTTGTCCGAGGACGATGAGGAGGAGGTTCCTGATACTGGGGTCAGCATGGGAGGTGAACTGAGGAGGAGACAACACACAGGTGAGGAGGAGAAAGAGCAGGTTCCTCTGACTGGAGTCAGCATGGGAGGTGCACTGAGGAGACACTGGAAAGGAGGCGAAAGAGGACTCATTTCGGTATAATCCCGTTTAAGCCTGTCTGAGTGTACAGACAGTGCGTGTGTGTTTGGCTGGAAGAAGGTATTTGTAATTGCGAATTCAGCCCAGACCAAGAGCGACTGAAGTAGGGTTCAAAGTGGTCTTAAAATGGACTCATCATTGGAAGTGTGTAGAAAACCTGGGAGCCCACTCCCACCAAGGGGTTGGACTTAATTTAGATTAAATAAACTTCATTGGTCACATTAAGTGCTGTTGTGAGACCCAACATTGTCATGTTTTTAATCCTATTTGAATTTATATTTAAGCAGGTTCCTCTGACTGGAGTCAGCATGGGAGTCAGCAATAACAACAGAAAACTCAATAACTCACTAACCGGCTGCGCAGAGTCAACTTGTGCAGCCCGGCTGGCGGGGTGAGAGAGTGGGAGGGGCTTAGGATGAGTGGGAGGGGTTTGGAATGAGTGGGATGGGTTAAGGGTAAGTGGGAGGCGTTTATGAGTGTCAATAGTACGTGGCCGGCCAGAGTTTTTCAGGTGTAGAACAAATCAGTTATAGGACGGGCTTTTATTGATAACATTAGTGTAACAACCGTCATTTAAACCAAACAGAAGGCTGTTGATGAAACCTCATTATCAGGCATCATCTTCCTGAGCATTGGGCAGGAGGGAATACCGTTGGTCTCCGATGTACATAAAAAGGATATTGCTTCTGCTCCTTAAAAAACACAGCCTGATAAGAAATGCAGCGGCAGCAGCCAACAGCCTGGCCGTGCACCTGTTAGGTGGACATTTTACTGTTCTTATTTAATTAATCTCCCTGCGGAGGAGGCAGCCAAACTACAAGAAAGGCGCCCTGTCTGAGGATCACACTGCATAGGAGGCTGCAGGGGAGAAGATATTACAAACAGCAGCCCCCACCCTGGAAGATCACCCAGCTTCAAGCACCACACAAAACTGGGTTCAGAGAACAACATTTTAGTAAACATCAAATTTAAATTCCTCTCCAGCTATTTACTGTAATAGGATTTTGTTTCATTCTGATTGTCTATTGAGCTTTTATTTTAATATATATTATAAACTGTCGTATTTAATGCCAGGATGGTGGAAAGAAAAAAACACATCTACGGACAGGAATTGTAAATGAGCTTGCGCTAAAAGCACAATGATACACTTCTTGTATAATGTGTGTACAGTATGTGTCTGTATTCATCCCTATACAACTGAACCATACTTAGTAACTAATTCACTATCTAACCAACACGGGAATCAAAGCTCACGGCCCCCCTTCCAGACGAGGCGCTGCGTCTGATGAACCCGTCTGCTAACCCTCCATCTCCACAGCGTGGACTTCTCCGTCTCTCCTTTTTAATTAGCCGCTGATCCCTGGACTTGGGAAACGCAGTCGCGAGTTCACGACATGCCGCTAAATAGAGTGGGCGTGGTGTTAAATCAGGAGGGAGCTGGTGAATGTCAGCGGGCCGTGTGATGTGCGACACTGGGCTGCAGCCGTGCAACCTTTAGTCTCTCCCAGAGATAACTGGCGATCCGATTCTAGAACGTCATGTACAAAGATGAACAAATCTGCTGCCCGCAAGGATTGAATTCCTAAGTAGGTGACCAATGGTACGCAAGGAGGGGAGGAAGGGGAGGGGAGGAAGGGGAGGGGACAATTAAGCCGCAACACGGCCAATCACAACACTGGAGGATTGAAACGCTTTCAAGCCGGGCAGACGATAGAGACACTGATCGCATGCAGATGGAACCAGGAATAAACCAAGGTCCAGCACCACCTGAGAGGTGCTATTAGGAGTAGAAGAGAGTGGTTGGAAAACTAGGAGGACACTTTCAAAGGCTTGTTAATGGTTGTCTAACTTCATGGCTCCTTATCAAGCTCTCTGAGGAGCTGTTGCAGAGTCAGTAGACCAGGTGGCCTGGCAGGAGTGGTTGTCGGTTGGATCAAGCTGGCCAATGAAAACGTGTTGAAGTACCTTTGAGCACCTTTGAGCAACCTTAAGCACTGTAACTGTTTGGACGAGACGGTAGTTACCATCGGTGTGTATAAAGATGTTTTATTCAGTATTATGACATAGGAGTCAGATTGGGTGGATTTCTTGTTTGTGGGGCATGGTGCGCAGTGCTTTGGGGCCAGGAAACAGGCAGCATCCGGTTACCTGTTTGGGTGCTGAGTTGCACCTGCGGCTGGGAAACTGGAGCCCGACTCCCCCTTGAAGTCAGCAAAGGACGTGTCTCCACCTCCTGGCTTGGGCGCCTCCTGGAAGTCCTGGAAGTCATCGTCGTCTGTCTTGGCCGCCTGCTGGAAAAAATGGAGATCGATGCCCGCAATTATTTATATTTTTTAATTTATTTCTAGATCAAGACGGATCTGGATCTAAAACAGTAATCCAAAGGAGGAAATGAAAAAGTAAAATACATATTTCCAGCATGGTCCTTAACACACTGACCAATGAGGGGCGAGAGGAGAGATGGGGGTTGCCGTGGCGATGGTGATGGACTGATGTGTTACCTGCACAGGTGGGAAGCTGGCCAGGAAACCGGGGTTGGGCAGGGCCTGAGCCGGGGCCGCTGACGTCATGCCCATGACCTGTGGAGGAGGGGTGGGCATCGCCATGGAGACCGGGGGAGGAGCCATCATTGGCTGCTGGTGCTGGGGCATGCCGGGCGCCATGGCGATGGCCAGGGCGGGGAGGTTGGGTACCGGAGGAGAGGCGAACTGACTCAGGATGTCCACGTTCATCGCTGGGAGGCCACTCTGGAACCCAGACGTGTTGTTTGGTCACATTTATGCTCGGCTATGGTTCGAATACGGTCATGTGCGAGGGAGAGCCATAGTGTGTAGCAGATGCATCCCCTTGCCTGGGGGTCTGTCGCCAGGCAGGAGAGAGGTACCAGACAACATCCGTCCCACCCCGAGCAGGGCCCACATCAAGTCACTGCCTGCAGGCTACTAGTTCCAACACCCCCTCTCCCCTTACCTTCATCCCCATCCTCATCATCATCACACAGTCATCATTAATACAAACATTATAACCTGTACTCCTCCCTACATCGCCACTTCCTGCGTCTAAAACATCATCCTCCCAGAACAGAACACGATTGGCTGTTCTGAAACTATTCACGTTCCTCCGTACATCTTTAAATATTCCCTGTTCTTTAAGTCATGTTGTCATATTCCACATTGCGTGGGGCTGCCCTGCTGGCCAGATCAGCGGCACCTACGAGATATTAAATCTCAACCCTTCTACCGGGGGAAAGAAAGGCAAAAGAAAACAAGACTAAAGAAACTGGGAGGTGTGTGTGTGTGTACTGTATGTGCTGTACTGTATGTACTGTACTGTACTGTATGCACTGTACTGTATGTATGTATATATGTATCGTATGTATGTATGTATGTATGCATGTATGTACTGTATGTGTGTGTCTGTGTGTGTTTTTGTGCGTGCGTGCGTGCGCGCGTACCTGCGCGACGCCAATGAGCGCCAGCACCGAGTACAGCTCCTCCTTGGTCAGCATGCCCGGCGTGGTGCGGTTGGCGGCGGCCCAGATCTGGCCCAGCGCCTCCCGGGGCAGGCCCGACGACATCAGGATGGGGTACAGCTTGTTGGTGTCCACCCCCGCCGGGGTCATGGTGAACTCCAGCACCTTCTTGAACAGCTCTGTGGGGGAGCACACGCAGCACAGCACACCCATTGGTCGGGGGTATGGTGTTGATTGGTTTGTCGGTGAGTGTTGATCAGAGGGGGGGGGGGGGGGGGGGGGGGGGGGGGGCGGGTTGGGAAGTGTTGATTGGCTGGTGAGACAGGAAATGTGTTGAGGTTTGACGCACGGTGCCTTTCATGGCGCATTTCAGTTGCCTACCATCATGGACAGTAGGCAACTCTACAAGGAAAAACTAAGATTGTAAAGCAAGAAATCATTCTTGAAGGTATAATTATAAATGATAAATCTAGTTATAAAGATACATTTGTCAATATTAAAAGGCCAAAGATTAAATATGTCATAGTAAATGCTGTTTAATCAAGTGTGCATCCATTGTAGAATCAACCTCTACTGAATGTAGGAGAGAAGAGAAAGTGTGCGTTATTAGAACTAAACCCAAGGAGTGTGTGCGTTATTTGAAATAAACCCAAGTGTGTATGGCATGCATGTTTGTGTGTCATGTATGGGGAGGAACAGTGTGGTGGCGTGCGTGTACCTGGGATCAGGCTGTCGTTGTACAGCCAACCTGGCACCACCGGCTGGATGTGTTCTTGTTGTGTATACCCACCCACACCAGCTGTCATGGCACACACACAAACAGACAAACACACACACACACACACGCACACACACAGTGAGCTTTTATAGTACAATACATCTTCCCTGGCAGTCGAATCCTGGTTTTAAGTAGTCTCGACTAGAATAGCTTCCTACAACCGGCTGTCTGGAATGGGAATGGCATCCCAGTACTGACTCAAGCTCCGTCATCCTACTGGCTTAGACAGCTCAGGGCCAAAGCATGCACTACTGCCTAACATAGGAGAAAGGAGAAGACATTGGAGAAATATGGGCAGCACAGATGAGGATGGCTGGTTGCACTACTTTTTGCAACGCATAGGACTTCAGCCTTTATGAATAAACCATACTGACGGGGATGCCTATGTCTTGTGCATCTAACACACTACCTGCGGGCCACAGGTGTTAGCTACCTTTTAAACGCACATTATTCCCTGGAGTCTGAAGTCTCTGGGTTAATGGGGTATCATTGCAAATCCTGACAGCCTTTGAGACAATTACAATTATTATTATGCATGTCCCTAGACAACAAATAATAAACCAACACCAGAGGACACAAACAAACACATAAACTGCGCTGCTCCTCAGGGAACAGCGACGCAGCATGCAGATCCGGGCTTCCAGTTGGCCTTGGGGTCCTGATAGCGCTTAGCTAAATCGCCCCCCAGCCTGCGGGTTAAACCCCCACCATCAGACGAGCACAGATAACAGCCTCAGGGAGGGGACAACCCAAAGGGAGGGGACGCCACATGACGATGGAGAGAGTGAGACGGCAGCTTGATTTGAGTCAGTGAGGTACCCAGGCTGTCACCACGAGAGAGAGAACGAGAGAGAGCGCGAGGGAGCGAGAGCGAGAGCGAGAGACAGAGACAGAGACAGAGACAGAGACAGAGAGAGAGAGCAAGAGAGAGAGAGAGATAGAGAGATAGAGCGAGAGAGATAGAGCGAGAGAGAGAGAGCGAGAGTGAACGAGAAAGAGAGCGAGAAAGTGAACGAGAGATCGAGAAAGAGAGCGAGAGAGAGAGAACGAGAGAGAGAGAGAGAGCTGGAGTACGAGAACGAGAGTGAGAGCGAGAGAAAACCCAGTATTCTGATTAGCAGCAAAAAAAGACAAAAGCACCAAAGCAGGACAAATCAGGTTGAAGAAAAGACAATCCGAGACCAAGCAAATCAGCCCGCAGAGAGAGCGAGGTAGGCGGGAACGGAGAGCACCTCATGATCAGCCATGTTGCTCCACACATCGGCAAGGTAGAGCGACCGTCGGCCTTTAGCGTTGGTCAACATGGCACCAGGTAACCATAGCGATGATGGAGTACCGCTCGTAAACAAAGTGAAGGACTGGGAGGACGGGTCAGCGATCAATCTGACAAGAGGCAGTTATTTACCGGAGCGAGGAGAGACGCAGGGAGAAGTAATGCATGTTCATCGTTGGAGTTGTTGTTGTTAGTGCGGGGCAATGGACTGGAAAAAGCACCAGGGTTGGAAGGAAAGCCGATTTGTTTGCGCTGTGGAGCCCTAAAGTTTAAATGATGTCGGTACCATGAATATATGATGAACCAAAACACTGAGTAGCTCCCATACCTTATGCTGTGAGATTTTCTTTTTACAGACTAAATTGTCATTAACAGTCCAAAGTAAGTTAATTCAATTATTATACTTAACATATTTTTCATACACATTCATAATTTAGAGGCTTTCTTTCAATATTTGGTTTCACGCTTTCTTATTGCTTATTATGATAATGAGATTTGAACCACGCCATGAATTATTCATGTGCGCTGCTCGGTTCCAATGTTTACAGTCGTCCAATCAGCCGTCCAATCAGAGGCAGAGGCTCAGCCGGTGGGTTATAAAGTGCCACCTCTGTTTAGATTCTGCAGCCTGCGTCAGCTGAATAAATACGAGGAAATAATATGCAATTTGATACAGTACTTCATGTCGTAGTAGTAAAATAAAAAGTGTTCAGTATGTCTACAACTGCAATGTTTGAACAAAATAACTCAACGCCTAATATTACAATATATAATACAAATACAATATATATTGAGAGTCTCCCACACATCAGTTCATCATATATTCCTGTAGCGACCCACCGCGTCTTTAGACCTCCATATCTTCCCAGCCTCGATCACGTACTGATAGAGCGGCGGAGCCAGAGAGCGCGGCGACCGAGCGGGCGAGCGAGGCCCGTAAGACCCTTCTCTCTCACCACTGTCCCCGCCCCCACCAGGGAAGGGGCTGGCCTGCGGCGAGGGGGCGGCGGCCACGGATGGCGCCGGCGGCACCGGGGCCTCCGGCGGGCTGCTCGCTACGGTGAAGACGGAGCTCAAGTCCTCGGAGGCGGCGGCCCAGTCGCGGGCCGTGGCGCTGGGACGGAAGCGGGCTGAGACCTTGGCCCGCGGGGCCTGCGCCGCCGGGGCCCTGAAGCTAACCTGCGCCCGCTTGTCGGCGCTCATGTCACAGGAGGAGAAGAGCTTCTCTTCCAGGGACGGGCCTGGGGGGGGGGGGGGGGGGGGGGGAACGGACCGGGAACACAACGTCACACCAGAGACAGCCACAGATGGTTATAGCGGTGCGATACTGCGCTCCTTGGTACTTTACTGATGTGTGTTGGCTTCAGTATAACTGTCAGTTTCTTATGACTTCTATCGAGCTGAGTCTGGTTTACTTTCTCGGTGGTGTATAGTGAATAATGTATGATGTTTTCTTTCCAAGTATATTTCGGTATGTAAAGTCTGATCCAGGCGCACATTCCGCAGGTCCAGCAGTGTTGAGCTGCCGAATTCAACATCTAGGTCACTGAACCCCTTGAAGGACGGGGGGGTTGATGTTTATGTAAACAGTGATCCGTCCTTAGGTCGGGCCTATATTAAAGACCAGGGGTCCATCACAACACCAGAACCTATGGACTACGTACACGTTTATGAGCGCAAACATGCACACACTCAAAACACACATACATAAATACATACATACATACATACATACATACATACATACATACATACATACATACATACATACATACATACATACATACAGTACACAAACACTACTTCAATATTGCCAACCTGAACGTTTTCCTTTGTTGCTGCGTCACGCTTGTTTCAATTGATTTAATTACAAAGTAATACGAGACCCCCGGGACTCAATGAACACAGGGAAAATGTCCCTCTAGATGAAGGAAGGAGTCTCATTGTGCAGGTTTATAGCCACTGGTAGGAAGAATTGAACGGCTGCACGCTTTAAAAAGCCTCCTAACACACAGACCACTACCAACGCATTAACAACACAAAGCAGCCACTCAAAAGCCAGCACCACAGCCGGCTCCTCACTAGAGCTCTCTGTCTACAGCTACCACTCCTCCTCCTGCTGGAGCAGGAGGAGGCTCAAGGCACTGGTGTTGGGAGTGGGGAGGAAGTCGGGGATAAAGCATTAGAGACGTTACCTTGAAACGTGGTTTGAGAGCTGAGTTGGACAGCAGAGGTTTGAGCGGGGGGCAGGGGGGAGGGGGCCGGGGAGGACGAGGTGGGGGGGAAGGGTGCGGCCTGGGTCTGGGAGGGAAGGTGTTGCTGGAAGGATGTTGTAGTAGAGGAAGATGAGGTGGAGGAGGAAGAGGAGAAGGAGTCTATGGGCCCCTGAATAAAGTCACTAAACTCATCGTCGTCATCGGGTGGGGCGGGGGGGAGGGAGTGGGGGAGGGCGGTGGAGTGAGATGGCGATGAGTCTGCAAAAATGGAGAAATAAGGATGATGATGACACACACACACACACACACACACACACACTGCAAATACAGGATGGGTTCAGTGGGTCACATAAGAGTGAGGAAGCGGAAATCTTCAGTGTGCATGGCCACAAAATATACAGTAGAGCGGATAATTGGATCCGAGTCAAAGATCTGACTCTCAATAGCGGTATAAAAACCATACAGGTTCGGGTGTCAATCAGTTGGTATTTTCGGCCGTGCACAAGTGACTAAGCTACAACAAATAAAATGAAAACAACCGTTACATATGTATCAAGATCTATTAAATAATATTAGCACAAGTACAGAAAGAGTAGAAGAAAAACCACAATGACGATGATGAAGTACGAAGTAAGAACCATGCGATATAGTGCACACAAAAAGAGGCGGGTTACTTTGGTGTTCCTCGGGCATGGCGGCCTGGCCTGCAGTCTGTCCACATGAGGTGTAGAACCCTTGGCTTAGGTGGTCAGACCTACAGACCCCTCCAGCCCGGAAACTCACCTACAGGGGGTCCGGTACCTGGCCTACACGGGGTCAGGTACCTGGCCTACAGGTAGACAGGTACCTGGCCTACAGGGGGTCCGGTACCTGGCTGGCCTACAGGGGGTCCGGTACCTGGCTGGCCTACAGGGGGTCCGGTACCTGGCTGGCCTACAGGGGGTCCGGTACCTGAATGGCCTACAGGGGGTCCGGTACCTGAATGGCCTACAGGGGGTCCAGTACCTGGCTGGCCTACAGGGGGTCCGGTACCTGAATGGCCTACAGGGGGTCAGGTACCTGGCTTCTTGGTCTGCGCAGAGGGCGTTGGGTGCATCTTGGCGTCCCTGCTGAAGCCGTCCAGGTTCCCCTTGATGGCCTCCAGGGCGTCGTCCCGGCTCTTCTCCCCGCCCACCTGCGCACAACGGACGCCGGAGGTCAAACGTAACCGTGACGACCTCCACCTCCTGCTCCAGTAACCAGACAGGGGAATGGGAGGTCCTGCTCTAGGGAGGGGTTGGGAGGGAGGGCATGGGAGTAGGTCTAGTGGGGGTTGGCGGGCAGAGTCTGAATGTATGGGGGCGGGGTCTGCTGGGGTTAGGGGCGGGGTCGGGTTGTGTAGGGGGCGGAGTAAAGGGCTGGTTTTGGCTGGGTCTGGTTGAGTAGGGGGCGTGGTCTTGGCCAGGCTAAGGGGTGTGGCTCTGGCTAGGTGGGGGTGGGGTTCTAGCTGGGTGGGGGTCTCACCTTGGGCTTGACGCTGCTGAGCAGCCGGAGCTTCTGCTTCTGCTCCTCAAACTGCCGCCTCTTCCGGTCCTCCTCCAGCATGCGCTGCTGCTGCCCCAGACGCTTCCTGCAGGGAGAGAGGGACGCATGACTGGGGGCACCACACACACACACACACACACACACACACACACACACACACACACACACACACACACACACACACACACACACACACACACACACACACACACACACACACACACACACACACACACACACACTAAAGTGTACATTGTACATGCTGAATACACAACATGACCCCTGGTTTTGATTCTTACTTCTTGGCATTGATGGCCCAAGTGGGAATCAAACCTCTAGCCCTGGCAGTACTAATGCCACGTGCCGTGTGCCGTGCGACAGTACTTTCAGCGAGCTGTTGAATTGTTATTTTGAATCATTCCTTCATTAAAATAACAATGTGAAGAGCCTTTCTGGTGTGTCCTCTGAGCCTCACAAAGGAAAGTCAGCCTCTTCCAAAATGTTTTCATTTCTAAAATTGTAGTCATTATTTATCAAATTCCACAAAGCCATTTTATGGGCTGTTTTTCTTGTCGACACAAGCCTTAAAGTGGGAAAAATACTTGAATTGCTTCTTTTCCCTCGTTACCATCGTATGAAATAAGTGTTCGAGAAAAACACCACCATAAATACAAATTTAATTTCCCTTCTCCTCCATGTTTGTTCTCATCTCAGGAAATGATTCACAAATACCCTTCAGAACCGGAGAAACAGCAAACACCAACAGAAACACAGCATAGACAAACACCCCACTCCTAGCCACCAACACACACACGCACACGCACACGCACGCGCACGCAGAGAGGAGAGCGAGGCGCGAGGCTTACTGATGCTCTTCGGCCATCTGTTTCTGCATGTCGGCTGTGTACTGGTGCCCCGGGGCCCGCATGCCCATGAACTGAGCCTGGCCCATGAACTGCATGCCTGGGGCCTGCATCCCCATCTGCATGCCTCCCTGGTGGTCAAAACACACACACACACACACACACACACACACACACACACACACACACACACACACACACACACACACACACACACACACACACACACACACACACAGGTGCGCACAAACACACACACACAGGCGCGCACACTCACACGCACGCACACACAGAGGCGCGCACACTCACACACACACACACACACACACACACACACACACACACACACACACAAGATCAGGAAGGGAATAATTTGTGTGCATGCTCCGCGTTCTCAATTAAATGCTCACACGAGTGGTAAAACACGATGCAGTTCCAAGAGAAGTCAGCGGTGCAGAAGTCTTATTAACAGTTAGCATGCAGGCGGCGCCGTGCTGTTTATGCCTCGCTGGTGCTCAGTGTGATTGGTAAACACCTCCATTCAGCAAGCCAAACAGGGGGAGATGGACGCTTAAAAGGATCACTGAACACTGTTTCAGTTGTACGCACGCAGTTAGGAATGACAAACATTGTCAGTGCCATGACAATGTGTGACAGAAGCTATCATGACTGCTTGTCACCATTTCATGGAGAAAACACTTATAACGGAGCCTTTCTATACAATACATGTGCATCTCTTTTCACGGGTGGCAAGCATTCACTGCTGATTTATACATTTATGTTCTGTATCTGGGAGGAGGGGGGAGAGAGAGGTGAGAGGTTGAGAGAGAGGGGAGGTGAGGAGGGGGGAGAGAGTCGAGGTGAGGAGGGGGGAGAGAGAGGTGAGGAGTGGAGAGAGAGGGGAGGTGAGGAGGGGGGAGAGAGACGAGGTGAGGAGTGGAGAGAGAGGGGAGGTGAGGAGGGGGGGGGAGAGAGGTGAGGAGTGGAGAGAGAGGGGAGGTGAGGAGGGGGGAGAGACGAGGTGAGGAGGGGAGAGAGACGAGGTGGGGAGGGGGGAGAGAGGGGAGGTGAGGAGAGGGGAGAGACGAGGTGAGGAGTGGAGAGAGAGGGGAGGTGAGGAGGGGGGAGAGACGAGGTGAGGAGGGGGGAGAGAGACTAGGTGAGGAGTGGAGAGAGAGGGGAGGTGAGGAGGGGGGAGAGACGAGGTGGGGAGGGGGGAGAGAGGGGAGGTGAGGAGAGGGGAGAGACGAGGTGAGGAGTGGAGAGAGAGAGGAGGTGAGGAGGGGGGAGAGAGGGGAGGTGAGGAGGGGAGAGAGAGGGGAGGTGAGGAGGGGGGAGAGAGTCGAGGTGAGGAGGGGGGAGAGAGACGAGGTGAGGAGGGGGAGAAACGAGGTGAGGAGTGGAGAGAGAGGGGAGGTGAGGAGGAGGGAGAGACGAGGTGAGGAGTGGAGAGAGAGGGGAGGTGAGGAGGGGGGAGAGACGAGGTGAGGAGGGGGGAGAGAGACTAGGTGAGGAGGGGGGAGAGAGACGAGGTGAGGAGGGGAGAGAGAGACGAGGTGGGGAGGGGGGAGAGAGACTAGGTGAGGAGGGGAGAGAGAGACGAGGTGAGGAGGGGGGAGAGACAAGGTGAGGAGGGGGGAGAGACGAGGTGAGGAGGGGAGAGAGAGACGAGGTGAGGAGGGGAGAGAGAGACGAGGTGAGGAGGGGGGAGAGAGACTAGGTGAGGAGGGGGGAGAGAGACGAGGTGAGGAGGGGGGAGAGAGACTAGGTGAGGAGGGGAGAGAGAGACGAGGTGAGGAGGGGGGGAGAGAGACTAGGTGAGGAGGGGAGAGAGAGACGAGGTGAGGAGGGGGGAGAGACAAGGTGAGGAGGGGGGAGAGACAAGGTGAGATGGGGAGAAAGAGTCAAGGTGAGGAGGGGAGAAAGAGTCAAGGTGAGGAGGGGGGAGAGAGGCCTACAGGTGGGAGGATTCATACCTGCATGGGCATCGCGCCTGGGGGCATCTGTCCCCCATAGTTCATCCCCACCATGCCCTGCATGTTGGGCTGCATGACCTGCACCATGGGGAAGCCCTGCTGAAGCTGCTGATGATGCTGCTGCTGCTGCTGCTGCTGCTGTTGCTGTTGCTGTTGTTGATGCTGTTGTTGGTGTTGTTGGTGTTGTTGATGCTGTTGATGCTGTTGCTGCAGCTGCTGGTGATGCTGCTGTTGTTGTTGTTGTTGTTGTTGTTGTTGTTGTTGCTGCTGCTGCATGGGCATCATGCCTGCACACACACATATACACACACAAACAGATGCGCACACACATATGCACACAGACACACACACTGTCATTTGTGGTACACATCACAGAAACGGCAAAGAAAGCCCTAGGGCATCCTGAATAACAGTCAGAAGTGCTTTGTTGACCAGTATCTGGTGACACACACAGATGACATTAACGGGGACATAGCGCGACAGAGGCAGATCATCAGCAGACCTAGCAACCTAACCTAGGGCTGCTTGATTATGGGAAAGATCATAATCATGATTTTGGTCAATATTGAAATGACTATTATTCAAACGATTATTTGAGTTTGAAAACATGATGTATTTATTCAGCATGTTTCTCCTAAAACACACTTTGGAACTGAGGATTTTCGACTTGATAAAAAATGATAAAAAAAAAAATGTTCAAATCTAAAATAATTTACAGATATGTATCCAGCTGCACTTTATAAAACATTTAATGATGATAAAAAAAATCTAAAAACAAAAGAAAAACTTGGTTATATTAGTTTTGTGATCGTTTGACGCTGAAGTCGAGATCGAAATTCGATGAATCGCCCAGCCCTATCATAACCCTGACTCCATTCCTAACAGTAAGGACTTGGGTCGACTGCTGGTGCTGGTTGTGGTAGAGGTGGAGGGCCTGGCGGATGCTGTATCTGCTCAGCAGAGTCTAGGAGTTGGCCTCCAGATGAGTCACCAGACTGGTGCTCAGGCAGTTAGGATGAATAGCCCGGTAAGGACGTGCCGCAAAAAATAATTAATCTCACCAGAAAATAAAGAAATAATCCCAAATGGCAAGGGGAGGATTTATTGTCAAATTAACAAACCACCGACAGCGAAGCTCTAAACTGAGCTAGCAGCCTTATTTGTTTAATCACCACCTTTGTTGAATTTTCTCCACAGCGGTGAACAACTTCACATAAATAAAGCGTGCAAAAATGAAAAGAAATAGGCATGGATTAGCATAAATACAAGGCTAGCCGGGCGGTTCTGGCAGTGAGCGCCACAGGCTAACGACGGGACAGCTTCGCACTGGCAACAATGCACTTTGTTAGAGCTAGAGTTTATTCAGCGGTAAGCTGTGGTGAGGAGAGAGAGGTGAGGAGTGGAGAGAGAAGGGAGGTGAGGAGGGGGGAGAGACGAGGTGAGGAGGGGAGAGAGAGGGGAGGTGAGGAGAGGGGAGAGACGAGGTGAGGAGGGGAGAGAGAGAGGTGAGGAATGGAGAGAGAGGGGAGGTGAGGAGGGGGGAGAGAGAGGTGAGAGGTTGAGAAAGAGGGGAGGTGAGGAGGGGGGAGAGAGTCGAGGTGAGGAGGGGGGAGAGAGAGGTGAGGAGTGGAGAGAGAGGGGAGGTGAGGAGGGGGGAGAGAGTCGAGGTGAGGAGGGGGGAGAGAGGGGAGGTGAGGAGTGGAGAGAGAGGGGAGGTGAGGAGGGGGGAGAGAGACGAGGTGAGGAGTGGAGAGAGAGGGGAGGTGAAGAGGGGAGAGAGAGGGGAGGTGAAGAGGGGAGAGAGAGGTGAGGAGTTGAGAGAGAGGGGAGGTGAGGAGGAGGGAGAGAGAGGTGAGGAGTGGAGAGAGAGACTAGGTGAAGAGGGGGGAGAGAGGGGAGGTGAGGAGGGGGGAGAGACGAGATGAGGAGGGGAGAGAGAGAGGTGAGGAGGGGGGAGAGAGGGGAGGTGAGGAGGGGGGAGAGAGTCGAGGTGAGGAGGGGGGCGAGACGAGGTGAGGAGGGGAGAGAGAGGGGAGGTGAGGAGGGGGGAGAGAGGGGAGGTGAGGAGGGGGGAGAGACGAGGTGAGGAGGGGGGAGAGAGACTAGGTGAGGAGGGGGGAGAAACGAGGTGAGGAGTGGAGAGAGAGGGGAGGTGAGGAGGGGGGAGAGACGAGGTGAGGAGGGGGGAGAGAGACGAGGTGAGGAGGGGGGAGAGAGACTAGGTGAGGAGGGGGGAGAGAGACGAGGTGAGGAGGGGGGAGAGAGACTAGGTGAGGAGGGGGGAGAGAGACTAGGTGAGGAGGGGGGAGAGAGACTAGGTGAGGAGGGGGGAGAGACAAGGTGAGGAGGGGGGAGAGAGACGAGGTGAGGAGGGGAGAGAGACAAGGTGAGGAGGGGGGAGAGAGACGAGGTGAGGAGGGGGGAGAGAGACGAGGTGAGGAGGGGGGAGAGAGACGAGGTGAGGAGGGGGAGAGAGTCGAGGTGAGGAGGGGGGAGAGACGAGGTGAGGAGGGGGGAGAGAGACGAGGTGAGGAGGGGGGAGAGACGAGGTGAGGAGGGGGGAGAGAGACGAGGTGAGGAGGGGAGAGAGAGTCGAGGTGAGGAGGGGGGAGAGAGACTAGGTGAGGAGGGGAGAGAGAGACGAGGTGAGGAGGGGGGAGAGACGAGGTGAGGAGGGGAGAGAGGCGGCCTGAGGAGGGGGAGAGACAAGGTGAGATGGGGAGAAAGAATCAAGGTGAGGGGGGGGGAGAGAGGCGGGGTGAGGAGAGGGGAGAGAGTCAAGGTGAGGAGGGGGGAGAGAGACTAGGTGAGGAGGGGGGAGAGAGTCAAGGTGAGGAGGGGGGAGAGAGGCGGGGTGAGGAGAGGCCCCAGGCAGCGGTGTTGACCGAGCGGTGACTCACCCTGAGTGGGTCTCATTCCCCCTCCGACCGGATACATGAAGCTGCAAGGAGGAGAGGAGGGAAAAGCACAGATAATGAGATTCAAACACACGCTTAAAAGTCAACATGGCCCTCACGAACAGGCTGTAGGAGCCCTAGAAGGGAGGGAATAGGGAGCTAGGGAGCGACACTTGTGGTGAACTGAACAATAAAAACAGTGTTGTGTAATGATTACGACTAAATCATGGGGCATGTGATGGATGCGTGATCCATGTACTCAAAACACTTTAATAATAAGTGTCCTAGGACTTACTTAAATGTATTTTTCGGATACCCCCTAGGCTAGGAGGCATCTGAAAAATACATTTTCAATATTGAGATCAATTGAAAAGTAAGTTACAATTTCAGTCACATTAAACAAAAGAGGAACAGGCTTGTTGATATAGGATGATTAAATACAGATATGCATTTGTTACATTCTAGTTGCCAAGGATGCTTTGTTTGCATTGTCTTGATTGTTTCTATTTCCATATCTATGGTGGCACCGCCACACACATATCATTTGTGCCTTAATAAAACTGTTTGTTTCTGTCACATCACCCATAATAATCGTTCCCTTTTTCTTTTTAACAGAGCAGAGACACCATCTGAATATAAAACTAGCCTTAACTTCTGCCTTTACTCTACAGAGGGCCTGAACAGCCCATAATATCACATTGACCACGGGCACTAAACCTGCCCCAAGAAATAAAGCAAACATAGATCCCAGTATACCTGATGCTTGGGAAGACATCGATCAGAGGAACAAGGGCATTCACGAGCAACAACTACAGAGTGTGCTTCTCCCGTGCCGTGGCCGTTTAAAAGGCCCATCCCTGCAATTTAAATGTGCTTTTGTAATGGCCTCATTGGTATGTGCAACGCCCATGCTAGGTGCAACCTTAAGACTCCTACCAATTTAAATGCTAAGCGAGTAAGACATCACAATAATAGCTGCATTAACATCAGCTGCAGTACAGGTGTTTAACTGCTATAGGGTTGATTCAAATCGTTTTTAAACAGCTACCTCAGGCCGGTACGACTAAAAGGGAATCCGTGCAAAGAGACAGCACTTTGGCTGATGCTCAGGGAACTGCACAGCGCTAGAGTAATGTTTATTAAGATGTAAGGCTACAGCCTAAACCAATGAGTTAACAGATCCTGGAAGAGCGAAAGAGAGCGCCTCAAACCAGACGAGACGGGCCTTGAAGCAGACAGCGCAGCCGGAGTCAGCGGAGGCCGGGTCCGTGTGCTGCCTGGCTCAAACACAGACGGGATTGGCAGCAACTCAACAAAACGCAGGAGATAAAGGAGGATGACACCAGACATGGGAGGGTAAGCCGTTCACAGCTGCTCCGAGGGAGAGACCTGCAGCTCACCAGGCTTTCATTGGGGAGAACTGATGACAACCTGGGTGGGTGGGTGGGTGGGTGGGTGCCACAACACGCACACTCACCGTAGAATAAGCGAATATCGGGTCACGGATCAGCAGATTAAAGAGATCAGCAGCAGTGATTGCAGATGTGGAGGCTGGGTGTGGCCTTGCTTTGTAAGATACGGGATAGAGGAAGATGATGTGGGCTTAATGCCGTGTGATCGGCACTTTAAAGGGGTTGGTATTATGCTGCCAGTCATGGGGGGTGCTGGACAGATCAGTCTACCAACGTAGCCAGTAAACTGTAGCAAACGTTGCTCATCGATCCATCATCCATTTGTGATGTCACTAAGACACAGAAAACGGCAGATTTTCACACAGCTTGTCATGGCTAATCACACTCACACCTGGTGGCATAATATCACTCCTTTAAAACGTGAAACTGCGATGATGTGTTCAGTAAGGTAACGTTAAGAACGGGATGAGTGGGGAGGCTGCCGGCCAGGCCATTAGCTTAGTGTTTGTCTAGTCATCGTAACCATTATCAAATAACCTAATTGTTCTTATGGAAACTATCTCACACTCATTTGTAATTCATAGGTTTTTTTTCCAAACCTCACAGAACATAACTTCACTACACAATACAATATCAACGCATTGCATAATTAATGAAAATAAGCCATAGGATAGATATCACTCCTCTGAAAAGGGGAACTCAGAGGCTTGGGTGGAAATGTTAACCACAGTAAATAAAGAAGTGAAGAGGAGAATGACTGTGGGCAGGTTGATTTACGCAACGCTACGTCTTATTTGCCTTGTCACCCTGTCAGCAACTTTAAGATAAAGAATAAATAGTCACAATAACTGATAAGGTTATTTTCCACCCGCTGAAATGCTGCTTCAACATTTGGCATGCACCCAAACATCACAAGATGGCCTCAGTGTACATTCCCTGCCCGGTGGGCAGTAGAAATACTCTAGCACTGTATCCTTCATAGGCAGCTACATCATTCCTCCACTACTAAGACATGAATAGGAGATAAGAAAGAAATATGGACTGACTATCTCTGTATCCCTCCTAGGCTGCTACATCGTGCTTCCACTACTTAGACATGAGTAGCAGCTAGGCCAAATAGGCAAAATATGTAAATTTAATAAGTCATGATAAAAAATGTATTTGGGTCATCAAGGGATTTAAGAGTTTAGGAAGAGATTGTCTGACTTTGGAGCTAAATAACCTAGCCGATGTCAACTCCATGTAAAGGGATAGGGAGGTTAGAGAAGTTTTTTATCAACTCAGGGTGGTTGTCTGTTTAGAGACCCGGTAGTACTGCTCCATCTACTGGCATCGCACCGCTCTACCATTCAAAAATAACATTTACATCAATTCAATTCTATATTGGTCAGTGTCCTTCACTAGTTAATTTAATTTTCCTTGTGTCTTTCCTAGTTTCAACATGCCGTTCCACATTTGGGAGGAAAAAAAAACCTTGGGGTTTGTTAGGCAGGTCAACGTTCTGATGTTTTCCAGTAGACATCTTACTGATAGCGATAGACCGATAAAATGGGCCCACCTAAACTAGTTTCATCTTGATGACTAAACCCAACCGCAACCTGCCCAGATGCAAAAATAAACACATACTCGAGTTATATGGAGGATTTATAATCAACGAATCACCATGAAGGCGGATGAGCTATGCCTAATTATTCAAAGACGCTAGACTAGGATTATCTCCATCTTTGGGTGTAGTATTTCAGGTAGTGTCAGTATCACGAGGATAGTTGAGAACTTTGAGAACCAAGGCAGCACAGATATATTATTTAAACCACTGGGCAACGCCAGAGCATGTCTTATGAATGAGTCATGAAGATGTCCAGTCCTGCTCTCTTTAGATAATGCTGCATTTCACCACATTTAATCAATCCACACGACCTACATGGACATTTACCAGTCCATCGTCATTATGGTGAATTAAAAGTAAACCCACGACCCTGTCTGCTTAACAGAGCATTGCTTTGTGTGTTTCTCATGTTAAAATAACCCAGATACAAAAAATAACTCAACTCTATGAACTCCTGGAGACCCCTCTGAACCACATCAGCTCAGAGCTGATTCCTACGTCATCAGCACCCCGAAACAGGCTGGATGGACGTAGAGTGCACACTGCAGGGGGTTGTCAGAGCAACCAGAGCAACAAAACTAGGCCTTACAGGTCTGAAGGATTAAACGCCATCCTCCCCCTCTATGTTGTAGGACCATTGATCTTCTGATCTCCATGTAGCTTACCAGTACTCATAACAAACACACACACAACGGCAGGAGGGTGACTGTCATTCGGGTCCGAGTTGACAACTAGGCTACTTGTTGAAGCACACGTTGATCTAGAGACGCAAACATTGAAACATACAAACACAGCAGAGGAGGGAAGGTCGTAGCTAACCTGGCCTACATACACGGCTCTGCCTCTTCCAGACCAAACCAGACGGACCAGCTAGCAAGCAGCATATCTAGACACCTGTCTGCCAGATCCTCTTCTCTGGTCCTCGACAACAAAGCAGCTCTGCTGATCGGGGCTAAGTCCGACCTTGACGCTAAATACACGAGCCGCTTGATTACAGGGCTTCGCATCGACAAACTATCCCACATTTAGACACGTAGGGTTATAAAAAAAAGAGCATAATACCTGCCGCCTCCCCCAGATCCTGGCCGTAGCGCCATCTTGATAACTGTTGTTTCCTAATCTGAGGGATATCGTCAGCAGTGACGATAGCGGGCACTTCCGGGTTGCTGTAATGCGTGTTTAGCACCGCAAGGTGTCATCGTTGTCACAGCTATACTAATACTATGCTATGCTGCTATAACTAAAACTTCAGTCAAGTGTCATTTATTGTGACGAGGATTACAATAAATAACAGTTTTCCTTCAGTATTTTAATGTTAAAATATATATTCGTTTTTATTCCCTAATCTATATTAAACGAGTATGAATGTTTTAGTGTTTAAATGCAGTTGAAAATCTTTATTGCATTATAAATTAGAGTATGTCAACTCTAATTTGTGGTTAAAACTAAGTGGCCTCACTACTTTTATTTTCACATTGGCTATATATGTGCTGCACATTACTCAGATAGAAATACTAATACAATAAAGAGTCAATAAGAGTAAACAAGAATAAACAAAGGATGATAATTATGCTGCATTTATAATAATAATTACCAATGTCATTAGGTGGTTTTTCAGCAGTTGCAGGTTATCTGCATGTGCATATGTTTATGCATTAAGTTTGAACCTTGATCTGTTTCAAAGTACAAAAGTAGGCCAACTGCCAGTAACACCTGAAGTACATTAAATAACCCTTTTTGTTTCTCTTCTGGTTGATTGACACTATAATGTGGTTTCTGACATGGCACACACCTATGATATCAAACCACAAACATACCGCTTAAAACACCGCCGTTATACAGTGTTCAACAATAAATAAATTGTTCTTTCACATTCACACGCAACCTATAATAAAAATCGATTCAAAGCAAAACAACGAATCACATAAACCTTATTGATTTGTATTGTACGACACAGACACTTGACCCCTGAAGGTCTGGCTTACATGTTTACGGGCTATGGGAGGTCACTCAAGACCCAGCGCAGCCTGATGCACGCCGTGATCAGGCCGGCGTCCTCATTGTTTTCCCGGTGACAAGGCCGAGGAACAAGATGGGCCCTTCGGCCATTGTCCTCCTGAGAGATTTACAGCTTGATTAGGGAATGCAAAGCAGAGCACGACGAGGCCCTCCGCCGTCCATCACCCACCCAACCCTTTTTAGATTTGAGCAGGACGATTCAAGCAAT
>NC_044063.1:11163595-11186095 GCF_902167405.1 Gadus morhua
CACCGAATGATGGCGTTGATGGCACCAGTCGTTATTCTCCAGTCAATTAACTGCAGCATGTTGTAAGCACAGGTGCTTGTTGTGGTGCTGCCACACTGATGTAACACCAGCGTGTTAGGTGATCACAGGGTGCAAGCTGTGGGATTCAACACCACTTTGAGGGCAGTTATCACCCCTAATTGAGTTCAAACTCTTTGGATTACACTTATTATGATGTGGATTAAAAAATGTTCAGGTCATCGGTTTAGCTTACACTTTCAATAGTTAAATCTTACGTGGAAAGGTCTGTCCTTGCTTTTCCTTGACCCAAAACATATACTCAAAGGATGAGACACGTGTTCATCATTGTGCTGTATTGTACTACATATACAAACATAAACAAAACATATTCTGGTTGCACTTCTTGTCCGATTTGCACCTTTATGAATGCTGATCCTGATCCTTATTTGTACTATGTTGAGGAGAAACTACCAAAACCAAGAGCACGACATCGATACACTAGTCCTCATTATCATCATGGGGATGATTATAATAAGGTGCGACCAGGCTGGTACAGATGACTGATGATCTGGGTGCCGGGTTCATTTAGAATCACCTCAGACCTAATGCACTGACATGACACCCAGAACTTAGTGCAGGTGTCTGTGGCTGAAAATAAGCATGCACTTTAGATCCACAAAGTTCAAAGCAGCTCCCTTCTTATCATGCACTAATACCACAAATCTTTGTGAGGGTGCCATAAACTGAGTAACCACCTCAAAGGTTATAGGCATTGTGTTGCACATTGTCTCCTGGGACAAGAAACTCTCTTCCCCTCCCTCTCTCTGTCTTACTATCTCTCTCTCTCTCTCTCTCTCTCTCTCTCTCTCTCTCTCTCTCTCTCTCTCTCTCTCTCTCTCTCTCTCTCTCTCTCTCTCTCTCTCTCTCTCTCTCTCTCTCTCTCTCTCTCTCTCTATATGTCGCTCTATATCTCTCTCCCTTTATCAATCAATCGTGTGTACTTTCTTTCTGCCCTTATCTCTTTCCATTATTTCCCATATAAGGAAAGAATTTAATCATAGTTGTGGCACAATTATCTCTTGTGGTGGCACCATGTTATAACTTATATTCAGCCAATTCTATGAGAAACATTGAACAGGCATACTTTTAAAGCAAAGTGTGACGTATTTCACGATACCAAAAATAAACAAATAAACAATTAAAGCAAGCTTTGTTAAAAGGTTCTAAAAAATCACACTAAAAGGAAATAATTCTTGAAGCAGTTCTTTCCTTTTGGAGAAAAAATACATTTTACTTGAAATATCAGCATTTTCTCAGAAAGTATAAATAATGATTTTAAGATTGATTTCGATTTTATACAAAAATAATACATTAAGAGTGAAAGAAAAAAAATCAACACCGTCTTCTCAAAACACAAAAGGGTGAGTGCCTTGTGATTGCATGGCAGTAAAAGTCTCTATAACAGTCCCAAACCAACCGACATTCTCCAAAGAAATGTCATGACCTAATATTGAACAGTGGACGGGATCCATACGATATGCTTTGGGTTTGCCTACTCCTCCAGGGCCATTGGACTCTGCCATTGGACAGTGAAGTGTGATGAGTTAGCATGACATCTTGTTTTGTGTTGTTTATGAGTGTGTGTGTGTCCAAACTCCTAATCGAATTATACGTGCCTAATACTGCTTGTTTGAATGTTGGGTTTCACAGAATCACTTAAAGACGCCTGAGCAGCTTTAAGCTGTGCTTCACAAACTACTGGAGGGAAAAGAAATGAAAGTAATCACTGATGTGTTTCTGAATCCTTGACGGTGTTGCGCTCCACCCTGGGTGGTCGTACGCTGATTCATTAGAATGACAAGTATGAACTACAGTTGCGCTGTTCGGTATGTCTTCGCTTTGGGCTGGATGAAGTGGGAGCGGGAAGGGAGGGTGAGTCCCATTCCTGAAATTCACCTCAACCCAAGTGCAAACAGTGGAGAGAGAGAGAGAGAGAGAGAGAGAGAGAGAGAGAGAGAGAGAGAGAGAGAGAGAGAGAGAGAGAGAGAGAGAGAGAGAGAGAGAGAAGAGAGACAGAGAGAGAGAGAGAGAGAGAGAGAGAGAGAGAGAGAGAGAGAGAGAGAGAGAGAGAGAGTGCGAGAGAGAGAGAGAGACAGAGAGAGAGACAGAGAGAGAGAGAGAGAGAGAGAGAGAGAGAGAGAGAGAGAGAGAGAGAGAGAGTGCGAGAGAGAGAGCACGAGAGAGAGAGACAGAGAGAGAGAGACAGAGAGAGAGAGAGAGAGAGAGAGAGAGAGAGCGAGAGAGAGAGAGAGAGAGAGAGAGAGAGAGAGAGAGAGAGAGAGAGAGTGCGAGAGAGAGAGCACGAGAGAGAGAGACAGAGAGAGAGAGAGAGAGAGAGAGAGAGAGAGAGAGAGAGAGAGAGAAGGGCCACGCCAAAATATGAGACTGTGAGTAGTGTCAAAAGGGAGCACATAAAAATGTGACTCTGATTCATAAAAGATAAGAATCATCTTATCTTGTGAAAATGTCCGGCCATGATTTTTTGGTGTTTTCAGTGGCGCTAAGTGATCAAATGGTTGGGAATTTTCTTTAAAAAAATAAAGTCTCAATAATGTCATCTATGGACCGCTAGCAGAGGGTGGGTTGTCAGAGTTCTGTTTTTGAGGGCAGCTTCATCATCACCAACTGAAATAGCTGCTGGTCATTTTACCGATAGTGCATATCAAGTCTCAAGTTTGTGGGGGACCGTTTGCCATCCAGTTGAACAAGAAACGTCTCAAACTTTACATAAACATTGCATAGTCCTTCAAAGTTTTCAAGATTGTCTGAATCTTTCAATCACAGTATTATACACACACACACACACACACACACACACACACACACACACACACACACACTCTCACAGCCATCAACTCACTACAATGAAATCCTTTAGACTATAAAATGCTCATATTACCTGCACTGAAATTAGCATGGCAAATCGAAAAGTGAAAATATAAACATGGAAGACTCTGCATGAATAATAATATGAAATAGCATTAAAAAAAGAATCACTACAGGTGTCCCGGCTGTCGGTCATTATGATTGTCGCACTGTTCTGCAGGTGTTTGAAGCCGGTGACGCATATACAGGGCCAGAGAAGCACACTGACTGGCACAGTTCCCAGGACTTCAGCAGGATAGCAAGTCTCCTTGAAGGAGACCGCCTTGGGTCTTCAAAAGCCCTGGGGAGGGAACCGGACTTTACTCCTGACGGATGATGTCTTAACTGCATGATTACACATCAAATCCCAGTGTAACATGGCTTTGTGGAGCCTCCGTTTCAGCCCTGCACCACAGAGTTCACAGGTTTCATTCAGCAGGCTTTCCCTGATTGTCTTTTGTTCCTTCGTGACGGGACTGACTCCCCTTATCTCTGAAGAGGGGAGGGGGTGGACACAGGACATGAATACTGTCTTTTGCAAAGATTGTAGTTTAAAAAATAATCTTGTGCATTGTTGTTGATCGTTCTTTTCGGTTCTTTTTGCTTGACGAAGGAGGGAAGCCAGCCTTCTCACTGAGAGACATGCGTGTCCATGACCATCTGGAGTGAGTCTGTTGTTGCGGGAGACTTCTTCTTCTTCTTCTTCTTCTTTCGCTTCATCCCCTGACCTCTAACCGCCACTCCTCCTCTTGTTGACCGAGTCACCAGTCCAGAATACGGTTGGCCCGTTATTAAGGGTTGTCACGGTAACCGCAGGGAGAGGACGGAAAAATTTGCTCCGGTTGCCCGGCGCCAATGAAGTCAGGTGCACACCGTCACCAGGCCTGGAGCGGACACTGCAGGAGGGAGAGGGGAGAAGAGGGAGAACAACCAATACATAAACAGGTGCTGAAAGACAGAGCTGCATGGAACAGCAAAACAGAAATGAATACAAAGACATGAAAACAAAAACTAATACTAAAAGTTTTAGTTCTCTATGAACATCATTACTGTACCGATGGCAATATATTGTTTTTCTTTTTCTGACCAATTATTGTATTGGATAAATGCATCAACTAAAGGGCCTAAATGGAAATGTAAGTTATGGCTGTATGTAACACAAATCCAAAAATGACGACCAAGACCAGGAAAAACAACAAAACACACTGAAAGTTACAGCTGCATGTAACCAAAACCAAAAATAATATCGCAACCAAACTGAAAGTTAAGGCTGCTTGTAACACAAAAACGAAAAAAACCCGACCAAGAACATGGAACGGAAAGAAACAGGTATCTGATAACAGTCAGTCTCATTTCCGGGTTTGGCTGAGGGGGAATTGTCGGGTGTAGAAAGGAGAGTAAATACATCAAGCCTGCACCTTCATGTGCCACACCTGACTAAACACATTCCCCATCCCTCTTCTCCTCCTTTTCTGTATTTAAACGCCTTTTTACCCCCAAGAGAGTGTTTGTGGAATTCAGCTCTTTCTTTTCCTTTCTGTGGAAGGGGTGTAGGCGGGTGACCCCGGGCTGACCTCCCGTCCTGCAAACAGCCTCACCTGATAAAGGTGACTGCAGCCCTGAGTCATTAGAAACGGCTCTGTACGTAGACATGGCTCTCTTTCTTTTTGTAACAGCCTGGCTGCTATTGAGGCGGGTGGTGGGTGGCGGAGGGACGACGACGGGGGGGGGGGGGGTTGGCTTGGTAAACAGCAGTGTTATAAACCCTGGGCACGTTGAACCAGCCATGAGAAAGGCTGTGGGACCTCTCCCTTAAAATCCGTCTAAACACAGCCCTGATAAGGAGCGAGCTGGGAGTGGTGGCCAGGTAATGGCCGTCTGAGCGCTGTGGTCTGTGGCCCGGGTAATAACCCCCGATGACGGCTGAAGCCTTAGCGCAGCAGGGCCCGGTTCATCACAGTGCAGCCGTGTCATCGTGAATCTGTGATCGATCCGCGATCGACCGCTTTGCGCCATGTCGGAGGAAAAGATCCAGTCCGCAGAGAGAGACTCTTTTGTATCTGGGACCCGAGCAGAGGGTGCTACATGGAACATTCTCTCGCTCCATCAACCCATCAACCCATCAGCCTATCAGTAGCAGTGCTACGCTTCGTCTGCTCTCTCCCTTCCTCTCTTCCGCTCACTCCGTCTCTCTCTCCCTCGCTCCTTCGTCTCTCTCTCCCAGCGTGGGAAATTGAGCGTGTGAAAACACCACGTACGGCATTTCAGGCTAGAGCGATCACTTAGAGCGAGGGAGAAGTGGGACAGTGAGGACGAGGGACTGATGGTAATTACTAAGGAAAGCTCCAGCCCCCAAAATCCCCCCTGTTCCGGCGAGCGGCTGGGCGTGTCATTGGGCTGGTCGGGCCGCGGCAGCCCGGCCTCCAGAAGCCTTGATTAACGGCCGGGCTCATTTCCTGATCGGAGGCAGAAGCAACAAGCTCTCTCTCTCTCTCTCTGAGCGGGAAGCCAAAGGAGGCAGCAGTAATCAAGCGCCGTTCGGGCTGAGGGCCCATGTGATTGATTGGCCGGGTCTATCTCGAGGAAGTAGGAATTCAGAGGAGTGTATTATCCATGCATCCTTCGGCCCTGTTCGTTTGGAACAACGCAACAGCGGTATTCGGACTGAGGTCAAACACGACAACTATGCGCTGAAAAAACTCAAACGGATGAAAAGTGCGGAGTGTGTTTGTGTGTGTGTGGGTGAGCGCACACTTGTTTGTTGGCGTGTGTGACGTTATTAGATTACAACATGTCGGGTGCACGGTGGGTTTGTCCCAGCGGGATCGAGCCGAAGGCACTAAGTCAACTGAACTGAGGAAATGGTATTTACCCAGGACAGCCCCCCGATTTGCACCATCTTGTTTCCTGAAGCATCCTAATGTGGCAGGGTTTAAAGAAAACACACAGTCAGTACACACACGCTACACGCTACTCGTTACACACACTCCACCCTGATCCAGTAGGGGCCCCTCAGTGATCTCACACCACATGTTGCTCAGCCTGCATTTTATGGGTTCTCCAGGAATTTCATAATAATAATAATAATAATACCAATAGTACGATTTGGATGAAAAGAACAATTGATACTTCATACTGAAGCACCGTATTAAACGTTCCTCGTTGTTTTTTTGTTGAGCTAAAGATGCTTTAGTTTCTGTTTTGCTTTGTTTCATTTACACAAACAGAAGAACCTATCTGCTTTTATTGACATAAAGTAAATATATTTGATGGTTCGGTATGAACTTAATGCAAAACAACACCAATAAAAAAAACTGTAAACTTATATACCTAATGTTTAATGCAAATGTTTACTTTTTAAAACAATCCAATTTGACCCATGCAGAGTGGTCCATACAAAGAACAGTGTGCGTGAAATAGTCTGTAACACACTGTGCCCTGAGCGTGCAGGAAGAGGGTCGAGTGGCCAAGGAGGGGGGAGGGAGGAGGGAGTGTCAGCGGGACATCACGTGACGAAGGGGTCAATGGGCCAATCAGGATCGCTCACCTGTTTGCCGGACGCCATAGAGCTGAGTGTGCTGAGGCTGTTGCCGTCTGTGACCACCATGGCTGAGGGGAAACGTGAGGGGTGGGAGTACTGGGGGGGCTCCTGCTTATGGGGGTACACTGCGGAGGGGAAGACGGAGGCAGAGGTCAGACGTGTGACGGAAAGGGCGGGATGTATGCAGATTATAATCAGACTCAAATTCCAACTGTTGACAGGGTATGCATCTATGTATGTAGTGCATTAATGTTCTTCCCCAAAAGAACACAACTTCCCCCGAAAACAAAAGCTTTGATGAACAATCTCACAACATTTAGTCGCCATTGGAAACGTCCCTGTTGCTGAATCTACTCCTAACTGAATTCATTTTCAAAGTGTGCGCAGGACAGCTCAGAGGCTAGGATCTTCAACTCCCGGCCGAAGAAGGTACTGAGTTTGGTACCTGTACCGAGGTACAATCCGGGTGCCCTGCCACATTACCTGCACCTTCTGAGCAACTTAGACTGAATCAGATACATTTGTCATTAAGGAGCTGAGCTAAATGTCCAGATGAAATCTGAACAACAACAGCAGCAGTGTCAGCAGCGTCCTGAGGACGGGCGCGGCACTCACTGTGTGAGTGTGTGACGGTGGCCATGAAGGGCTGCTGGCCCATGTGGCTGGGAGAGTGCTGCATCAGACTCTGCTGGTGACTGCTGTGGAGGTGCTGGGAGAACTGGGAGCCGGGCTGCAGCGCTGCCAGGCTGCCCGCCACGCTGTTGATCACCGGTACCGATTGGGACTGGGACGTGTTTAGACCTAGAGAGGGGGTGGGGGAGGGAGGAGAAGAGACAGGAGGGTCAGACAAGGCAAAATGGGTCGGAGGTTCTCATGGTGGGAGAGGGATGGACTCTACAGTTTTGAGGTTCCTGGGTTTAATCGCTGCATTACACAGATGCATAGTTGAGTTTATTCCTACCTGGACCTTATTTTCTTGAATAATACTTAATAAAGTTAGGCTTCCACTACAAAACTGAACTAAAATAGTACCATTGGGCTTCTATTAAAGTTTATTAACTACTTCCTGAATAACGTTGAATCAAGTTATCAAGTTGTATCACAGTGGGGTTAGAGGTTAGGGTTTGATGGAGTTGAGGAGACTAGAGTTAGGATGGAATTTAGGTCTAGATGGAGGTGAGGAGACTAGGGTTAGGATTGGCATTAGGGTTAGGGTTCGGTGGAGGTCAACTCACTCTGTGCGATGGCCATGACACTCCCAGACAGAGGCATGATGAGGTTGTGTTGGTGTGTGTGATGTGAGTTGTGGATGTTGGTTAGCGTGCTCACGGGTGGAAGGCCTCCGCCTGATCCTGAGATCTGGAGGACAAAAGCAAAGACAGAGAAACTTGAATAATTACTACAAGGCATCTCCCAAGCGTTCAGTTTGTGAGAACTCAAGTGCCCATTATGTAAATAACTCTTTTTGAACGTGAGACAACAATCCAAGAAATGACTAAGGGTAGATCAATGTTTACTCCGTTGCGTATGCGTTTTCAATGTGCTTGTGTACATTTTGTCATACACAGCACACAAGCAAACAATGATAAGGAACAAAAGGCGAAGAAAGAGAAAGACATAAAATATGTCACCGCTTGTGTTTTTGTGTGCGTCTGTGTGGGACTGCTTGTCCACTCTCCGACCTGTTGTACGGTCATGGACTTTGTACGAGTTCCTAGGAACACTTTCGTCGAAAATAAGGCAGAAGTATCGCATCATCTAGCACAACATTGCTATTCATGGGTGTGATTCCCATCGACCACTGGCTCCGCCCCCGGTGGGAGGGGTTAGGTCTATTTGAATAGTCTGCTAGCTGCATGGAGGGAGGGCGGCGGGGGAACGGTGTGGGTGGGGGGGTGGGCAGACACTCATCTGTAGATAAGGAAACTGTCAGCTTTGACCTGCTACACTGTACACTGCCTGGCCTCGCTAATCACACTTTACCCGGCCGTAAACGCTGCACGCAATACCGGTTGAAAGTGAACCACGCCGCTTCTACCTCAGTTGCATGATTTTTTACAATACAGCTTTATGGCGAGTCATTTCCTAGGGCGAAAACACAGCCGTGTATCAGTATTTTAAAACGTTGAGGTTTCGTGCGCCAGGTTTCATTTTTGCTGTGCAAATATTGGACTAGGGCAGAGGGGAGGGGACGATGAAGAGAAGGGAAGGGGAAAAAAAAAGAAAAGCGGTGCACATAATCAAGGGCTGACGTCATCCCCGCCGGGCGCAGAGCAAGCAGCGCTCCATCTGGGCCTCCTGATCGCCGGGCGTTTAATCAATACCGGCAGAATGTTTCTTTGTCAGGTTTATTGGCCGAGCCGGGAACATGCCTGCTCTGTCCGGGTGAAGGCTGAGCGTCTGTCTCGTCGTGGCGGCGGGCCACGCCGACTCCACCTTCCCAAACACAACGCCAGCACAATGCGGGGATTGTTGGCTGTCTGCAATGCTCTCTGGGAGCGGTGGAGGGGGAGGGGGTGGAGGTGTGGGGTTGATGGTGGTGGTGTTGGGGGTGGTGTGGCGGGGATGGTGTTGGTGGTGGTGGTGTTGGTGGTGATGGTGGCTGTATTGGTGTTGGTGGTGTTGTGGTGTTGGTGGCAAGAGTGGTGGTGGTGTTGGTGATGGTGGTTGTGGTGTTGGTGGTATTGGTGGTGTTGTTGTTGATTATGGTGGTGTTGTTTAAGGTGGTAGTGGCTGTGGTGGTGGTGGTAGTGGAGGTGTTGTTTAAGGTGGTAGTGGTGGTGGTGATAACGGTGGTGTTAGTGATGGTGGTGGTGTTGTTGTTGTTTAAAGTGGTAGTGGCGGTGGTGGTGGTGGTGATAGTGATGGTGGTGGTGTTGTTGTTGTTTAAAGTGGTAGTGGCGGTGGTGGTGATAGTGGTGGTGGTGGTGGAGGTGTTGTTTAAGGTGGTAGTGGTGTTGTTGTTTAAGGTGGTAGTGGCGGTGGTGGTCGTGGTGATAGTGGTGGTCGTGGTGATTGGTGGTCGTGGTGGTGGTGGTGGTGGTGGTGGTGGTATGATAGTGGTGGTCGTGGTGGTGGTGGTGGTGGTGATAGTGGTGGTCGTGGTGGTGATAGTGGTGGTCGTGGTGGTGGTGGTGGAGGTGATAGAGGTGGTGGTGGTGATAGTGGTGGTGGTATGATAGTGGTGGTGGTGGTTGTGGTGGTGTTGTTTGTGGTGGTTCGGGAAGATACTTTTACACGCTGACGTGGGACACAGAGCTTATCTAATCTGAGCCCCAGGAGGGCCCAGGTGTGTGCACTCACCATCTTGGAGTCGGGGGACAGCAGGCTGTGGTTGGGGTCCAGCCCGCCCGGAGACACCTGCTGCAGCACTGAGTGGCTGGTGGACATGTTGCTGTTGTGGTGGCTGATGGTGGTGGAGGAACTGACCTCACCGGGACCCTGGCTGTAGCGCACTGGGGAGGGGCGGGGAGAGAACAGAGAGAGTGTTACTACAGGTTAATATTGACAGCATGGAGAGAGAGAGAGAGAGAGAGAGAGCAGACGGAGGCCTGCATCACCGCCAGGCTCTACCGAGCCAACCAGACTCACCTGCTCTTTGACTCTGGCTGGGGAGGAATGGACAAACAAACACACTGACCTCTCTGCTGTTTTCTATCTGTGTGGCTGAGCCAAGGCCATCCACTGTGTACACACACACACACACACACACACACACACACACACACACACACACACACACACACACACACACACACACACACACACACACACACACACACACACACACACACATACACACACACACACACACACAGAAACTCACACACACTCAGAACAGCAGGCCCTCAGAAACCGCAGCAGACTAAACTCACACACAAACGCACAGTTGCAGGATAGGGTGGAATACCAACTACGCCATGAATTGTGCCACATTAAATCCAAATAATTATGTGTTCCCAAGGCTCACCGGACATTTTCCAGTTGAGAGACAGGAAATGGGCCGCATTACCCGCACCAAACTCGAGGTCTAGACTGGCTGTTGTCGCTTTCTGGGCTTAAGTATACCCCACCCTCCGACCCTTCACCGCCAAACCACGACCCACCCTCCTCTGACCATCTAATGGCTGTTTGTCCATGCTGCCTCCTCTGATACCGACCGAGTAAACATTACACAATTACGAGCAATGCCGAACACATTCTTATCCCCTGGGCTCAGCCTCACACAGAGGGAGGGATTCCCTCCCTCTCCCCCTCCCTCCCTCCCTCCCCCCCTCCCTCCCTCCCGCAGAGCCCTCAGAGAGGCCTAATGTGACTGGGATGTAGAGACAGACTGTGTTTGCACTCGGACCTCACCCCCCCCCCCCCCCCCCCCCCCCCCCCCCCCCCCCCACCCGACCGTATCTGTCCCTGACCCAGGTAGGGCCCGCTGACTGCCTGCCAGCCCGAGACCTACAGATGACAGGATGCATTGATACAGGGCGGCCACCGGACACAGAGAGAGAGGAATCGATATCCCTTCTTTGATTACGCAGAAGGAAAGTTTGAGCCCAAGAGCGTTGTTTGAGAAAGGTGTTTGTTTGAGACGACCTCATCCAATCAGTGTTTACACATTTCAAGTTGTCAAATAACACTGTTAACACTCGTCAAAAGAGGAAGATCAATTGATTCTGTGGGAAAACATACGTTTAGAATCAAATACGATCAAGTGCAATATATATAGGCCTGCTTACAAAAGGCAATACACATGGATTCAGAAATACCTGTTAAAAAACCATCACATTTCTCTTTCAACCTCCTAAAAGCACCGGTCGGTAAAATAAATCATCGTTCATCACCCACGCACCCATTACGGATTTCGAAGGAACTACGACTCCGGAACACATTTCACTCGCTAAGTAGCGTTCCACCATTTTGGCGAGCGCACAAGAGGACTATAGACCGTATATTGTCTCCGTCAACACACTCGCTGGCCCTCAACACCCGGCAAGGCCTTGTAAACGCCGCCGCGGAACAATAAACTACTCCATTGGACTCATGACCCCCATTGCCACACAATGGAGGTGGAATCATAAACAGGCAGTTATCTTGGAGCTTGGCAACCTCTTTAAAGTGTCGTGGGGAGAAGGATGCTATTCAGGCCACGGTTGTGTCTCTGTGTTCAGCAGTTACTTGAGCCATGGGGGGGGGGGGGGGGGATGTCCTTGTCAGCAAAGGAAGGGCTCCTGCCACCTTCTACCAACACTGCACTGAGGAACACTATTAAAGCAGAGAGGGAATCGCAGCCCCTGGTTTCATGCGGATTCGGAAGGACACATCTGTTAGCATTGTTGTGCAAACGGGATGTTTCATAACAGCTTTATTCTATGCTTTGGTGTTAACCGTCTGCCGTTTTTTAATCGTAGATTAAAGCGGAGACAACCTATATAACGACCTAGTAACGACCAAAGATAGTTTATCATTTAGACCAATCAAAGCGATAGAAACAAAAGTATACAACCCCAGCCAAGCTTGGCGTGAATCAATCGGGACCGAGCAGGGCTCTTAAGGGGGTAGGGCGAGAACCCCAGAAGGGGAGTGGCAGCACAGTAGCGGAGGAAGGTCTAAAAGCAGCCAGCTCCCTGTGTGAGCCATGTCATATCAAAGCCTGGCCCTCCATCCCCAGGCTGGGCTCATTGTCGCGTCGGTGCATATCAGAGACCTCCCGGGTCTGCCCTGGACGTAGCCAGGCCCACAGGCTCTCTGGGGAGGCAGGAAGGGCCTGTGGAAAGCGCAGAGGTCGGCCGTCCTTTCCACATGCTGGTCCGCAGTTCCTCGCTAGCCTGGGGTGTCAACCGGGCAGCCAAACAACCCACGGGGTACACCCCCGCACAACACACACCCACTACAACCGCCCACTATCACTGTGTCCGATTCGGAACCACTGACTCGACGAATTTGGGGCTTTTAAAAGAAAATAAGACTTTCTTTGTCGACGGAAAAACATTTTAAACGGGCAAATTCGGCAGTTGTGCAACTATTGTAAACTATCCACAGAAAGGTTAGAGACGCATGATCTGATCACCAAATCTAATTTATGCTTAGCTTAGTGTTCTTAGCTGTTAGCCGCTGGTTTCTCTAAGGCGGTGACCAAAGCCTTTGAGGTGGAAAAATCAACGGACCAAAACAGAATCAATAAAACGTCCGAACGAGGGAGCTTTGATATGACCTAGCGGCGACCTCGCCCACAGAACGAGAAGGTGTGTCGCCATGGTTGAAAAAAGAACATTGCAATGAGGAGGGCGGGCATGGCTATGGGTGTGTGTGTGTGTGTGTGTGTGGGGGGGGGGGGGGGGTCTCTATAGGCGAAAGGAGAGGTCATCAGTCCTGTCTGGCCAGAAAATAGCCAATACTCGCACGGACAGCTCCCGCTGCTCCGGCTCTGCGGCCCAGCTTCTGCGGGCCTACTGATGTCCCATAAAGGTGGAGGGGGGAGGCTTTAACGTCTCCCCTCCTCAAGCCCCAGTGGAGATAAATGAACCTTGGTTACAGTCACTGCAGTCTTCTAATACACCACAGACAATGGCCCCCCCTGCGGTGGAAGCCTATAGAAAGTAGGAGTCAGGGGAGTCCCTTATCAAAGGCAGGGGAGATGTAGTGGCCCAGGATTTTATTTGTCCATTAAGAATGCATAATAGAGGCCGCGGCCTAGCAACGCCAAGGGGTCCCCTGCTGCTGCGTTATTGTCGGGGCCAGGGGCCGACACTGAAAAACAGCTGATAGCGTCGGACGGACGCCAGCAGGACATCTTGTAAGTAGCCGGCTCAGGGCAGCAAGGCTCGGGGAGGCGAGTGTCTTAGGATATTCACCCTACCCTCCTGCCCTGCCCTTCCCCCTTGGCCGCATCCTCCTCCTCCTCCTCCTGCTCCACCTCCTCCACCCCTGCTCCACAAGCCCAGTGCTGACCGAACCGGCCCAGCCGCCCGGGGGGTCAATGCCTGGTCAGGTGTTGCGTGGAGGGGGCAAAAGGGAGGGGTGTGCGTGCAAACAGACAACCCGCAAGTGAGACCAGTTTGTCCACAGGTAAGAGAGCAAGACGTGGGTTTTGTTCTCTTCAAAGCTGACCTCGTGTTCTAACACGGGCGGACGACAATGGACCTTGATTGACTCTCTCAAATCACAGTTTTATAGCGGGGTGAGTGATGGCACCCAGGATAATGCTCCGGCGAAGCCTATCAGCCTTTGTGTTTCATGTCATATACCACAACAGGTAAACTCTCTGTCAATACTCCATTACGCCCGAACGCAAACAAGCGCAGGGTCAAACAGCCGGAACAATAACGTCACCGTGTTTTGGCAACTATCTCCAGTGAGTTGTTAGCAACCCCGTCAGGGTGAAGGGAGATGTGGAAATCAGGGGCAAGAGTGTGTTGGGGGGACTGTGGAGTCGCTCTCCCCTCTCGCTGACCCTGGTCTGACCCTGGCCTGTCACGGGACCCAAGACTCCGGGCTGACTTTGGAGTGGAGATTGCAGGTACAATGCGGATTGTTCCCCGAGTGTCCCCACAGATCACAATAACAATGGCATTTGCTCAGCTCACTCACTCAGCCTCATTGATCACCGGTCGCTCTCTACGGCTCTGATCTCGTCAACTGTCGCTTCCTACCCTAAATATTGTCTGAAAGGAAACAATCGCGCTCTGTTTCCAAAGGCGAAATATGTATAAGGGGGAAAGTATGTGCGAGTATCGCTGCATATGAGTGTCTAATTACTTTGAAACTGTATATATATAAACTTCATATGAGTTAAAACGGATATATAGTCTCATCAATTCTGTCAGTTGGAGGTGTAATGATACACAATGTTAATTTGGATCAATTCGATTTTAAATTCTTTAACCACTCGGGTACACATCCTATCCCATACGGTAAAAGAAAACTGAATATTTTGAGTTAAATTAACAACCAAACAAAAAAATCTGATACAATTCCTGGCCAAAGCAGGAAACGTGTTTCACCCACCTCACCTTAAATAAATAACCCTATGTGAGACAGCTCACTTTTAAAAGCTGAGAAACTTGGGGGAAACTTGCACCACTGTTCCCCTTCAGCATCCATGGCTGCCGCATCAATAACAACGATACGCACCAAACAACCAGTGCCCATAGGTTATGATGCCCTCCTGGGAACTTACTTGGAGGGGACGCGCTGTTCTGGGGGTGGTGTGGCGAGGCGTGGGACAGCATGGTGGTGAGGCTGTGTGTGGGCGTGTGGTAGGCGTCCATGGCCAGCTTCTGCCTGAAGGCCTCCTCCTTGCGACGGTTGGCGAACCAGTTGTACACGCGCACCTCCGTGACCAGATTGGAGCCCAGGCCGTGGGCCTTCGACGGGGACACGCCCCTCTGTAGACACTCAGCCCTGGAGAAGGAGATGGCAGTGTCAGTGGAACAGGAAATAAAATAATAGGAGCGTGATATAGAATATAAGGGCGTGATATTGATTTTCCTATTCTTACGGCTACTCTTTGGAGATGTTGTTATATATTAAAGTAGGTTTTGCAGCACGCTAGCTTTTTGGGAGCTACTCCAATTCCGACATAGTTTAAACTTAATTCATTACGTTATCAATGCTCTCAGCCTCACTTTTAAGTGGCAGCCTCACTTCTAAGTAAGCAGTGTCTGCTTAATGGCTTAAGGTAAATCATGTCATATTCCCACCACCCTACTGGTCTCCTAACCCACCTGTTACACTCCTCCACCAGGGCCTCCCTCTCCTCCTTGCTGGGGTTCTTCTGCCTCTCGTAGGCCTGGTAGAGGATCTGTTGGGACGCCGGCCCCCACTTGAAGCGGTTGCGCCTCATCTTCTTGCAGGACGGCTCGCTGCCCAAGTCCTCCCCCGATTGGCCCAAGCCCGGGCCCGACGGGTTGAACTCGGGGAAGAAGAACACGGGGTCCTGGTTCCCTTTGTCTGACATGTTGCTGCCGGAGCCTTGTACCGCCTGGTTGAACTCTGGGGAACAAGAAGGGGAAGAGATGGACGTTGATAGAGGACTTCTTTAAATCACACCAATCAGGTCACCCAAAACAATTACATTGTTAAAAATATATGTTATAGTAGCCTATAAGGATACCCCTTTTGGAAGTCAATTTAAATCTGTGATTACAATTTCTGTGAACCACTGGATCCAAACCATAACTTTCTTTATGAATGTATTATAAAATTGTGTTGGGGGGAGGGGGGGGGGGGGGGGGGGGGTAATAAACACAACCTATGGACAACAGTGGGGAAGCGAATGTCAACTGACATACGAGGAAGTTTCTCATCTAAATAACTATCGCCGACATCAGAGCAGGGCCAACAGGGCCAGGCCCTCGACTCGCAGGCCTCGTCTATAGCAGGCCTCGTCTAGCGGGCCCTCGGCTACAGCGGGCCTCGGCTAGCTACAACAGGTGTATTATCATCAACGCTGTGAGAAACTCAAATATTAACTTACGTCTGAGAATTTCCCGCTGTTTCCTGACATACCAGGTGTACAGCGCTGCTCGCTTCTGCGTCTTCATGGGCGTGCCCTTGTTGAGGTGCTGGGAGAGATGCGACTGGTTGAGCCCCGTGACGTCCACTACCTCGCGCTGCGGAATGTTGTGCTGCTGCATGTAACCTTTGATCATGCGGGCCGCGCGCCACGGGTCCTCGCTGGGTCGAGAGAACACACACATGTTTTAAAAGACAGGACTCATTTTAATCCCTTTACTTTATATTGCGATGCCACATAATGTGAGACAACAATGATGTCGCTGCGATTGTGTGGTTTCGGGAGCGTTGTTGTTTCACAACAAGGGCCTCGAGTTAAAGGATTTATTGGGTGTTTGAGGGCCCAACACCGAGGGACTGTAACACTCTGATATCCTATGTACAGCATAGGATTGTATCTAACCGCATGCCATAGTATAGGCACTATGTATTCTCGCGAGACCAGGGGACGGCAGTACGATACAAAATGTTGGAATAAATAGGCTATATAGACGCACGCTAATACGCAACACTCCTGGAGTCACTCATATACTTATTATATAAGTAGCCTACTAATATAAGTAGCCTACGAACAGTGCCACATATTGCCAATAGTAGAGGAGCCATTAATCATTTGGACTTTCAAATGGAGTCAAACACCTTTGTAACAAAAAAGGTTTAACTTTGTGTTATAGACGTGTAGCAGATAAACGCCGTGTTTCGGCAAACGCTTAAAATAGATTCACATAAAAAAATCGTAAGAAGGTAGGGTATGAGCCGTTATCAACAGATTGACGCCAAACAGCAAAGCATTGCATCAGGGCCTTTAAACAGGCCTTAAAATAATATAACGGACGATCTAAAATGTCTCGGTTGAATCACTGGTTAAAGCAAAGTTCATACGAGCCCAGCGTGTTGGAGTAATCCTCCAACCAACTTGAACATTTGTAGAGAAATCAGACCCGATCCTCCTTATTAAAACCTGGTTATCGGCTCGACAAGTCAGGCCGACAGGCCCCATAGCTGATCTATTTTAATTGTAGCCATACACTCTTTACAATTAGTACTCTAATTCTAGGAGCGTATAGGACGTGTCACTAGTCCCAATAAAAGATACGAAGGGAAAACGTAAACTTACCTTAATTACAGATCAGTAGGAAGCAAGTCTGACAGCGGTAATTAATCCAAATACACACGACCGTTTGTTTTGGAGAATGGCTACCACTAAGGCACTGGGTTAAGTGGGAGATGTTGGTTTATAACTTTTGACAATGAATAACCAGATCTCCATTCACTCTAATCACACGCCACTGTGTATCTTTCAGTTGATGATTTATAGAATAAAATTAATAATAACTTCGCACACGTGGGTTAGTTTTGTATTCTAGTCTGCGTGTCTAGCCATGTGTTGATGTTTATAATGGAATGATTTTAGGCTGTTATATTTTAATCAAATAAATTCGTCTGAAAAAAATAAATTCGTTTGAATACAATTAATTTAGACCTAGAACCGGCACGCTGACTTTAACTCCGTCCATAAAAGTAATAAGACAAATGATACTAAAATAATGCCTAAAATACAGACACAATTACCAATTAAAAAAATATATGAGAAGAATATTAAAAGCCTCAGGCCTGGTGCTCGCAGAGACGCCGAGGTGCAGTCACTTTCTCCTGGAGCTGCTGCCGGCCTTTATCACCAGCAGAAGTTAATAATAAATAGAAATCCTTTAGTGGATATTTTGCTAAGGTAAAGAAATAATAATCCATGTGGATAATTAGTAACCAGAACGTGAAAACGAACCACTGGCGGGTGATTTAAAAACTGTACACATAACGAACCGAACGCTATCCATTTAGGCCTTTTGAGAAGCCTCGACTTACAGAGCAGCGGGGAACCTTTCACAAAGTTCCCACTATAAACCCCAGACCGGTACGATAGTACCACAACCCAGACCTACCTTCCTTATTCCTGCCTGTATTTATCCTATCCTGTACGATTTTTTTGGAGATTATGTGTGTGTATGTGTAAGTGTCCGGTTATTTCACTGCTATTATAAAAGAAGAATTGACTGGATGATCGGGGCTCGACTCACGCCAACATACGGTCAACCTCCGCCCTCTGCTCCGCCGCCTCCTCGGTGTTCAGCGACTGCAGCTCCTTCAGGATCGGAGGGGTGTCGAAGTCGTCCCCGTCCTCGGAGCCCTCGTCCCCGGACAGCTTGCCCTTACTATGCCCGTTGGTGAGCGTGTGGAACACGGGCTTGGAGTCCGAGTCGCTGCCGTTCATCTTGGAGCTCGGAGGAGAGCTCATGTGCAAAGGATTCTCCAGTTTAACTCCGTAGGACCCGGGGGCCGGACTGGGGTGCATGTCGTCCAGAGCCTGGATCAGAAGGTCTTTGGTAACTCCAGAGTCCAGTAAGGCGCTGAGAAGCTCCTGCTGAAGGGATGTCAGCTTGGATACCATGTTGGAAAACATTAAAAAGTTGGACCCCCGCTATAAGCAAAAACTGAGAATATTTAAAAAAGGATGGGGGGTTTAGAGGGGGAACAGCCTACACCGCATTTAAACAAAGTGTAGCGGTTCTCCTTCCTCTCGGCTCCACTGTGTGTGCGGTAGTATTTCCTCCTGTTGACACCTGCTCGGAGAGGCTGGTTCACTTCCCTGTTGAGGGCAGTGCTGGAGCTAATTTGCCATGATGCTTTCGGAGGGCTGCAGGGAATATAAAACATGGTAATGAGTGGGCCGGCTGATGGAGGCTTTATGCAAATGAGGCGCAGAGGCCGCTGCAACGCGCGGGACGTGTTGACACGGCGACGCTGCCCGGATCTGATTGGCTCAGCTTATCAGCATAACTTGGACGGACTTTGGACTCTGTTGTATATGCAAAAGACCAGCAAGAAAGAAACACAAAAAAAGAGCTGTAAATATTCCCCTCGACATTGTATCCTATCAAAATTCTCGATTAGGCTATATTTATTTTACCGTACAGTCAATATCCTCATAATTATTCTTGAAGTGTTAATTAGGCTATAGTTATCTATATTATTCAAAGCCTAAGACTACTGTTATTACTAGTAATACTAATCATACATTAAATCATGATTATATCTTAAATAATGGTAACAATATCAATAGCGTTAACAGCCAATCATAATATGATAATTCAAACAATAATATTCTTTCACCTGTCTGTTGGAGTTCAGCCATTTTCCTACCAAAAATTAAACAGCCATACTAGTGTTTGAGGATGCACTGCCATGGTGCAATATACACTAACACCATCATTTAAAAGAATACACAACAAAATTATGATTATTAGTAGGGTCATTAACAAACATAAACTAAAGTAGGCCTGTCCACACGTGCATAGTAGCGTGGCAGCGAGTAACACTTGGTCTATTACTGGATAGCTTAGTGAATCTTAGTTTTAGTGTAGTATCAATTGGGTTGATCATTAGTAGGTTAATAGGCAACATCGCCTCCCTGAGATAAAAAAGGCCCTCTTTTCATAAGCAGTCTAGCATCCATTTAACCCCAACTAGGCTACTACTGTAAAGCGCTTATTGACACACAAATTGTGTCCCTTTCCCATTTCTCATTGCGAAATGCATTCTGTTTTTTTCCATCGTCGTTAACGTCCCGTGTGTCATTGTCGGCAGCACAGATCAGATGTGTTGGGTTTTGGGTGTCATTCCAAAGATAATGTAACGCAATTGATCTCTCTTATCTCCGATATTGTTGTGTGTGTGTGTGTGTGTGTGTGTGTGTGTGTGTGTGTGTGTGTGTGTGTGTGTGTGTGTGTGTGTGTGTGTGTGTGTGCGCGTGTGTGCGTGCGTGCGTGCGTGCGTGTGTGTGTCTGTACTTCGAACTGGTGTAAAAAAAATAAAAGTGTATGCGGCTGGGATTAATACCCTATCGAGATATAAAGAACTCTTCACTTCTGTCTTGTCCAGAGACAAGTTAATGACTGGGATGTTTGGTTTTTGTCATATAAATAAATCCGTTTTCATAATTATAGTGCCCCCCCCCCCCCCCCCCCCCCCCCGTTTGTTTATGGCCCCGTGCCTTTAGAGACAGAGGGGATTTTAACTATTCAAGTTAACGAATTGCAAAAGAGATTTCAGGTAATTATTATTTTTTTAATTACTATATAAAATGACACTTGATTCGTTGACTGGAGATGGCGCAGTTTTAAGGCCTGTTTAAAATGGAATGCTTTGAGCAATTACCAAGATAGATTACTTATACTTACTTACTTATATAGTGATCACCAAGAACTCTTTCAGTAATTCTCCATTAAAGAAAAATCATAAATAAGATTCAATAGTTCCCAAAATAAGAAAATGAAAAATCTGCCCACAAGAGTTAAAAAAACATTTACCCATCTCTAGGCCAATATATATATATAGGCGTACGCCTGGTAAATCAGCGTGAACACACATCTCCATTCAAATTTGTCAACCATTACCAACAAATAATAACAAACCGCAGAAAAATCGTTTATCCTGTACACAGTTGTGAAAGCAGCGGGTGTAGTGGAGCGTGAAACACGGACGGCCCATTTCATTCTCACACACGTTAGTGACAAACCAGGACACTTGTGCAACCGGGACAGGATGATCCCGGAGAGAGCAGGGTCACTCTCACATACATCCGTTATCATGTGTTATTCTAAACTACCTGTAGGCCCTATGTTGTCTTGTTGTAGACGGTAGGAAGATGTTGGGGTAGATGGTTCAGCCTGTATGTGTCCAATTAAGCTCTTTATATCGTTCTTATTACGTCCTTATTTGGGCATGTAGAGTAGGTCATACTTTTTGTAAACTACACTAAATGATACGGTGAAGAGCCATTTAAAGCAGTTGGTTGAAAGCATCTTTTTGATCTTCTTATGAACTATGAATTACCATCTTAGCTGCATCATCACTCTATCGCCTCCTTGAGGGGAACTCATTTGGTATCAAACATAATCTATAGGATTCTTTCAGATTCAACTCCAGTAGGAAGTCAAACCCAGACTGGCAGGGCCTGGGGGCCTCACAAGGCTCAGAATCTCTGGGGGGCCGAACTTACATGGATCCATCTTCTCCAGCCCCCCCCCTCCCCCTTCCACATCGCCTTCATATGTTAGGGTATGAGGGTCACAAGAATGTGTTGAATTAGGGTAACAGATATGAGCGCCATTTTCTCTCCCGTGCGATGCAACAGAAAAGACAAGAAACACATATAGAATAATGATACGTGTTAATGATGAAGTATGAAGTATCAGACATATTATTAGAGCTACATATATCTTCTCTTAATCAACATTAACACTTTCACACATACATTACATTTTACTCAAACATATCAAATTTCTGTATTGAAATGAATTCAGAACCTGTCATTTCTGCAGGGGTCCACACGCACCCCTAGCTGGGGAGCCAGCAGTGAGGGGCCCCCCAACGTAGAGGGCAGTGACCGTCTTAGTGTCTCCCCCCCCCCCCCCATGGCCCCCCCAGCGCCCGAGCCGGCCCCGTGGAGCGGAACGCTGGAAACTTCTCCTGGTGGGAGGGACGGGGTTGGCTAACGTGCGTGAGCTCGGAGGAGGCAGTGGCTGAGATCGGTTCCATAAGAGTGAGCCGGACCTTAGCCCCAAACTGAACTCTTAACTCTCCCGACCCGAGACCTCGGGAGGGATGAGATCAGGTCGCGGACGCCTCAGGTTTTTGCTGTGTCACGGCTCTGTTCTGTCCTTGTGTGTGGACCGACAGACGGAGGCTTTGTGAGTCTTCATTTGGGACATTTTGGGACAGAAAATGGGTTCGTGTTTGGACTGAATTGTCCGGTTGATTACTGTTTTAGTCTATTTCATACACTGCCACCTGTCTCAGATCAGAAACGGTTGCGAGAGGTTGACAATCTTGTCCTACTAGGAACGATTTAACCCATTAACGAGAGAGATTTTTCTCCCTCGTTTAACCATGACAGAGATTTGTGTGTTTGTGTCTGTTTTGATCGTGGTCTGACGGCAACCACCGCACCACAAACATCCCCGATCTTATTGGTTTACAGTCGGGCGCGGTCAAGAATAACATTGGCCTTCAAACCAGGAAGTTTCTGTAAGAGGAAAAAATCAATCGACCAGAGAGAGTCTTGATAATGATGAAAGGATGCGAGGGTTGCGACAAGGAAACATCCACTTCCCATAGTTTGTTATTTGGCAGTTGACTTGACCACCTGAGGGACAGATAATCGCTTCATTAATCATGCGAATCACCAAGACCCCGCCCACCCCAGGACAATCACCCGTCATCTCCAGGCCTGTCCCAGAACCCAACCCTCATAAATCCATCAGTAACACCACTAATCCCCCTGCCCCCACCCTGAACCCATGATTTGATTACATCACACTTCGGCCCAATCCCATTTCTACCCCTTACCCCTTCCCCTCCCCCCTCCCCCTTGTTTTGAAGGGGTAAGGGGTAGAAATGGGATTGGGCGTTAGGCCCAATCCCATTCAAAACAACAAGGGGGGAGGGGTAAGGGGAAGGGGTAAGGG
>NC_044063.1:11193595-11238595 GCF_902167405.1 Gadus morhua
ACACACACACACACACACACACACACACACACACACACACACACACACACACACACACACACACACACACACACACACACACACACACACACACACACACAGGAACGTATGCTTGCACAAAAACACGCGCACACACACACACACACAAACATTTCAAACAAGTCAAACAAACATACACCTATAATTACAATCATCCATGGTTTATGGTGAACCAGATCCTACGGGTTGTTCCCCAGAGTCAGCGGCCTACAGAATGCCGGCATCAGGGGGGGTCTGAGTCACGCTACACCGGCTGCTCTCTGAGGACAGGCGGCCTGTAATTGGGGGACATTAACCGATGCCCACACCCGTCACGCAAGGCCGCTTGGTAGATTGAGACATGGTGACTGCACAGTCCCACAGCCTCTATCAGTGTCCCCTACCTGCTTGACTTCCTCACCCTTCCTCCCCCCCCCCCCAGAGGCCCAGCCCTCCCGGACACACCCCACTCCCCTGCTGACCCAGCGGGCGTGTCCTCTGAGCCCGCCTGGGTCTTTAAAAAGACCTTGAGAAGAGGACAAGGGGCCAACAAAGGGCACCAAAGCAATCAAATAAAACTTTGGTTTTTATAACGCCTATAAACGTCTGTGAGGAGCCAACCCTAGCCCTGTTCCGTACCCTTTCTGACTTCACCTCCGCTGAGTAAATAAGGGGGGAAATAAAAAACGGTGACACATCTTCTATATGATGCCCGCGATGGTTCAAGACATCCTCAGATCAAGCTCAGTCGTAAATCTGGGGAAAACGTTGGACGACAGTTGGACGACAGTGGGAGAGGTGGCCGGAGGAATGTTGTTTATTTAACCTTTATTCAACCAGGAAAAGTCCCATTGAGTTACAGTAACTCTTCTCCCTGGGACTCCTGGCCAAGACTTGTTGTGCAAGCAGGGGAGAGAGAGTCGAAGCACAGAGAGAGGGATCACAGCAGCTCCCTGCCACTACAGGGCCGGCCGGGGAAGCAGCAGCGACACAGCCCCCCTCATAAAGACGTGCTGCTTTATGGGCCTCTTGCCCAACATCACATGCCTTCACTGCTGGGATATGAGCTCAGATAAGGCGAGGCAGTTCTGAGACAAGTGCCTCTCTCTCTCTCTCTCTCTCTCTCTCTCTCTCTCTCTCTCTCTCTCTCTCTCTCTCGCTCCCTCTCCACTACTCTCTCTCTCCCTGTCTACACCGTTCCCTTTCTTCCTCTCTCCCCCTCTGTCCTTTACCCTCCTCCACACTCTCCCTCTCCACATCTCCTCCTTTCTATTTTTCTCTTACCTATCACTCTCTTTAACCCTCTCCATCTTATTTTTTTATTTCTTCTCTATTCTTCTCCCTCCCTATCTTACTCTTCTATTCTTCTCCCCCCTCTCTTTAACTCTTCTCTCCTCCTCCCTCCCTCAATCTAACTATTATTTTATTCTCCCTCCTTCTCTCTAACACCTCTCTTCTCCTCCCTCCCTCTCACTATTATTTTATTCTCCCTCCTTCTCTCTAACTCTTTTCTCCTTCTCCCTCCCTCTCTCTAACTCCTCTCTCCTTCTCCCTCCAATTCTCTAACTCTTCTCTCGTTCTCCCTCCCTCTGTCTAACTCTTCTCTCCATCTGCCTCCCTCAATGTAACTATTATTCTAATCTCCCTCCTTCTCTTTAACTCTTCTCTCTTCCTCCCTCCCTCCCTTTCTCTATCTCATCTCTCCTTCTTCCTCAAACTCTTCTCTCCTTCTCCCTCCCTCTCTAACTCTTCTCTCCTTCTCCCTCCCTCTCTCTAACTCTTCTCTCCTTCTCAATCCCTCTCTCTAACTCCTCTCCCCTTCTCCCTCCCTCCCTCTCTCTAACTCTTCTCTCCTTCTCCCTCCCTCTCTCTAAGTCTTCTCTCCTTCTCCCTCGCTCTCTCTAACTCCTCTTTCCTTCTCCCTCCCTCTCTTTAACTCCTCCCTTCTTCTCCCTACCTCTTTCTCTGTCTGTTTCCACTTTCTTTACAGTGCCATGATGGACACACAAAGAAAAAACGATTGGGTATCTTCTTTATGACATTGCTGCAGGGGACATTGCTGAAGGCCGCCAAGCTAAGGAAACCCATCCTGGAACCAGGTCAAGGAAGTGTGATTCCCAGGAACCCTTCTGAGAAGTATTGTGTGAGGTGGCCCCGGCACACCTCAAACCACCACAGTCGCTTCAGGAGAAATCAAAGCAGGGCTGCAACCACTGAGATGCTCGCATTACATGCAGCTTTTATAAATCATGTGTTTACGATAAGCTAATTACCTTATCCCTGACAGCAGCTCATGGCGATGGCAGTAAAAGGGGCGGGGCTAGGGGATGATGGTCAATAAAGGGATTGGCTCTGATAAGATGGTATGTGGGAGGGAAACAGCGACCTGGTGGCTTTGGGTCAACAGAAACCCAGAAACCAATGATCCTCCTTTTGACAAATCATGCTCACTTCGACACACTTTGCTTTGTGCTACCTGAGTGAACACCTGTAATTTGTTAAGTCAAGATTTGTCCAGGCCCAGGTCTGGAGGTGTTCTGGTGGGCGGGTGGGGGCATGTATGTGTCGGCAGGAGCGTCTTGATAAAGGTCATAAATATATTGCGGTGGCATGAAAGGCGGGGATTTCAACCTTTAAACTACAGCTCATTTAGTCATGCAAGACGTTTACTTGGATCTTGAATTACATTATACGCACATGTGATGAATTTAGTAGGAACTCTCAAAGTCCTTCTGCCCTCACGGGCACCGCTCTTAATGATTGTTAAAGGGGCAGGTCAGTGTAGCGGGTGACCAGGGTCGTCCACACCGAGCTGAAAGGTACTGAGTTCAGTCTCCAAGGTCAACAGTTGCAGGCCTCCAGGAGAAAAAAGCTTAACCCTACCAGCTCCTTGATTACATGTGTCTGCCTGTAAGTCACTTTGGTTAAAGGCGTCTCCTAAATGACAAAATAGTACTTAAATCCCCTTTTGAAGGACACGATACGATCAACTGATGTACTGTGGACTTTATTATATTTCCTGGTCAACAATCCCAATGAGATCGGCCTCCACTTTGGTGCATACCAATTCAAATGTCTCTAAATGAATGAGCCTAATGGGCCATATGACTATACCTCACCTGGGCGAAACTGCCTGACGGCCCAAGACTTCCTTCATTGCAATGCAAAGGCTGCGGGTCCATTTGAGGGAAACCATTAGAACAAACTGCTGCTGGGGGCAGCAAAGCGGACCGGGAAGGACCGTTTATAACCCAGATCACCTCTGAAGGCCTGTGCAAGGACAAACTACGCAGAGGATCTGAAGTACAACGGCATTGCTGAATTTACTATTAAGTTGATGTCTAATACATTGAGAACTTTCCATAACTATACAACTATATATATATATATATATATATATATATATATATATATATATATAAATAAAACGATATATACAGTATATAACTGTATAACTATATTCAGATTCAGATTCAACTTTATTGTCATTGCACAAGTAAGGACAACCAGTACCACCACTTTTCCTTATATCAGTGCTTAAATAAAAAATATATAAGACACAGAATGCAGTGGATCATCATATAAGTCCATTGTTAAAGTGCATAGAGTTCTGAGGAATCAGACAGTCCAAAGTCCATATAAAGAATGCAGTATGATCATATATATAATGCCTGTATATCAGAACCGTAGAGGCCTATTCATTAAATGAACCTTTCTTAACACATGGTATTTAGAGGAATCCCATAGGTTTTCAAAGCATGATTATTGGATGGTCATAGTTATAGACTGGGTGTCAAAGGAAAGCTAAGCCAAGCTGTCTTTATAAAATGTAATAGTTGTACAGAAGCGAACTTTATAATATAATAAAATAATTAATCAATAATTATAATATGTTATATTATTATAATTATTAGTATATTTATATTGTTGCCTGGCCATGGTTAAGATTAGTAAATGACGATAGAATGTTATTGGTCTTGAAATTTATTTTATTTAATCGAATTGATTTTAATGCAGGTTAGGTTTTATTCAATAATGCAGTAGTATTCAGTCATTGTTAATCAAGACTCTGGTCTATTTTACTATTTTATTTGATCCATAAATCTTTACAAAACGAATATGAATAAACATGACCTCTGAATAACATCCATCTGTGATCTTACTGACTATCCATACTTAAAACCATCGGAGGCTAAGTCAATGTTGACTTTATTATCCACAACTTTTGTTTGCGAGACGAATAAACACTGAATTGATTCCAAACATTCACGTACAGAAACGCTAAACTTTAAATGAATGCTAGGATCCATAACGCATCCATTTTTATGAATAAAATCCAGTCATTCAGCGCGTATTTAACCGGCTATTATAGGTGTAGGGGAGCCTCAAGTGGTCAGAAAGTTGAACTGCAGATGTTTTTTTTTTTAATATTCCAATGCATACGACGCAAGGTGAACCACAAAAAGTATTTTAGAAAAGTAATTCCGCTCCACAGGCGTGCATCTACACAATCTTTAGTTCATAAAACAGGTCATTCTAACCTACCAAAAAAAGGTTCGTCGCTGATTTTCCAGTCGATTCTCCTAGCGTCTATGTTTTATGCAGAACTAGTTTCTTCAGAGCGTAATATGTTTTTGTCGCGAGTGGTACCACGGTTCGACACGTGATCTTGCGAAACCAATAAGCTAGCTGCTTTTTGTCAACAGAATTGCAACATGGCGGCCCCCACGGTTAGATGTATGTTTGTTTTATGTCAGGTTTTTCATATGACTTTAAGACCTCATTAAGTCTGAGGTATTCGCTTTGTATAGGTGGTATTTGTGAGGTTTTTTTTTTACTATCTGTGACACAATGACTGTTAACAAGCACTATGCCGTGTTCAGTTGGCTGATGCAGTCTGCCGTTCTAGCAATACAGGTCCTATTTTGCGTTTACCTTGAGGGTTTCTCAATATGCCATTGAGCGGAATTCATCTTAAACCACCTTCCTGAGGCCTGAGCTGAGGTGGGAGCCACTGAACGGAGAGAGACCCCCTTACCGGGTGCCTTGAAATGCGCCTCTAAATTAAATGTATTACTACCTGATCTGCGAAAGACCTGTTGCTGCCCTCGTCAGACGTCCACCGGGCTGCCGATAGCTGCCATGGTAACTCCCTTGACGCCGGGGACAGATGAGGGTTGGCCATCGGATCAACATTGGCTAACAGCGTTTACCAGCCACCAACTTCCATCTATAAGTACAACAACTTTCCTGGACCACAACACCATGTTCGCATCGCTAGGTCAAGCTGAGCTAGGCTGAGCTCATGGATTCTTCCCTTGCATTCCATTTCATTATTCCATTCATTTTTATATTTTATTTTTTTACATTTTTATTATTTATTATCTAGTATGTATCGTCACCCATTGCGTTGCTTTGATTGTCCTGATATGTATTGTTAGCACTGTCCTGTCATGTTGCACTTTTTGTTGAAACGCACGTTGGATCGCTGAGACAAATTCCTATAATGTTCGCATTAATGGCGATAAATGGTAACATTAAATAGCTGTATCCAAGAAGAACAATGAGACAAATATTCCATAAGGTGAACTTTTTATCTTAAGTTATTTCGATAAATAAAAGGCAGTAATTGTAGCAGTAATTGTACCAATGACCATTCGTTCATTAATTCATTCACAAATGGAAACAACACTGATCAACCATAAAAACCTTATAAAAAAAAGAAAGAAATATGAAATAAAAAACATTACAAAACAATAAGGAATTACAGAATAATGCATGAGGCAATAAGACACTTCTAGTCCTCACTGTCGGTGTCCGGACAGTTGTCATCTTCCTTTTCCTCTGTGTCTTTTGTGTTTGCACAATTGGTACAATGACACAAGTCAGTGCAACACAGTCCTGCAGAGAAACAGGAACATCTGCCTTTCTCACAGGCATTCTCCTTGCAGCTGCAGTATATCACATGCAAAACACTGTCAGCGGCTGGATTTCTTGTCATCCAGGTGACGTGCAAGTTCCCATCCTCTATTTGCCAATCATTTCCAGCAGGTGATGGAGCACTGATATTCCTTTTGAGAAAGGTCCTAATTATTGGCCACTTATGGCCTACAATCCCAGAAGCAGGGCCGGCGATTGGCATAGGCGACCTAGGCGATCGCTTAGGGCGACAAATGTGTTGGGGGCGCCCTCTCGTGGCGCCATTAATTCATTTAATTTAATTTAATTTAATTAAACAAGCAAATAAAACATGTTTATTAAACATGATCAGGGGCAAATTTAAACCATTACTGAAGCTCGCAGGGAAATGCAGCAATTGTGCACGTCCCAGGGCAGTGCGGGGGAAAAATTGTGTGCCGCCATAAGCCTTTGCCGGTAACTGCACCATCATGCAAAAATAGGTCCCTATACCCAACATATCATCGCATTTCTAGATGCACTTCATGATGCAGCTGTACAGGACAGATCAGAGCAGCCCATGTTTGTTGTTTTTCTGGTCCGGAACTGGTTCACCATCCATTATCAATTTGAAGTCGTATATACCTGCCCCCTTACTTGCCATTTCTAAATCCCTATAGATGATTATTTTTTTAATCACACCCGCATGCCTCTTCTGCAGGCAATGGAACAGGCCTGTGGAGACATTGAGGTAAGGTCAATCCATAGATGGATTTTGCACACAAGCCGAGGATCCATAGGATCCACCACGCACAATAGCTGTGTTTTCTCTGTTTACAGTAGGCCTACATTAGTGTATTTTTGTTTTCTTTTTTGCTCAAACTGAATTTATTGCACTGTAAAGTACCGTACTGCAATGCACAGTATTGAGTGGGCCTATTTCCTTTTTTGGTTGTTGCGAAAACGTGCCTTCTGTTGAACTTAATAAAAACAGTGAATTCGTTGAGTTTTGACGCAACAAGGCAAGTTTTGCAAAACGTATTCAAGCAACGTATTAACCTGAGATGGAGCGTTGACTCCTCGTCTCTGGCGTGCTGAAGAATAAGTAAGCGATAGATTATCTTTAGCCTTTATGGCGTAGGCCTAGTTATTCTCCAGAATACATTACAACATTCCAGTCAGTTCAACGACAATGTACAACGTGACAGTTTTACCTGAGCATTACTTCACTAGAACGTACTAGTGACATAATCACGTTGTCCCTTCAGAGTAAAGGCGCAATCGTATATAACACTTAAGACCCCCACTCGCACTTAACTCACTTGGTTACCTAAAAAAACAGAATAACAACACGGTTTTCCTCTTTGGCTTAACCCACAATTATACTCTGCACTTTTAAGTGCCAATCATATCCTGAAGAAACTTATTTTGCTTTAGCTTAGTGGCTGGCTTTGTCAACACATTGGCAATAATTTGCTCATTAGGACAGTAGGCTATTCCAAAGTTACCCTTCCATTATTTACAGTTTCCCTGATGAGGTGGTACTTAGGCTTGACTACCTGTATGATATTCCAAACGAGCAGGCTGCTGTTTCCAAAATGTCTCGGGCCCGAGTTCGTCTCGAAGAATCTCCTCCTCCTCATCATCATCATCATCATCATCATCATCGAATTAAAACAAAAGAGACATAAAACAAAAGCAGATCATTGAATGATTTAATCCACAATAATAAATAAGAAACCTCCTGGACATGAAAGATCAACCGGAAAGTCTACAACCACAATGGAGGAGGAAGTCCTCCCTACTCCGGGCCGATGAGCCGCTCCTCCTCCTGCTCCTCCTCCTCCTGCTCCTGCTCCTGGTCGGCGGAGCCGCAGCAGGAGAGGAGGCCCCCGGGCGTGGGCGCCTCCTCCGCCCTGGAGACTCTGGCCCGGGAGCTGAGCGAGTGCCTCCCCAAGGCACGCGCCACCCCCCTCCCCGGGGCCCTCCAGGACGCGGGGCGTCAGGTCAATTGACCGGTTATACCAACGCGTTACAGTAGGGGATTCATGCAAGGATACAATACATCAAACGATTTTTTATTTTTATTTTTTCTTCAAGTGATGTATTGAACCTACCCTCCCAGGCACACAATATGAACATATATTTTTTTTCTTCAAGAGATATATTGAGCCTACCCACCAGGTTTAATATATCTATGGATTCTTTTTTTTCAAGCGATATATTGAACCTACCCCCCCAGGTTCAATATATCAATAGTTTTTTTTTTTTTTTCAAGCGATATATTGAACCTACCCCCCCAGGTTCAATATATCAATAGATTTTTTTTCATATCGATAGATTATTTGTTTTCTCCAATTGATATATTGAACCTACCCCCCCAGGTTCAATATATCAATAGATTCTTTTTTTTTTTCAAGCGATATATTGAACCTACCCCCCCAGGTTCAATATATCAATAGATTTTTTTTTTTTCAAGCAATATATTGAACCTATACCCCCCCAGGTTCAATATATCGATGGGGTATATCGATTTCTTTTTTCATATCGATAGATTATTTGTTTTCTCCAATTGATATATTGAACCTACCCCCCCAGGTTCAATATATCGATGGGGTATATCAGTGGCGGTTTTAGGCACGGGCGACCCGGGCAGACGCCCGGGGCGGCATATTTGTGGGGGGCGGCAAATCACATGAGGGGCGCCACGAGCAGTATAAAAAAAAAATGCGCTGCGCAGCGGTTATCAATGAAGTACGACATAATATTGTGTGGGGAATAGGTATTTTGGCGCCCCCTCTGGCTGCAGGCGCACACTTGTTCGTATAGACGGAGTGAAACCCTTACCCCCCCCCCCCCCCAGGTTACTGCCCTCCTGAATAATGGAAACACGTCGAAGATCGCCTTTCTGTGCCGTTTGGATGACAGGGTTTCTGTGCCCCCCCCCCCCCCCCCCCCCCCCCCCCCCCTCAACAATCGCTGCCCGGGGCGGAACTGGACCTAGGATCGCCACTGGGGTATATCGATTTCTTTTTTCATATCGATAGATTATTTGTTTTCTCCAATTGATATATTGAACCCCCCCAGGTTCAATATATCGATGGGGTATATGTATATCGATTTCTTTTTTCATATCGATAGATTATTTGTTTTCTCCAATTGATATATTGAACCTACCCCCCCAGGTTCAATATATCGATGGGGTATATCGATGGGGTAATATTACCGGTAACCATAGCAACGCCGGTAAACAAACCCCGCGGAGCCCAATCCCTACGTGAGCTCCCCGAGCTACGGCCATCCGGAGGCACACAGAGCTTTTGGCCGTGATATTATGATATATAAAATTATATTATCCTATTATATAGAACGTTATAAGACCCCGAGAATTGGCGCGCTGCCAGCCGCTGTCACCGAGTGTGAGAGGAGAGTTGACGGAGAAGATGGCGGTTGACCTATAGTTTAAAAGTTAATACCGTTTATACCGGTAATACCGGTGTTGACACGAGCGTATTACTCGGTGTGAAAATGTCCACCCCGCCGGGTCTCCGGGGACGCCGGGGGCCAGGGAGGGGTACGCCCGCAGGACGCTCGGCGCCGGTCAGAGCCCCTCCAGGGGCCCCCCGGTGGAGACGGGCAGGACTACGGCCGAGCTCGGTCACCACGAAGCCCAGACGGCGGGACACAGCCACGAGCCGATGGAGGAGTTCTTCATCTGAGTCCTGAGTCCTGAGCGAGGGGCCGGTGCCAGAGATATCAGTGAGTGAGTCATCCTCGGGAAGTCATTCCACTCGTTGGTGGGGAAGAGAGAGGAGCCCTCCGCACTTTCCCTGGAGTGAGGTTATTTGAACACAAAAGCATTTGCTGCGGGGGCAGGACAAATGAGCAGAGCCCTGTGGTTAAGGTTTAGCCACCATGGATAGTTTTGACAGTAACGTGTCGTTTTATGTAACGTGTACTTTGTTGGCCTTTAATATTGCCACATGTGGTGTCTAATGTTTCACTTTTTAGAAGTCATAAACATGTTTAATGTCTTGTGTTTTTTACGTGTATTTATATCGTTTTTTTTTTTTTACAATGTTTGAGCCACTTCAAATGGACAACGGTAGTCCTGGAAAAAGCTGGCAAGGAAGGAAATGTTTTAACTTATTTAACATAAGCCAATCATACTTTTTAATCCTGGTTGGTGTTGATCTTTCGGCTGAACCACAAACTTGATGATCTTGGTGTTATGAGGCCTTTCAAAGTGTCTAATATTGTGATATCTATACATATGCTAACCCCTTGAAAGCACAGGAGACCTGTATCTATGGAAGCATATATGTAGCAAAATTCAAATGGCAATGCAATTTGCAATTTGCAATTCAATAAGTAATTACGTTATGCAATTGACAATGCATTATGCAATTTCATAATGTAATTTGTAAATACGTTATTCAAAGTGTATTTTAATATGCAAAGTGACAATGCAATCCTCAATTACATTTGCAAAAGTTCTAACAATAAAAATACAATAACATTTTGTCAAATTCTTTTGAGTTCCTTTATTCAAATTGAAAAGCTATAGCGTCCCCGTGATTGCAATCCACTTCGCCACGCTCCGTGTGTTGCGATATTCAAATGACATTTCAATCCGCAAAACGGAATCCAAAACGGAATCCAAAGAGGAATACAAATAGGAATCCAAAACGGAATCCAAAGAGGAATCCAAATAGGAATCCAAAGAGGAATACAAATAGGAATCCAAAAAGTCAATATGCAAAGTGGCAAACGTATCAGCCAATCAGCGTCTGGACGTCACTTTCTATTGTCTCCAAGGGTATCTCCACGGTAATAATAATAATAATAATAATACATTTAATTTAAAGGGCGCCTTTCAAGACACCCAAGGTCACCTTACAGAGCATAAAGTTTTCATAAATAGTTTAAAACAACACATTGAGGAAAAATAATAATAATAAATAAATAAATAAAACAAAAACAAGACAAAACAAACAAACAATCAGGACAGTGATCAGTTAGACGTTGTGTGCGAGTTTGAACAGGTGAGTTGTGACTTGAAGGTTGTAATGGTGTATGACTGTTTTATGTGTGGGGGGAGGGAGTTCCAGAGCCTGGGTGCTGAACAGCTGAATGACCGGGCACCCATTCGTAATGAGTCGTGATGTGGGGATACATAGTAGTCCAGCAGAGGTTGAGCGGAGGGAGCGGGAGGGAGTGTATTCTTGGAGGAGGTCGCAGAGGTAACTGGGGGCTAGGTTGTGGAGAGCTTTGTAGGTGAGGAGTGGGTGGAGACGGTGGGTCTCCCGACCCTATGTTTTGCACCCAGTGCCTGTAGCACTTGGGAAATCTTTGTGTATACCACACTGGCGTCAAAACGTACCAGTGAGGATAAGTCGTCTATCCTCTCTCCCAGAACACGCACTCTATCTACTGCATCTGTGTCTTCAACACGATTGTTCTCCACATCATCGGCCAAACTTCGGAGCGTATCGATAATCTCCATTGGTGACCATGGACCATAGGCTACGAACTAGAATTTTAGGAACAAGGAAATTACGAGCAAGTGACGTAGTTGCCGCCCAGACGCTGATTGGCTGATACGTTTGCCACTTTGCATATTGACTTTTTGGATTCCTATTTGTATTCCTCTTTGGATTCCTATTTGTATTCCTCTTTGGATTCCTATATGGATTCCTCTTTGGATTCCTCTTTGGATTCCGTTTTGCCAAATCTTTTGCAAAGCATTTGTTTTGCGGATTGAAATGTCATTTGAATATCGCAACACACGGAGCGTGGCGAAGTGGATTGCAATCACGGGGACGCTATAGCTTTTCAATTTGTATAAAGGAACTCAAAGAATTTGACAAAATGTTATTCTATTTGTATTGTTATAACTTTTGCAAATTTAATTGAGGATTGCATTGTCACTTTGCATGTTAAAATACACTTTGAATAACGTATTTACAAATTACATTATAAAATTGCATAATGAATTGTCAAATGCATAATGTAATTCCAAATTGCATTGCCATTTGAATTTTGCTACATATATGCTTCCATATGTATCCTCTTTAGATGATTCTGCAGTTAGTTTGGTTACAGCAGACTGAATCACCCATATGGCAATGTACTGACCGCGTTTAGGTTTCTATCATTCTTAACATGTAATGATGTGTTCTTTTATAGTCTTCGCCAAAGAACATTACTGAAAGCCTGTATCGATATTACTGGTAAGAATAAATATTTATTGGGTCTCTCATATTCAATTAAATGGTCTCAATAATGTTCAGGCGGTGAACGATTACGTTTAGTGCTTATTATCCAACCCCCTTCATGGATGTGTATTTGAAGGCCTTCAACCTCAACCTATTAACAGGGTTGAATAAAACAAGGCTTGAATCATTATCGTGGAAAACCAGGAGGGAATATCAAGGATTAGCAAAGAAGAAGCAAGAATCTGGATTTGTAATGCTCAAGGTGTTGACCAGCTATCGGCTAGCGTCAGGTCAATTGACCGGTTATACCAACACGTTACAGTAGGGGATTCATGCAAGGATACAATACATCAAACGATTTTTTATTTTTATTTTTTCTTCAAGTGATGTATTGAACCTACCCTCCCAGGCACACAATATGAACATATATTTTTTTTCTTCAAGAGATATATTGAGCCTACCCACCAGGTTCAATATATATATGGATTCTTTTTTTTCAAACGATATATTGAACCTTTCCCCCCAGGTTCAATATATCAATAGATTTTCTTTTTTTTTTCAAGCGATATATTGAACCTACCCCCCCCAGGTTCAATATATTGAACCTACCCCCCCCCAGGTTCAATATATCAATAGATTTTTTTTTTTTTCCAAGCGATATATTGAACCTACCCCCCCAGGTTCAATATATCGATGGGGTATATCGATTTCTTTTTTCATATCGATAGATTATTTGTTTTCTCCAATCGATATATTGAACCTACCCCCCCAGGTTCAATATATCGATGGGGTATATCGATTTCTTTTTTCATATCGATAGATTATTTGTTTTCTCCAATTGATATATTGAACCTACCCTCCCAGGCACACAATATGAACATATATTTTTTTTCTTCAAGAGATTTATGAACCTACCCCCCCAGGTTCAATATATCAATAGATTTTTTTGTCTTTTCAAGCGATATATTGAACCTACCCCCCCAGGTTCAATATATCGATGGGGTATATCGATTTCTTTTTTCATATCGATAGATTATTTGTTTTCTCCAATTGATATATTGAATTCAATTCAATATATCGATGGGGTGTATCGATTTATTTTTTCATATCGATAGATTATTTGTTTTCTCCAATTGATATATTGAACCTACTCCCCCAGGTTCAATATATCAATAGATTTTTTTTTTTTTCAAGCAATATATTGAACCTACCCCCCAAGGTTCAATATATCGATGGGGTATATCGATTTCTTTTTTCATATCGATAGATTATTTGTTTTCTCCAATCGATATATTGAACCTACCCCCCCAGGTTCAATATATCGATGGGGTATATCGATTTCTTTTTTCATATCGATAGATTATTTGTTTTCTCCAATTGATATATTGAACCTACCCCCCCCAGGTTCAATATATCGATGGGGTATACCGATTTATTTTTTCATATCGATAGATTATTTGTTTTCTCCAATTGATATATTGAACCTACCCTCCCACTCCACGCATATCGCTGATCGAAAACGTGCATCCAACTAACAAACTAAAAGTCTTTAACATTCACAGAACAAAGATTATGATAATAAAGTACACATTTCTCGCCGGAAATGTTATGAAAACACTTATTCATGCCCAAACTATCCTAAAGAATGACATTATCCACTGCGAGTCAGTGTGAGCCATTTTTATAAGGCAGACCGAGGCTTGACTACCTGTATGATATTCCAAACGAGCAGGCTGCTGCTCGTTTGATTTTTTTCTTTTTTTTTACTTTCTCTGTAACCGAGAAAGTAACCGAGAAAGTTAACGAGAAAGTTACCGAAAAAGGTTTCTTACCGAACTACCCTTCTTCGGTAAATTCTTTGGTTACCCGAAGATTAACCACATATAAGGAACCCACTTGTGGGTTCAGTGAGAGAACGCAGATTTACGCAAAAGGTGACCTCACCGAAAGTAGGCTTAATAGATTTTTATTATTCAAAACTGTTTTTTTTATAAATATATTTGTCAAATTATTTGTACTTATCATTATTATTAAGTTAAAAAATATATTTATTTTTATAGAAATTACAAATGAATCAACTTATAAATTTTAAACTTTCATTAAATAGAGGGGTAAAACCGAAGATCTGTTTTCCCGGGATTATAGAATGTGACAGTTTGACCACTGTCCCTGTCTGTTTAACTGCCTATCAATAGCGCGCATTAATGGATAGTGTATGAACAGCAAACCTTCAAGCATACAGTATTTTCAAGGTCTTTATTGAAGCAGCAAACACTCACTAACAATCTTTCCCTCTCACCATGGCTCTGTACTGCAGTGCAGACTAAAAGAGTCAGGGTGGGGCTGAGGGCTTTAAATATGGTGTCAGGAAACACCTGATGTCACTGATGGGCCATGGTGGTAGGGGCCATGGGGTATAAAGTGGGTGAGCTGCTGTCCTTCTGATAGTCTGCTGTTGCCAGAAATGGATGTCTGTATTGAGCAGTGGCGATTTTGGTTTGGAAACTCTGGTGGGGCCCATGCAGGAAAATATTATAACGCAATCCAGAAATACCACATATTACTACCATCACAAAAAAAACAGTAGCAAGTGACAGAGGGGACCAAAATTGCAGCTGAATAATGCCATCACTCAAACGCGAATCTGACGACATATATTAGGCTATTATAGCAATAGCACCACCAAATGGCAGCGTTCAAGATCTCACAATATCAAAACTCAAGAAAACAACAACGTGGCAACAATAAAAACACAACGGCGCACACCCTTTACACAGCAATCAATATACAAAGCCACCACTCACAATATACCAAAAAAAGAAGAAGTATGGTTTAAGTTGCATTAAGTTTGCAGGCCACCATACTGTACAATTAACAATGAATCTAACCTGATAGAGTGGTTGCCTATTCAGACCTGGATAATCCTGGGTGAAAATTTAAGTAAGTTTGGGCTAAGATGGTAATTACCTGTGCTTTAAGGACAGTGCTGTCTGGTCTCCTTTGTGTGGCTGAGGTGAAACACAAGCATTTTTTTTCCGCTTGAACCACTCCTGGTTGAACGATCTATTCTTGTCCTTTCCCTCTTGAATAATGATTAAATCCGTCGGGCGATGTGGTCCCAAACGTTTTATGTCCAACTTCTGTTCAAGTGCTAAATCTCACATGAGACAGATACTCAACACGATTCATCATTTAATGAATGAAACGTCCATTTGTTGTTATTTACTGTAACAGTAACTGCAGTAACTACGTTAGCCAGCTAGCAAGATCTGATCGGCTCCCGCCGTAAACCCCGCCCTTTCTACAAATCAGCCAATGAGAAGAGCTTTGGGGCACTAAACTTCTGGCCCCACCGCCGAAACAGAAGCGGGCGCTGCGCACGCGCTTGCTCGCGCAACAGCACCAGTGTTCTACACATGTTCTACACTGCAGCAGACGGGGCCATCTCGGCTGTGCCCCACCGAGCGGAAATGACGAGACGGAGCAACGAACTATTTCACACACAACTACTACACTACAACAATTGCGTTCATCAAATTAAAACTGCGGACATGTAATTAATTATTAACAGTTAATGTATTATTAACTTATGCTCAATGACATTTTTGAAAAAAAAAAGAAAAGTATAATCGTGTCCTGCACGGCAGCGTTCTCTGGTGGGGCCGTGCCCCACTGGCCCCAAATGCAAAGACGCCACTGGTATTGAGAAGGGTGCTCCGCTCTCCACGAGATGCTAAATATCTACTGAGATAATTGGGTGTTGGCCTCCTCTGCATGTTTTGCACTATTCTGACACTTTGGGGGAATAAATGTTGTTAAAAACCGATTTGCCACTGTGTGCCTCATGCCATCCTTTGGGTTTGAAAGTCCGGTTTATTAAGGTTACATTACCGAGAAAGTTAACGAGAAAGTAAAAAAAAAAAATCTGCTCGTTTGGAATATCTACAGGTAGTCAAGCTGGTCTGCCTTATACAAATGGCTGACACTCTTTCGACTCGCAGAAAGTAACCGAGCAAGTTACAGAGAAAGTTACCGAAAAAGGTTTCTTACTGCACTACCCTTCTTCGGTAAATTCTTCGGTTACCCGAAGATTAACCACACATAAGGAAGCCACTTGTGGGTTCAGTGAGAGAACGCAGATTTACGCATATGGTGACCTGACCGAAAGATAAAGCAAATATCATAAAGTCCAATTTTCTGATCTAATATACCTTCCCTGTCCAGACTTCTATAACTTCTTGGATATCGGATATGGAAAATTACGAAGTTTTGAAGGTTCTTGGCAGTGGTGGATTTGGAGAGGTACTAAAATGTAGAAGCCTTCATTCAGGGAACATCTGAATAAAAAGGTTTTTTCCCACGGAAGACACGCACCTCATCTTACAGCGGGAACTCGCGCCTCTGTTGGAGTTGAAGCACGACAATGTCATCAAATTGCTGACGGCGTTCCTCCACAGGGGGCTCATGCATGCCGTCTTTGAGCTCCTCGACCACAACATTGTTAACGAGGTAGAGATGAAAGGCTGCGGTCTGGAGAGTCCGACGATCAAGTTATACAGTTTCCAGATCCTCAGCGCAGTGGACTTCATCCACAGCCACAATATAATGCATCGAGACATCAAGCCAGATAACCTGCTGGTCTCGCACTCGGGAGTCCTCAAGTTGGCCGACTTTGGCTCCAGCCGCGCGTCCAACCATGCGTCCAACCATGTGTTTAACCATACGTCCAACCATGCTGCCGCACCGCTCACACGGGATGCTGGCACGTTGTGGTTCCGTGCACCAGAGATGCTGTTGATGGACCCTGACTACAACAAGCCTGCTGATGTGTTGGGTGCACCTTGGTGTTCATGGCCACGGGAAACTACTACCTGAGAGGCGAAATAACACCGAAACAAATCAAGATGATTATAACCAAAGTGGGACCTCTGACTGCCACCCAGGAGCAGCAATATTACGCCCAAGAGTTTGGGGCCCTGCCCGTGGTGCTCCCCCCCACCGACCTGATGGAGAAGTACGGCCTCTCCGACCTCCTGTTGGCTCAGCTAGTGGAGATGTGTCTGCAGATGGACCCGGTGGACAGGTGGGGCTGCTCTGCGCTGCTGAGACACCCATACTTCACCCAAGATCATTTCCACGAGAGGTTTCCCAAGGAGCTGCAGAAGACGGTCGACCAGGATCGGTCTGTCGCCCTCATGGTGGAGCAAGAGTTGTTCCCACCAATTACAACATGGGAAAATATCCTGGAACACAATAACGGGTGGAGAAAGAAGATGATGAAAAGTGCTGCTGTCTCCCTACTTGTGAACATTTACGGGAACTTTGGAAGGACACAACAGAAGCACTCTGGAGAACCATTGGCAAAGGCTGGGGCTTGTTGAGGTAAACATTTAGAGATAATGCACCGACACATCAAGGCCGAAGCTCCACTCTCTAGCCATTCCTGCGACGACTCCTCCAGCGGTGTTTCAAATCTTCTTGATCCTGCATGCAGCTGGCTAGATCGGCTGCGCTTTCTGCTGCTACATCTTTCCGTATGGGGGCCAGTGATTGTGGGAAGCCTAAAGCGTGTTCGGCCTTGCGATTGGACAATCGACCTTCTTGGAGCGGGTGATACGAAGAAAAAAAAATGCAATGCATTGTGGTTGTAGACTGTCCGGTTGATCTTCATGGGCCAGGAGGTTTCTTATTTATCATTGTGGATTAAATCATTCAATGTCCTGCTTTTGTCTCATGTCACCCCTTGATGGCACTGTTGCATTGATACTTCTCGGTTTTTTAGCAGCATATTCATGACCATACAATCGGCATGGTCGTTATTCAAACCAGGCTTTTTAAAGTTTTTTAAGATGCTAGGTTGCAAATATGTCAGTGTCCACTTTTATATATGTTATTTATTTATTTATATTTATCACTCATGTAAATTATCAATATCCTTGTTCAAACGATCTTAACTTCTGTAGGTTTCAGAAATTGTGCATCTGTGTTACTAATTAGAATGCAACTGTAGAACCTGATAACGTTACAAATTCCAGATGTAATAACCCCAATAATGTCATCAAAATCTGCACTTGAGTCAATTTAAAATGTAATAAAACATGATAATGTAATGCCTTCCCGATAATGTAATTATCTCTGTAACAATAATGAATAAAGTGCTACATTATCCAAATTCGAATAAATTTTATTACATCTTATTGTACAGTACACAAGAGTAAATTTATTATTCTTAGGCTTGGTTCCTCAACATTCACATGGCAGCAACATATACCAGATAAAATAAATAAAGATAAGAAACCATAAGAAAGTCTTGGTGAACCAAGACTGCTCTGGTGGCCTTCCGTATCCATACTCGGGCACTACGGTTGTAATAGACATCCAAATCCCCGCCGTGTGGGCTGACACGCCAAGTGTCAGCCCGCCGTGCTGGGCTGACACGCTGACACGCTGACGCGACTGCTTCCGTAGCCACTGCCATAGCGCTGATCGAAAACGTTCACCTAACTAACGAACTAAAAGTCTTTAACATTCACTGAACAAAGATTATGATAATAAAGTACACATTTCTCGCTAGAAATGTTATCAAAACACATATTCATGCCCAAACTATCCTACAAAATGACATTATCCACTGCGAGTCGAAAGAGTGTCAGCCATTTTTATAAGGCAGACCGAGGCTTGACTACCTGTATGATATTCCAATAGAGCAGGCTGCTGCTCGTTTGATTTATTTTTAACTTTCTCGGTAACTTTCCTATATAGGCTAATAGTTCATAAACTATAACCATCAAACGTATTGATTGAATACTGCACAAAAACATACTTTACTATTACTACACACAGCCTATTTACAAGAAAAATAATCGGGATATAGGACCCTAAAAAAAAGGGCAGGCTGTAGGCTACTACAATGGCACTTGTATAATTACATATAATCGTGCTCCACAGGTAGCGCAACCTCTGGACATGAGACAGCTCCTGACAGTGTGTCCATTTACGTGTCGTCTGAGGCTTTTTCAGCAAAGCTTCTCCACTGTCACTGTCAATGGGCACAACACGCAGCAACCTCCACATCATATGTGGGACTCACTTCAGGGGAACTCCGCGAAAATGGACCGCCAACGAGTCTCCATCATCCCAAACACACGTTCATTTTGCCCCAGGAGCCCTCATTGTGCCCATGAGTGCTTCTGGCTGGACCAAGCCTGCTCTGGTGGCCCGCACATAAGGAGAAGGGACGCCTCTCGGTTCCAACAGGCTTGCTGGGTGGTTAGAGCGGACGCGGCTGCTTCCGTAGCCACCACCATAGCGCTGATCGAAAAAGTTAATCTAACTAACGAACTAAAAGTCGTTAACATTCACCGAACGAAGATTATGAAAAGAAAGCACACATTTCTCGCTAGAAATGTTATCAAAACACATATTCATGCCCAAACGAACCTAAAAAATGACATTATCCACTGCGATCCGAAAGAGTGTCAGCCATTTTTATAAGGCAGACCGTGACTTGACTACCTGTCTGATGCTACAATGGAGCAGGCTGCTGTTAAGGACTGCAGTCCTTGTTCCCCCGGCGTGGTTAACCCAAGTCTTCATCCAGGCTTGGTTCACCCAGAAGTGCACATCGTGCCAATGAGCGCTTCTGCTCATCGGCTCATCGTGCCGATGAGCGCTTCTGGGTGAACACATCTGCTCCAATGGTTGAAATGAACATCCAAACCGCAGTTCTAGGACTCGACTTGGGTGGCAGTTTTGTTATATTAACGCTATACCAATTTCAAAGCGTAGATAGGCGTGAGAGGACGCAGATTTGCGCCTATAGTGACCACTAGTGACACTTTTTAAAAAAAATAAATATGAAAGGCTATATTTTTTATACTAATATCTTAATTAATATTTTATATTAATATAAATACAATAAATAAAAATTAAAGTTTTTTTATTTTTAAAAAGTTTCTTAAGTTACTAAACTTAATCAATTAGATTTTTGGGATATTTTGCTTTTATGAATGTTAAACTTTCGGAGTAGGCCTATTACCAAAGTTACCCGGGATTGGGACCACCGTTCTAGGACCGGGCTCGGACGGAAGTTTTGTTCTATTAACGATATACCAAGTTTAAAGTGTAGGTTGGAGCTTGCGTTTTGGTCTAATCCCTTCATGCACTTCTGACAACGGCCACCGGGGTTCAGTGAGAGAACTCAGATTTACGCATATGGTGACCTGACCGAAAGAAGGCATAATAGATTTTTTTTATTTAAACCTGTTTTTTTATAAATATATTTGTACTTTACTTATTATTATTATTATTGATTTAATATATATTTTAATTTTAATTTTTTTATTTTTATACAAATTACAAATGAATCAACTTTTTAAACTTAAATTTTAACTTTCATTAAATAGAGGAGTAAAACCGAACATCTGTTTACCCGGGATTATAGACCATATATTGTTTTTTTGCTAAAGCAAATAACATAAAGTTAGTTTTTCTGATTTTATAAACCTTCCCTGTCCTGATTTCTATAACTTCTTGGATATCGGATATGGAAAACTACGAAGTTTTGGAGCATCTTGGCAGTGGTGGATTTGGAGAAGTACTAAAATGTAGAAGCCTTCATTCAGGGAACTTCTTCGCCATGAAAAAGTTCTCCACCCTTGTTGAAACGCACCTCGTCTTTCAGCGGGAACTCTCGCAGCAGTCGGTAAGGACCATTAGCTTCACCTAGTGGGAGTGTTCTCCAACTACAGCACATGAACAAGTCAAATAAATCTTGGTGAATGTTTCTCTGGTCAACAGATGTTGAAGCACGACAATGTTGTCCGACTGCTGACAGCGTTCATCCACAGCGAGCGCATGTATGCCATCTTTGAGCTCCTCGACCAGAGCGTTTTTGACGAGGTGAAAAAGAAAGTTCAAGTTTCTGGCTGCGGTCTGGAGAGGCTGAAGATCAAGAAATACAGTTTCCAGATTCTCAGAGCAGTGGACTTCATCCACAGCCACAATGTGAATATTTATTTATAACATTATTCAAATAGCCTACATTTATTTTATTTTGTTAATAATAATAACAACAATTATACCTATAATAATAATGATACCATTATTTCATTTTTTTGCATCTATTTCCCTTTGGTCGCCTGTGGCTTTATTTGTTTTATTTCTACTTCAGACGTTCAAACTGTACAGCTTACCTCCTTTATAAAAGTGTTCTAAAGCTTGTCTTCCACATGACGTTTGCTCCACCAGATAATGCACCGAGACATCAAGCCGGATAACCTGCTGGTCTCGCACTCGGGAGTCGTCAAGTTGGCCGACTTTGGCGACGCCCGCGCGACCATTGATGCTGCCGAACCACTCACACGGGATGCGGGCACGAAGGAGTTCAGCGCACCAGAGATGCTGGTGATGGACCCGGAGTACAACAAGTGGGTATCTTCAACTGGGGGCATGGACGGACACTATGGCACACCTCTGTCTCAGCATAGCATCACTACAGCTCTAACTACATCACGTTTGGTCTGCTTCTTCTTCGACATCTAGGCCTGTTGATGTGTGGGCCGTTGGGTGCACCTTGATGTTCATGGCCTCAGGGAACTACTTTCCCGTCCCGACAGGCAAAAAGTTCCTGGAACATATCAAGATGATTATAACCAAAGTCGGTCAGTACAAAAAGTCATAAGGGTGAAGTTTAACCTAAGATAAAGCCTATTTTAGTGAGAGCAGCAACAGGACATATTTAGTCATTCCATACTAAAAGATGCATGACGATCAAGCATCATTACATATTAATCTAAGTTCATGTTAACATCAATTCACGACTGTTGTCGCCCACCAGGACCTCTGACTGCCATCCAGGAGCAGCAATATTTCAATAATGTGAAATTCGCCCGAGAGTTGGGCGCCCTGCCTGTGGGGCTCCCCCCCACCAACCTGATGGAGAAGTACGGCCTCTCTGATCCCCTGCTGGCTCAGCTAGTGGAGGTAGGCATGGTGCTCCACCGTGTCAGACAATATTACAGCCATTATGCAATTTAAGTTAAAAATCCACCTCGCCCACCATCAAATAAAAGCTGAATGGGGCTTAACTTAATGGCCCATTAGTCATACACGTGAAGCCAAAACAATTTGACTGACCATTCGGCAGATAAAAATTCACACAAAAACTCGCTTTTCTGAATGGGTTTCAGGCATGTCTGCAGATGGACCCGGTGGACAGATGGAGCTGCTCTGCGCTGCTGAGACACCCCTTCTACACCCAAGATCATTTCCATGAGTGGTGAGGGACCTATGATATGTGTGCACGCTGCATAAAGACAGCAGCAAGACTTAAGAGGTCAAAAAATGGGCCATAAATAAGGGGAACATGTGTGTGTGTGTGTGTGTGTGTGTGTGTGTGTGTGTGTGTTTATAATTGTTCTAATAGTAGTAAAATAACACATGTTAAAGTTACCTTTGTCTTCCTGGGTTTTGACCAAGTGTTGAATGCATGTTGTTTCTGTTATCACCGGTACAGGTTTCCCAAGGAGCTGGAGGAGTTGTTCGACCAGGATCAGTCGGTCTCCCTCATGGTGGAGCAAGAGTCGTTCCCAGTAAGTCTAACCAGAACCACGTCTAAACACTGAGATCCTCCCTCAAGCGTGCAGAACTCTACAAAGTTAAACACGTGTTAAAGCTATTGGGTAGGCAATTTGGAGAAAACAGCTTGAGTAAGATTACGATTATGAAAGTATCCAAACGAAAGAAATAAGACCACTCACTTCAGACCTCCCTCCAAAGCCACTCCCCCAAAACACATTGACTAGCTGGCTAGCCTAATCCATAGGTGTCTTTAAGGAGGGCTGTTCAAGTGTATGTAAAAGCTCTCAAGTCTTTGATTGTCAACACGTTGTTCTTCTTTCTGACCCTTTCCAGACAATAACAACATGGGAGAAATTCCAGGAAGACAATGGCTTTCCCGCGGAGGAGGAAGTCGATGATGAAACCTGCTGCTGCCTCCCTACTGGTCAGTAACCATGTTGTGTTGCATTTGACACAATTCATATCTTCAGTGATTGTCAGTCAAGATATTCAACTTCCATTCATATTTGATTCATATTTTATAGGACTACATTTGCGGGAACTTCTGAAGGACATAACGGACGAACTCTGGAGAACCATCGGCAAAGTCTCTGCTTGTTGAGGTCTTGAGAGGTGAGTGCCAGGCCGGTTATTTATTGTTATAAACTCATTGTTTTTCATTATATACATCTATTACACTTGATTCTTGTGGCTATTGTTTGTACTTCTTTGTTTGTAGTGACATGAGGATTTCAAAAATGTCGGCTAAACCTGCCCAAACATGTGGTTTTCTCCGCAAGATAATTCCCAGACATCAAGCCAGAAGCTCATCTCTCTAGGCCGTCCTGGGACGACTCCTCCAGCGGTGTTTCCAATCTTCTTGATCCTCCATGCACCTGGCTAGATCGCCAGTGTTTCCTGCTGCTAAATTTTTCCTCAGTACGTCCACGTCTGTTGGTGTGGGGGTGTGCGGGTTCCCACAGCACCAGCTTGCTGGCTGGGAGCTCCCGGGGTCTCTGGCAATGAGCGGCCAGCCTCCTTCTTCTGGATGCCACCTTCTCTCTGGTTCTCGCAACCCTCGGGCGAGGTCAAATCATGGGCGGCCTGCACATGCGCCAGTGTGTCAAGAGACACTGCGGTGCCTTGTTCACCTGCCGCTGGTCCAACCAATCAAGGGCCAGTGATTGTGGGAAGCCCAAAGCGTGTTCGGCCATGCGATTGGACAATCGACGTTCTTGGAGCGGGTGATACGAAGAAAAAAATAATGCAATGCATTGTGGCGGTAGACTGTCCGGTTGATCTTTCACTTCATGGGCCAGGAGGTTTCTTATTTATCATTGTGGATTAAATCATTCAATGTCCTGCTTTTGTCTCATGTCACCCCTTGATGGCACAATTGCATTGTTTGGAATACTTCTCGGTTTTTTTGCAGCATATTCATGGGCATACAATCGGCATGGTCGTTATTCAAACCAGGCTTTTTAAAGTTTTTTAAGTTGCTGGGTTGCAAATATGTCAGTGTCCAATTTGATATGTCTGTTATTTATTTATTTATTAATTTATATTTTTCACTCATGTAAATTATCAATGTGTAAAAAAAAGAAGTAATTATCTCTGTACCAATAATGAATAAAGTGCTACATTATCCGAATGAGAATCAATTTTATTACATCTTATTGTACAGTACACAAGAGTACATTTCTTAGTCTTAGGCTTGGTTCCTCAACGTTCACATGGCAGCAACATATAGGCCTATCAGATAAAATAAATAAAGATAAGAAACCATAAGAAAATCTTGGTGAACCATGACTGTTCTGGTGGCCTTCCGTATCCAGTCTCGGGTACTACGGTTGTAATAGATATCCAAATCCCCGCCGTGCTGGGCTGACACGCCAAGTGTGAGCTGTGAGCGTGACCGAGACTGCACATAAAAGAGAAGGGACGCCTCGGTTCCAACTGGCTTGCTGGGTGGTTAGAGAGGACGCGACTGCTTCCGTAGCCACTGCCATAGCGCTGATCGAAAACTTTCACCTAACTAACGAACTAAAAGTCTTTAACATTCACTGAACAAAGATTATGATAATAAAGTACACATTTCTCGCTAGAAATGTTATCAAAACACATATTCATGCCACTGCCAACAGGATTCTGCTCTAATGTCACAATTCGATTTAAACCATTAATATTTACTCTTTGACAATCATTTTGCAGACGCTTTTAACCAAAGTAACTTACAAATTGCATTGAACATAGGAAAAGCCAAGGCTCTACTAGTTTCCAGAACTCCTCTCTTAGGCTACTCACCTCTATGTCACTACCAGATTGACACACACTGCTTTCATCCTCCAAACGTTCTTGCTCTCTCTGTGCTTCACTCTCTTTATTCTGAACACACCAAAGTGAACATGCCACAGGGAAGATCCACATCCTCATTGTACCCAGCACTTCTGAAAATGCACCTCCGAATGCATCTCTGTCCCCAGCACATTTAAAACCAAACGGCCCATGCATTTAGATCTAATGGGGAACATTTCGGAACATTGAGACGTCGGCATAATGAGGCGTTGGAATTACGGAATGGGGCCGGGGCCAACGTCATCTAGCTGGCTTATTACATAGGTAACACATAGCTAATGATGCTGCTCGCTAGAGAAGCGACAACAACCCACGAAATTTGAGAGACACTATCAAAAGCTTCATAACTTACCTGTGTTTTCGATCGTAACATGCCACTCATTTGCTGTTGTTGATGTTTTTGATTCCGTGGTCATGTAAAAAAGACGGTTGATGACCAATGCAATCTAGTGACAAGTCACCGTCACCGAGCCGCACGTGCGGGGACGAATCAAATCATGGATCTATCCCATTGGCTAGCTAGCCCGAACAGCCATATTCTCATTGGCTGTAAGAGCTGTGGATGGAATCGGATTGAGTTATTTAGAGTGCGCGGCGCGCACTGTCCTGTCCAGAGATGCGTTCAGGGAACGGAGTGTATTTCAGGGAAAACCTAAGTGTTCTACCCATAGAAATATTGAATTGCTATATCCCTATTCCCAGCGATTTATTGGGGGGGACATTTTGGGCATATCTGAACATTGGGGGGGACTTGTACCCCCCAATGTATATGGCCGCTACGCCTATGCACAGTCTATTTACAAGAAAAATAATCGGGATATAGGACCCTAAAAAAAAGGGCAGGCTGTACTACAATGGCACTTGTATAATTACATATAATCGTGCTCCACAGGTAGCGCAACCTCTGGACATGAGACAGCTCCTGACAGTGTGTCCATTTACGTGTCGGCTGACGCTTTTTCAGCAAAGCTTCTCCACTGTCACTGTCAATGGACACAACACGCAGCAACCTCCACATCATATGTGGGACTCACTTCAGAGGAACTCCGCGAAAATGGACCGCCAACGAGTCTCCATCATCCCAAACACACGTTCATTTTGGCCCAGAAGCCCTCATTGTGCCCATGATTGCTTCTGGGTAGAACAAGCCTGCTCTGGTAGCCTTCCGTATCCATTCTCGTGTACTACGGTTGTAATAGACAAGACATCCAAATCCCTGCCGTGCTGGGCTGACACGCCAAGTGTTAGCTGTGAGTGTGAGCGAGACTACACATAAAGAGAAGGGACGCCCCTCGGTTCCAACAGGCTTGCTGGGTGGTCAGAACGGACGCGGCTGCTTCCGTAGCCACCAGGTTTAATATATCTATGGATTCTTTTTTTTTTTCAAACGATATATTGAACCTTTGCCCCCCAGGTTCAATATATCAATAGATTTTTTTGTTTTTTCAAGCGATATATTGAACCTACCCCCCCAGGTTCAATGTATTGATGGGGTATATCGATTTATTTTTTCATATCGATAGATTATTTGTTTTCTCCAATTGATATATTGAACCTCAATATATCGATGGGGGGTTCAATATATCGATGGGGTATATCGATTTCTTTTTTCATATCGATAGATTATTTGTTTTCTCCAATTTATATATTGAACCTACCCCCCAGGTTCAATATATCGATGGGGTATATCGATTTCTTTTTTCATATCGATAGATTATTTGTTTTCTCCAATCTATATATTGAACCTACCCCCCCAGGTTCAATATATCGATGGGGTATATCGATTTCTTTTTTCATATCGATAGATTATTTGTTTTCTCCAATTGATATATTGAACGTGCCCAGGTTCAATATATCAATAGATTTTTTTTTTTTCAAGCAATATATTGAACCTACCCCCCCAGGTTCAATATATCGATGGGGTATATCGATTTCTTTTTTCATATCGATAGATTATTTGTTTTCTCCAATTGATACATTGAACCTACCCTCCCAGGCATGGACGGATTATGCCATTTCGGGCCCCTGGGCACGTGGACTCCGCAGGCCCCCCGCCCCCTTCCAACATAAACACACGCACCCAGAATACACACACACTTATTGGCGATAATAAGTCATTGGCCTATACCTGCAACTCAGCAGGATTTGTAGCACAGGAAAGGCAACCTCACAATAATTATTACAAATAAATGCATCTTTATTTAACCAAAACATGATAAAAAAAAATCATAATTTATGCAATTTTTGGCGATTTGAACGAATTTCGAATGCACCGCTTTCAACCACAAATAAAAACGACTTAAAGCAACTCAATACGAGCAGTTCCTTACATTAATTGACAGTAATGCATTTCACCTATGAAATGCATTTTTTCCGGGCTCTGTTCCGTGCAAAATCCTGCACGATATCATCAAACTCCAGTGCATTGGTAAGGTCGCTCTCAATTGCCATGAGAGAAAGTGCCTTGAGGCGTTTTTGTGACATTTTCGTCCTCAGTTCATTTTTTATCCTGGACAGAGGAGAGAATGACCGCCCCCCTTCGCAATTACTGACGGGCAGAGTCAGAAAAAGCCGTAGCGCTACATACACATTTGGAAACATAGATTGCAGTCCACAATCGTGCATAATTCGTAGCAGTCCTTTTGGGGTTGCATCATCTCTTGTTAAATGATCTGAACTGAAGAAATTCATTGCTTCAACGCTCCAATTAGAGTTCGCCGTTGCTCCATGTTTAAATGACAGTGACTTGTTCTTGAATGGTCTCAATTTCACAAACTGAAATAGTGCCCCCTATTGATCTTTTTATTATTTTATTTACTCAGTAGTAACTAATAGGCCTACTATTGCTGTTTTCGCTTGAATTTTTGTATTTCCCTACTGATTTCTTCGACAATGCAACATTAAAAGTTACTAACGCTGGGGCCCAGGGCCCCACTGTTGGTAACTTGTGGGGCCCTGGGCCCCACTGTTAGTAAGTTGTGGGGCCCTGGGCCCCACTGTTAGTAACTTGTGGGGCCCTGGACCCCACTGTTAGTAACTTGTGGGGCGGCTCAGGGGGGCCCAAGGGCCCCCTGAGCCCATGGGCCCCTGGGCATGTGCCCGGTGTGCCCGTGCAGTAATCCACCCATGCTGGGAGGGTAGGTTCAATATATCAATTGGAGAAAACAAATAATCTATCGATATGAAAAAAGAAATCGATATACCCCATCGATATATTGAACCTGGGGGGGTATGTCCAATATATCAATTGGAGAAAACAAATAATCTATCGATATGAAAAAAGAAATCGATATACCCCATCGATATATTGAACCTGGGGGGGTAGGTTCAATATATCGATTGGAGAAAGCAAATATATCGATATGAAAAAAGAAATCGATATACCCCATCGATATATTGAACCTGGGGGGGTAGGTTCAATATATCGCTTGAAAAAACAAAAAAATCTATTGATATATTGAACCTGGGGGGAAAGGTTCAATATATCGTTTGAAAAAAAAAGAATCTTAAACCTGGTGGGTAGGCTCAATATATCTCTTGAAGGAAAAAAAAAAGAAGTTAATATTGTGTGCCTGGGAGGGTAGGTTCAATATATCAATTGGAGAAAACAAATAATCTATCGATATGAAAAAAGAAATCGATATACCCCATTGATATATTGAACCTGGGGGGGTAGGTTCAATATATCAATTGGAGAAAACAAATAATCTATCGATATGAAAAAAGAAATCGATATACCCCATCGATATATTGAACCTGGGGGGGTAGGTTCAATATATAAATTGGAGAAAACAAATATATCGATATGAAAAAAGAAATCGATATACCCCATCGATATATTGAACCTGGGGGGGTAGGTTCAATATATCGCTTGAAAAAACAAAAAAATCTATTGATATATTGAACCTGGGGGGAAAGGTTCAATATATCGTTTGAAAAAAAAAGAATCCATAGATATATTAAACCTGGTGGGTAGGCTCAATATATCTCTTGAAGAATTTTTTTTTTTTCATATTGTGTGCCTGGGAGGGTAGGTTCAATATATCAATTGGAGAAAACAAATAATCTATCGATATGAAAAAAGAAATCGATATACCCCATCGATATATTGAACCTGGGGGGGTAGGTTCAATATATCAATTGGAGAAAACAAATATATCTATATGAAAAAAGAAATCGATATACCCCATCGATATATTGAACCTGGGGGGGTAGGTTCAATTTATCGATTGGAGAAAACAAATAATCTATCGATATGAAAAAAGAAATCGATATACCCCATCGATATATTGAACCTGGGGGGGTAGGTTCAATATATCGATTGGAGAAAACAAATAATCTATTCGTATGAAAAAAGAAATCGATATACCCCATCGATATATTGAACCTGGGGGGGTAGGTTCAATATATCGCTTGAAAAAACAAAAAAATCTATTGATATATTGAACCTGGGGGGGGTAGGTTCAATATATCGTTTGAAAAAAAAAGAATCCATAGATATATTAAACCTGGTGGGTAGGCTCAATATTTCTCTTGAAGAAAAAAAAAATATGTTCATATTGTGTGCCTGGGAGGGTAGGTTCAATATATCAATTGGAGAAAACAAATAATCTATCGATATGAAAAAAGAAATTGATATACCCCATCGATATATTGAACCTGGGGGGGGTAGGTTCAATATATCTATTGGAGAAAACAAATAATCTATCGATATGAAAAAATAAATCGATATACCCCATCGATATATTGAATCTGGGGGGGTAGGTTCAATATATCGATTGGAGAAAACAAATAATCTATCGATATGAAAAAAGAAATCGATATACCCCATCGATATATTGAACCTGGGGGGGTAGGTTCAATATATCGATTGGAGAAAACAAATAATCTATCGATATGAAAATAGAAATCGATATACCCCATCGATATATTGAACCTGGGGGGGTAGGTTCAATATATCAATTGGAGAAAACAAATATATCGATATGAAAAAAGAAATCGATATACCCCATCGATATATTGAACCTGGGGGGGTAGGTTCAATATATCAATTGGAGAAAACAAATAATCTATCGATATGAAAAAAGAAATCGATATACCCCATCGATATATTGAACCTGGGGGGGTAGGTTCAATATATCAATTGGAGAAAACAAATATATCTATATGAAAAAAGAAATCGATATACCCCATCGATATATTGAACCTGGGGGGGTAGGTTCAATATATCGCTTGAAAAAACAAAACAAAAAAATCTATTGATATATTGAACCTTGGGGGAAAGGTTCAATATATCGTTTGAGAAAAAAAAAGAATCCATAGATAAATTAAACCTGGTGGGTAGGCTCAATATATCTCTTGAAGAAAAAAAAAATATGTTCATATTGTGTGCCTGGGAGGGCATCTCGTCACATATTTACGGCATCGATAGGAGGGGGCGCTGTCAGCAGACTATTATTTAGACTAATTATTAGCAAATTTCAATCGGACAATTTGACCGGAGAGTTAGAAAGGGCATATCGTGCTTCTGCCTTCTCACACCGCGAGACAGGTTCGTGGCTTTGAGTGTCGCGATTTTCGGTTTGATACGCGTATCGTTACAGCCCTAATATATATACATAATAATACATTTAATTTAGAGGCGCCTTTCAAGACACCCAAGGACACCTTACAGAGCATATAGTCACCATTCAAAACTATATAAAACAGACTAGGAATAAAAGGAAAACAGAGGTTAAACATGAAGAATAATAATAATTAATAACACTCAAAGACGCCTAAAGTGAAGGGGGGACCTCACTAACCACCACCAATATGTAGCACCCACTTGGGTGATGCACGGCAGCCAATCGGTGCCAGAACGCTCACTACACACCAGCTTGAGGTGGAGAGTTAGGGATGAGGTGGAGAGTGAGGGAAAAGAACATTTAAACACTATCGACCATATTTAAACACTATCGATCACATTTAAACAATATCGACCACATGTAAACACTATCGACCACATTTAAACACTATGGACCACATGTAAACCCTATCGACCACATGTAAACACTATCGCCCACATTTAAACACTATCACCCACATTTAAACACTATGGACCACACGTAAACCCTATCGACCACATTCAAACACTATCGCCCACATTTAAACACTATGGACCACATTTAAACACTATGGACCACATTTAAACCCTATCGACCACATGTAAACCCTATCGACCATATATAAACACTATCGACCACATTAAAACATGTAAACCCTATCGACCACATTTAAACCCTATCGACCACATTTAAACACTATCGACCACAATTAAACCCGAGATGGCGTTCTCCATTGCTTCCATGTGTTGTTTCTTTCAAAATTAAAACAAAAATCCATTTCAAGAGGTGAAAATCACTACCAATCGAAACATGTCGAGGCGTTCATGCATTCCCCTGGGTATTAAAAGGAAAAGTTTTTGAACGTTAGTTTAGTTTAGTTTTTTTATATATATGAAGACAATCTATTCTCAATATTACTTACATCATTGGCAAAGCAAACTCACATATATATAGATATATACATATATATATATGCCTATAATACATGCATATTGAGGATTTCTTTAACATCTCATTGTCAAAAACTGCCCCAATAAAAACACATGAAAATCATCACAGCAGCGGTACCTAGGAACTGGTAGAACCAGAATATGGTGAACTGGTAGAACCAGAAACTCCAGAAAATGGAGTTTGTAGAACACAATTTTATTTGATTATTTTAATGAATTTGTCATATCTGCCCTCATAGCAATACATGCATATTGTGTAAGACATAACTATATATTTCAAACTAGGTAAATGCAGAACAAAAGTAGATTAATTCCCGTTTTTAACAATTTTTTATGGCCATTCAACTAACTATTACTGAGTTTACGATGTGTACTTCAATATTCCATGAAGTCCCTGTCGGCGTAAAGCGCTTTCCCGTCCAAAGCAATGTAGATGCGGAATCGCTTTTCTAAGTGAAGATGGTTTGACCGAGCATCCCTGAAGTGCAGAGGGCATAACTGCAGTGATTTCAGAATGAGGTCATAGGGTGTAGACATCTTGCTTGATGATGCCTATACAAATACTGTACTGACATATGGGATCTAACCCAGAACTGAATCTTTGGCTCTGAATCAAATACATTAAACACTACAAGATATTGACTTCCCTTGTCTTAGGCGCATTGGTATCAATGAATTATAATGTCTTTGTACCACACAATAAATGTCAACAAATAATTTATTAAAATACATAAAATACAGATAAACAAATTAGATTAAACATCAAATAAATAAATAAATAAATAAATAAATAAATAAATAAATAAATAAATAAATAAATACTTCGAAAATGATGACATACATGAGTACACATCTATGGGTCTACAGTTATTTAAACTGTAAACTGTTTAACGTAACATATGCGTAGGCCTTTTGCCCTGTACTGAGCTTGGTTATAAAATAAAATAAAAAAACCCTAGTCATTATTATTTTATGACGATGCCGGAATCAGTTGGTCGGAATGGTGGTTTTCCTTGAATCGTTGACTTGTCTACAGTGGTCACCTGAAGAAATGTAGCCTAAAGCCCGGTTGATGGTGATGGCCCGGATATAGAAGCCATGCATCACCCCACACAGTCTCTTCCTGTCATCGAATGACTTATTTTGCCACGTCAGAGGGAAGTGAACCTGGAAGAAGAAGATGAAGTAGTAGAAGAAGAAGAAGAAGAAGAAGAAGAAGAAGAAGAAGAAGAAGAAGAAGAAGAAGAAGAAGAAGAAGAAGAAGAAGAAGAAGAAGAAGAAGAAGAAGAAGAAGAAGAAGAAGAAGAAGAAGAAGAAGAAGAAGAAGAAGAAGACAAACAGAGGTGGTCATAAAGAGGCATTCAGTCGTGGGAACCCATGGGAAATGTTTTTTTTCAATGTATTGGTGGCTCAGTAATCACAATAAAAAGAAAGAATATAGACGATACCTCTCGGGATGTGTCCACGGGTATGTTGTCCAGGGAGCAGTGCTGTAAAAACCAGAGGAACAGATCAGAAAGAAATTCAAAATGTTTTGAGAATCTACCTGAGAACCAAGAAGACCCACCTCACGCAACCCCTTGATCTCCCCAATCATCGGTTCGAGTATGGCTTTCTCCTTGGGGTTCCATTGGTGGTTTATGTCGAGGTAGGACTGCAGAACCTTGGCATAGTGGTCCAGGTCTGTCGCAATGTTGCCCAGACATTTATTCTGTGGAGACAGACCAATGAGACGACCCCCCATCAGATGACCCACGAGAAGACTCCTTCCACATGAGCAAACGAGTGAAAAGATTGAAGGTCCGATATAGTAGTTTTTAGATGTATTGTTTTACCTTGTTGAAAGGAGTAGGTATATCCGTTGGTGTGAGGCAACGTGAACCCTGCCAGAAAAAGGTTTACAGTCAAAAAATGTTTTAACGTAGGCCTACAACGTATGATGTAGCCTACGTCCTGGCACTTAAACATTTAATTAGCACTGTGTAGCATCTTATATAGCTATCTTGGTTGCATACGGGGAATGGATTAACCTAATTTTGAGTTCTTGCCACTTGGTTCTATGAACATCATTAGGCTACTCTACTGACAGTGATAGGCCTAGGCCCTATATTGTTTTTCTTTATTCTGACAAATGTTCTTATGCAAGTCGCTTTTGATAAATGTGTCTGCTAAATGCCCTAAATGTAAATGGTACTGTAACCCCACAGTGATGGTTTTGAAGCGTGTGTTTGGAGAGAGGGCCCCTCCCCACACGCACTCTTCCAAATCATAACTTTTTCCTTAAGTACATGAGCTGGGAATATAAACACTCGTATACCTGTTCATGAGAGGGCGCGCAAACGGACGCCGTGTCCGTGCTGGTGGTCACCTCCACCTCCCGCTCAGGGCACCGAATACTGCTGAACAGAACCTCCTGCAGGGAACGAGCGACGAGACTTAGTCAACTATTCCTAAACGTTTAGCATCGATATGACTGGTCTCTCAGTGGTGCCCACGGTACCCACATCGGCCAGGAGCGTTCTGATGTGCTGCAGGAGTTCCAACGAGTGGGACTTGCAGAGAGAGGTGTTCGCGGGCATTCTGCAGCACGGAACCGGCCCGCCAGCGGACAGGCGCAAACACGCGGTCAACAGCAGCACCCAGCTGACGATGTCTGATGGGTGGGGGAGATGGATGGTAAACAAAGACAAACAATACAAATCATTAAACATTCAAACAATTCTTAAGGCTAATCATTCACAGTGAATGCACAAAACGGACACGCCATGGTAGGCTATAGAAGCTTTTACAACCACTTCAATTGCAAGAGCATAACCAAACCGTGGACGGTCAATTCTAAAGAAAGTAACGACTAATAATAAGTATTGATAAGCAGCAATAGGAGCGTCTGCATAGTGGTAGGTCAATTATGCTTTGGTTTTCTTACACGAAGTTAATTTTGCCATCACGTTGAATAGAAGAGATCGCTGTGTGTAAAACAGTTGGTATCATGATGGGCCATCTTATAGTTTTTATAGACACTGTCCGGGAATTCCAGTTTTTGGCCATCCTATAGCCGCGTCACGAAGGTTATTTCCTCATGTGCATATCGGGGGCGGCCAGAGAAGAGTAGTAAGAGATCCAAGGGCCGGAACGTACGGTAGGCGGGACCACCTTGTGGACCAATCGCTTAAGTTATCATATATAGCTTACTTTTTTAACAAAAAAAGGCTAGATAGCGTTTTGTGTAACGTTAGGCCCTAGATTTACTTTGACCGTTTTGTGTATCCCCATGTGGTATTTTTGTGTAGGTTCAATGCATTTTGCATTTTTATTGTAGGCATGTGGGAATAAATAAAAGGGTGCACTGCTTCCCATCCCAGGGGGAAGAGGCAACAAGGTGTTGATTCATGTGTATTCATGAATTGTAACTTTAACACTGATTTGGTTTTGCTCATTGGGCTGACTAGTAAACTAATCAGAAATGTGAAACAGTGCCCTAATCATGTACTGATACAAAGACCATTGAGGAAATCCCCCAAGATGGATGATAATTAAGCGTTCTTCTTTCTCTGCAATGACCATTCATTGAGATGATACTCCTAAACCAACACAGGGCTGTCCCCAAAGGAATCTCACTTTTCAAGTCAACACTGAGATGCACTTGGACAGGAGTTTCCACTGGAAGCTATTTGAATATTGAGTTTTTTTAATATGAGCAATGCATAGAAGAAGAGAGTTACAGGCAGAAAAAGGAAGAGAGAAACGATCAGTAAAAACATTGTGGCCAATACAGTGAGAGAGGCAGCGGTGAGTCATTGTGAAGAATGTCTCACTGTACCACACACACTTATGGCTGATGGTCTTGATCATCAACAGAGAGCTGATCCTTGTTTGAACAAGGGTCAGTGTTGTCGAACGCACGCACAACATATTTCACCACAGAGCACGCCGTATATGAAACAAAGTTTTATTCTTTATTTTACATAACTGTACATAAACATTTCTTTCCTCAAATAAAGATTCTGAATACAATATAATGAAAATGATATTAACACGCTTATTCATTTAAAATGACTTGTGTCAGAAAATCAACATTCACAAAATGTTGAAGAGCAATTAGAGTGAACATATTACCAAAAGCTACGACTCAAGCATCTTTTCTTACCACTCTTTTAGCACCTTCAAATATTTTTTTTTCAGTTGAAAACTACCATTTGTGCAGAATAAAAAGAGGTTGACTTTGAAATACTTTAAAATTACCGTCCAACTTATAATGGTCTGAAGACATTAGTTTTTCATAGTTTTTATACAATGTTTATTTTTTCTCTCATAACTTTCTACTTAATGTTTTACTATTCGTTTTATTTTTTTCCCCACATTTTTTTGTTGCAATCGACAGTTATAATTTAGTGGCGAATGTAGAAAGTTAAAAAGAAACTTAGCAAAGCAAGGCCGTTCACTGCACAGAAAGCTTGGCATGGTGTCCATGACAACACACAATCCGTCTCCCTCTGTCTCCCAGGAAGCAGGAAGTGCTCCTTTGCCCTAAGCGGTGGGATAAACCACAGAAGCAGACGACAGGGGGGTGGGCGTTCCTCTGTGCTGTGTGGCCACATTCAGTGGGGTGAAGGGAACGGCAGACATTGGGGAGACGGAGGGAGGAAGGGAGGGAGAGGGGGAGGGATGGAGGGAGGGAGGGAGGGAGAGAGAGAGTGAGGGAGAGGGAGAGGGATGGGGGAGGGCAGCGGGAGCTGTAACCGTCGGATGAGGAGACACAGGTTCTGATGGACGGACAGGGAGAGATGACGGTGCGGAACATGTGTGGTTTGTACAAGGGTTGAGGCAGGTGCCTGCGTCTGGCTCGGGGTCCGCGGTCCGAGGGCAGGGGCCTGGGTCTGGCTCGGGGCCCGCCGCCCGAGAGCGGGGAGGGGGGTCTTTTTTTATTTGGAAGGTGTCTTCTCCGCCATGTGTTTCTGTTGGCTCTCGGCATGCCTGGAAAACAGCGGAACACAAAATAAACATTAAACCTCAAGTTAAGTGAAGTTAAGTTAAAGTTAGGTTAAACCTCAGCCACACGGATTCAGACACCGTGAGGCGTCGCGATGTAAACAATGTGGTTTGGTGTACGTCGTGCTCGGTAAGCTCTGGCGTCACCTGGTCAGGTCCTCGATGTCCACCAACATGGCGTCTTGCTCCATGTGCAGTTCGTCCCGAATCAGCAGCAGCTGCACCAGCTCTTCATTCAGACCTTACAGAGAGAGAAAGACACACAGGTCAACACATGTACACACACTCCGCTCCAACATGCAGACCCTGTTGGAGCGTTGACACTCTGCACAGAAAATAAAGAAAAACACGCTTGAAACACGCAAGGAGGGTTTTAATTATATCTGATATTAATCTCTTTATTAAGAAATGCGTGGCTGGAACATGGAACAGTAAACCAAGAAATTAAAGAAAACAAACAGGACAACATTAATAAACTGCACCAATGACAAATCCCTATTCCTCAGATGTTTTTTAGTTTCATTAAAGTGATTAGAAAAGTCTGAGTTGATTACAATTAGGGCATTTAGCAGACGCTTTTATCCAAAGCGACTTACATCGGTTAATACACACATTGACACACCGACGGCAGGGTCAACCATGCAAGGCGACAGCCAGCTCGCCAGGAGCAGTTAGGGTTAAGTGTCTTGCTCAGGGACACATCAACACTCAGCTAGGAGGAGCTGGGGATCGAAGTAGCAACATTTCGGTTACAAGACAACTGCTCTACCTCCTGAGCTAAGCCGTAACCTTAAAATATACATTTCATTAGTTATAAAAATGGAATGTATATTTGTCCAGGGAGTTTCCAGGCATTTTTAAAGACAAACTAATCGCTAGAGAGAAACCGACTTAGAATATCGATACTTATTCGGATGCGAGGAAAGTCAGTGTATGAAAATGGTGAAACTATGTGTGTGTGTGTGTGTGTGTGTGTGTGTGTGTGTGTTTGTGTGTGTGTGGGTAGATAGAAGCATTATGTTGTGTATGTGTGTTTGTGTGTGTGTGTGTGCGTGTATGTCTGTGTGTGTGTGTGTGTGTGGTACACACTCTCTATCTGGGAGTGCAGGTCGTTGACGATGACCTGCAGCTGGCCCAGGGTCATGTCTCTCAGGTCGGTGGGCTTCAGGCTCCTCTTCATTAGACACTCGCTGATGTGTGGCATGTGAGGAAGCTGCGGGGAAACACACAGGAAGCGAACAAGGGCATAGTTAGAGGGGTCAGAGTGGGTCTCCACAGACAACGCCTGGCTGCCAGTGACTAGCTGCATCCACCCACTGAGGGAGGTAACTCTGGACTACAAGAAAGAGGGAGAACGATTTACTCTCAGTAAGGTCTCTCATCTTCTCTCCCTCTCACTTGCCCTCTCTATCTCCCTCTCCCCCCTCTCTCTCTCTCTCTCTCTCTCTCTCTCTCTCTCTCTCTCTCTCTCTCTCTCTCTCTCTCTCAGTTGTCCTCACTCTGCAACTCACACACACACACACACACACACACACACACACACACACACACACACACACACACACACACACACACACACACACACACACACACACACACACACACACACACACACACAAACACACCAACTACATACATGTATGCCTCGCTTGTTGACCATCCTGGTTCTCAACGCTAGCAGGGTTATGGAACTGAAGGTCACTTCAGTTCACTTGCCACTAGGTAAATAAGACCATTCCCAGCAATTCTGCAATGTCAACAGCAGGGGGCAGTATTGTCTAAAGAAGTGTTACCTTTGTTTCAAATAACACCCAATGATTAGGCATTCAATCAAAAATATGAGTTCAATATGTGTTGACACAGATCCCACAAACACATTTAGGGATAACATTTAGGCCTGTAGATGGGCCGTAAAGAGTGCACATTTGTTCACTTTTTTTAATAAGTTCCTTTGATTCAGACGTCTCGTGAAGTTGTGGAATGTCAGCACCACCCCCTCCCCATGCGCTCCCCTCTCTCAACCTCAAACAGTCATAGAAAGCGGACTTTCTCTCTCGCCGTTTCTGTGTGTGTGTGTGTGTGTGTGTGTGTGTGTGTGTGTGTATGTAGTGGGGCACTTCCGTACTGGCACTTTACTCTCTCTTTCACTTTCAGATCATCAGAGGCTCTCAGTATTTGACGACACGGCATGCATCAAATGTTAGTGCATTATGGCATAGTTCAGAGAGAAAGAGAGAGAGAGAGAGAGTGACATTTGATGAGTGTTTCCCAGGCGCCTTCACCCCCCCACTGCAGAAGACTGCGGTTGTGACTGCAGAAGTTCTGCAGAATGAGGAAGAATACGATAGTATTCTCTCTCTCTCTCTCCCTCTCTCTCTCTCTCTCTCTCTCTCAGCTGTCTAGCCATGATTTCTGAACTAAAGACGGTCATACAGCTACGGCCACAGTACACACAGAGGGAGAGCAGAATGAGGAAGAGTACTTGACTCGTGAGTGTTCTCTCTCATCTTCTCTCTCTCAGTTCTCTTTGCTTTCGACCACCCACCCCCACACACACACACACACACACACACACACACACACACACACACACACACACACACACACACACACACACACACACACACACACACACACACACACACACACACACACACACACACACACACACACACACACAGACCCACAGACACACACACATACACAGACACTCACACACACACACACACCATACATGTATGCCTCGATTTCGACACTAAAGAGGGTCACACTGGCTCATGAGTATGCCTGTAGCCACAGTAAACAATGAGGGATGGGGAATCCAGGTTGCCAGTTGAAATCCCCACTCTGTGCTGCTGAATGTCCTCTAGTCCAGGTCAGCGCTGTGCTTTCAAAGACATCTACGGCCAGGGTTAGGGTTAGGGCTCCTTAATGCAGCCTTGCTCTGGACCCTGTGTGATGCAGATGTCTTCTGAGCACTGCTGCATCTCAAACACCATGCTCACTGCTCAGTGCTCTCTGGCATGAATTATAGACAGGCCCTGAATAAGTAAAGCCCCCCCCCTCCTCCGCCGTTAGCCTATGTGGGCGCATTTGGGTTGTGTTTATGTGTGTGTCTCTGTGTGTGTGTCTGTATGCTGTGTGCGTGTGTGTGTCTAAGCTGTGGTAAAGGTGCACTGGAACGTATGTAAAATGATTAAATATGAATCAACAGGGTCTTCTGTCCTCGTTTAAACCGAGGGGGTTTGAGCAGTGGGGGAGTGGTCCACACTGTCCACACACACAGCCTCAGTCCCTTCGAGCTGTCAGGGACCCCCTTATACATTAGTAGGTCAAACCTTAGCAGATCTTTTCATCCAGGTCTTTTAGATAAAATCGCTGTAGCTCTCTGAAGAAGGGAAGGACTTGGAGATTCACTAGTTCACTAGTGCGCTAGTATGCTAGTTTGGTAGTTCGCTAGTTTGCTCTTTCACTGTTTAGCGACCACTCTGGGTCTACTGACCAGGTCTGCCACGGGGGACTTCTTGCGGTTCTGCTTCTCCACCTCCACCTGCATCTTGGCCATGGGCTTGGCCATGGCCAGGGCAAGCTTGGCCTCCGCCTGCAGCTTTTTCTGCCGACCCACAAAGTCCATGTCATCCAGGGACTCCGAGTCCTCCTCGGTGGTGTCACGGTCTGAGTAGGACGAGCTCTGCTTGGACTAGAGAGAGAGAGAGAGAGAGAGAGAGAGAGAGGGAGAGGGAGAGGGGGGAGGGAAAGAGATAGAGAGAGAGAGAGAGAGAGAGAGAGAGGGAGAGGGAGAGGGGGGAGGGAAAGAGATAGAGAGAGAGAGAGAGAGAGAGAGAGAGAGAGAGAGAGAGAGAGAGAGAGAGAGAGAGAGAGAGAGAGAGAGAGAGAGAGAGGGAGACGGGGGGAGAGAGAGGGGGGAGGGAAAGAGAGAGAGAGAGAGAGAGAGAGAGAGAGAGAGAGAGAGAGAGAGAGAGAGAGAGAGAGAGAGAGAGAGAGAGAGAGAGGGAGACGGGGGGAGAGAGAGGGGGGAGGGAAAGAGAGAGAGAGAGAGAGAGAGAGAGAGAGAGAGAGAGAGAGAGAGGGAGACGGGGGGAGAGAGAGGGGGAGGGAAAGAGAGAGAGAGAAAACGAGAGAGAGAGCGAGAGAGAGAGAGAGAGTGAGAGAGAGAGAGAGAGAGAGGGAGGGAGAGAGAGAGTCTTATGTTTGTCAAATAAGAGTGTTTCATCATTCATGATAATAAAGTAAACCTTACTGTAATGGTTTGAATAGAGAGTCAGAGACAGAGAGAGAGAGAGAGAGGGGTGGGGGGCTTTACCATGGGGGACAGAGGCGTGTCCAGGCTGGTCTCTGTCTTGCTGTCATCCGCATCGCTGTCCTTGTCGCTCCCGCTGTCGTTGACAAAACAGATCTGGAGGTTCATCCCACTCTGCAGCCTGCAACACACCGGAACACATCCATGACACAAACATGACAGAAACATCACATACATGACGGCACAGCAAACAGCTCTAAGTATCTTTTCTTGGTATTAAGGAGGAGAACATGATGAAACTTTTTAGCAAAAAAAAAATCTGTAAGTCCATTCCTGCCACATAACAATATTCAGAAAATTACCTTTCATTCTCTTTATTGTGACCCTACAACTCACTAATTACTCAAAATGGTTCCCGGGGAAAAAACCTGAAACCATGTTTTTTGGTTTCACCCACTGTGCCCTTTCAAGCTTAATATGAATTGCCCTTAATAACGTCACCAATGGTGTTATGCAGACCATTTTCCTCGAACAACCCTAAGTCACACCTTTTTGAAACACAACACATAGGCCTCAGTGTATAAGGCAGTCACTACCCTGTCCTCAGACCCACCTGAAGCTTATTAAAGATCTGGGCGGTCAGAGACAGAAGGGGCCAGCGATGCTGATCCCGTCTCGCTTCGCCTCCATAACGATTATCGTCGGTCCCTCTAGTGTGCGAGGAAGACTTGCAGGGCCTAATATTAAGGGATTCCTCAAATTATCTCTTTCGGTTTCATTGCTCAGTAAACCACGGTGAAAGTAACGCTTTATAATATCAACCACGGAGACTACAGCACCCGCTGGTCACAGGCTCACCAGTGCAAGAACCAAGGTAGAATACACTCCCAATTAACAAGGAGAAAAGTCTGAGAATTCTGTGGAGGATTTCAAGGGACCATGAGACATTAGTATCCCGTATTACGGTTCTAGGCGTGTGCGGTTACATGGTGTGACACCGTGGGGGATAAATAACTTGATAAGCAGGACATGTTTTCACTGTGTGGCAGCAAGAAAACCTTATGCTGTGATTCATTTGACAGAAACACCACTTTGAATGTCGCTCACAATAAATAATGCTCCGAGCAAAACCACTCTTAATTCTCACCTGTGACTAATCATCATCGTCATGCTGACATCGTACACTTCAGCAGAGCCGAAAGAGAAACAATGCACTCCCGGGTTCCTCAAGGACATCAGCCACCTAAGGTGACTTAAGATAACCCACCAATGGCCTCCTTCTCTAACTATCTCCCCTGTAGCTGTCGATATGGATCCGTCAGGGTGGGAGGGCTGATCCCATCTGCTTGGGGACTGCTCGGTATGGATCCCGCCCTACCGTTGATCAATAACGAGCTTATTCCATACACTAATTCATATTCAAGGCTTTTATTTTGCAATAGCTCACTTGTTTTTATAGATATCAACACCAAACCCCTTCTGATGTGTTTATGAACTCACTGTGGATTTCCCACAACCCTTTGTTTTAAAGAAAAACCTTTTAATTTTCTTTAAAAGGCATACGTAATCATTGTGTATAGTTAGGCTATTTCATATTTAAGGCTTTTTTTTAATGGCTCACTTGTTTTTAGAGATATCAACACCAAACCACTTCTGATGAGTTCATAAACACATCAGAGTTGGTTTGGTGTTGATATCTATAAAAACAAGTGAGCTATTAAAAAAAAGACTTCAATATGGATGCAATATATGCAATATATATACTTTTTTTTTAATTAAAAGGTTTTTCTTTAAAACAAAGGGTTGTGGGAACTCCACAATGAGTTCATGAACACATCAGAAGTGTTTTGGTGTTGATATCTATAAAAACAAGTGAGCTATTTGTTACGTATTTTAAGCACATAAGCTGCCCCCACATAGCCACTAGGAAGCAGGATCGAACACACAAGCTGCATTACCCTCACATAGCCACTAGGAAGCAGGATCGAACACATAAGCTGCAATAACTACTCCAGCCACAGATAGCAGCACCTTTAGATAGGTGAGGAGTGCGGAGCCAATACACACCGGCCACACCCACTTCACATAGGCCATGCCCACTTGATAGAAACAAGCGCGGAGTTCAGATTAGTCCAGAACTGACAGGTAGCCCCGCCGAGAGGCCCGGGTGTAAGCCCGGGACTCGAAGTAGTGCACGATATTACTCTCATACGTGTTGGATACAATTCCCTCCCTTTTGTTTCATAGTTACCATACCGAAATAGGCCTACTTTAACAAATACAGTGAGTTAAAAGCGAATAAGGATTGGACTACCTTCTTCTTCAAAAAACGCAACATATTAAAAAGAAAGCCTTAAATAAGGATGCAATACATGCACTCAGAGCCTGCGCTGGCCGTTTTGGCGCCCTAGGCGACTCGAAGGGGGGGGGGGGGTCAGTGCCCTGCATGCACTGATTACTTGTTTTCTTTTTTTTAAAAACAATTAAAAGGTTTTTCTTTAAAACAAAGGGTAGTGGGAACTACAAAACGAGTTCATAAAAACATCAGAAGTGGTTTGATGTTGATAGGATGAATTTCCAGTGAGTTATTAAGAATTGAAAAAAAAAGACGTTGCACTTTTTCGACGGTCCCTAAGCACTCCACTGCCGTATGGCATTAGGAAGTATATTCGGCGCGGTTTCTCTGATCTTCGCCTGACTCGCTGATTATGGTGAGTTGATGAAGCCAGTGAAACGTCAGTCTTAGTTTCTTTGCAAAATAATACCATCCTGGAGATAATTGGTGCGGTTTTCGTCACACTATTACAGTTACAACCCCGGTCGAATAGAAAACCAATTTCACCGCGCCTTTGTGGCCATGATGTCGGCGCATCTGTCTGCCTCACACAAATACCCGGCGCATTTACTGACGCAAATTACGTTTAGAAATGTTCAGCGTAGTGTCCGAATTCTCGTTTGTTCGCTCCCTATATAGTGCACTATATCATGAACATTATATAGGGAATAGTAAGTGAGTGAATAGGGAACGATTTCGAACACAGCTTTTGACTTTGTGTCTTCGCGTTTTTTTCTGTTACTTTTTCTGTTTTATTTTTTCTCACGTCGCTCCTCCCCTGAAGACCTCTGGCGCCCACCAGGGGAGGCGCGCCTCACAGTTTGAAAACCAATGCTATACAGTAATCAGAAACAGAAGCCATCGATTTCATGGCGTGGATCCGGGGAGGTTCAGATGAAACCTGGCAAAGGTTTATTTAACGATAGTGACATTTGAGACTTTAAATACCTACACTGCAACACTAAACATTTTAGAAAACCTGGATGCTAACCTCCTGATATGTGATCAGTCCTTAAAAGGTACCAAATGTTGAAATGTTACAGGCAATTACTCAATAGCGGCGCGTTCCTCAAACCAGATCAGAAGGGACAAGAATGAAAAAACGAAAGAACTCTGAGCAACGTGCACGTGGGTTGCAGGGCCCTCTTACGAAATCAACAACCCTGAATACCATGCTTTATTAACCAACCACTGTGGGAGTGCATGGTCACATGGGTCTCCTGGTGTGTTTATGGGGGTTCCAAGGTGGGAGAGAAGGGGGTGGTGGGTGGGGCTCACTCTTACCGTGAGGACAGACTGGGTTTGCCGCTCTTGCTGCAGCTGGTGTAGATGCCCGGGCCATCGTCGAAGAAGCTGCCCAGGGCCAGCTTCTGTCGGATGGACTCCCTCTCATTCTTTTGGGCCTGAAGGACACAACAGATGGAAGACAAGTTCAGGACTAAGGATTTCATATCGCTTTCACTTGAAACACGTATCGAGGGAGATATTCCAAGACAGTTAAACACCACACACACAGGTAGCACACACACACACACACACACACACACACACACACACACACACACACACACACACACACACACACACACACACACACACACACACACACACACACACACACACACACACACACACACACACACACACAAAGAGACACACAGACACACAGAGGCGCTGCATCCCATTAGGCATACCAGGAAATTGACTGGGGCCCCGGGCCACTACTAGGGGGCCCCCTAGAGCCCAAAAAAAAAATAATAATAATAAAAAAAAAAAAATTGCTCCATACCCCCCCCGTCAACAATCGCTC
>NC_044063.1:11243595-11246095 GCF_902167405.1 Gadus morhua
TGACGAAAAACTGCCATGGAAAATGCTACAAATCTCCTTCATTTGTATTTCAAAGTACTTCATTAAAACACCCTGGGTAGAGTTATTCATTAATTTCACAAACATACACACACACGAACACACAAACACTGAGACATCGATACTCTCACAGACACACTCACACACACACACACACACACACACACACACACACACACACACACACACACACACACACACACACACACACACACACACACACACACACACACACACACACACACACACACACACACACACACACACACACACAGTCCATTACCTCTTTGTAGTCATCGGCAACGTACACACAGGAGACCTGCTGGATGACATCATCCATGTTGTCTAAACACTGCTCACCACTCAGTCACCACAGTCCAGTAACCACCACCCAGCAGCCTGTCTGGTGTCCTAGCCCCTGCTGCTCCTAAAGACCTCAACGCACGAGCTGCTGCTGCATGCTGGGGCCCACAGAGCTCCTTCTCCTACTGCTGTGAATGCCGCAGTGAGCATGCACCTCTCCTCTCTCTCTGGGACACGTGCCGAAAGCCCCAGGCCTCTGGAGGTAACCCCCCTATCGACCCCACCCGCCATCACCCGGACCCGCCCTCCTACCCTCCCACACACTCCCCCCCCCCCCCCCCCCCCCCCCCCCGCTGAAGCCTGTTGAGAACCACCGCACCTCGGCTCCCGCTCTCTGGCCAGGGTGCAGGGCAGGGTTGAGAGAGAGAGAGAGAGAGAGAGAGAGAGAGAGAGAGAGAGGGAGAGAGAGGCCGAAGGTTTTACTACTTTCACACCCTGACGTGAAGACAGCAGTTGCTTCTGCTTGGAAGGAGAGTCCCCAACCAGGTGTCTCCACATGTGTTTGTACGTTTAGTGTGCTTTCTTAAGCGTTTACAAGTCTTTGTATGCGTCCATGCGTTTATTAGCTTCTTCATCAGCATTTCTAAGTCTGCATGCGTGTTTATAACTATTGTCTCAACTGGAATCAGCTCATGTGTGGGCCTCTCTCAGAGCAGAGGGCGAATGACGTGCACGTACATATTTCCCAGTGTATGTGTGAGTGGAGGGTTGCGGCACGGAACAGAGCCGGCCAGTGTGTTCGCTTCCTGCCAAGGTAAAAATAGAGTCCGGACTAGCTGCTCCTTGGCCAGCTGAATATACCCAGCACGGTGCACCATTAGTCCACACGCATTCACACACACACGAAGACACACACACACACACACACACACACACACACACACACACACACACACACACACACACACACACACACACACACACACACACACAGACATGCTTGCGCACACGGACACGTAAAAGTGCATACATACACACACACACACACACACACAGACTGACACGCACACCCACATACACAAATACACAAAGACACACACAGACGGACGCACGCACAGACACAGACACACACAAACAGACGGACGGATACAAACACACGCACACACACACACACACACACACACACACACACACACACACACACACACACACACACACACACACACACACACACACACACACACACACACACACACACACACACACACACACACACACACACGCATTGACTGAGCTTTCACACCCCACTACACAGATAATCACCAGCCTGTTCGGCCACAAGCATAAAAACAAACCCTGCTGACGCCCACAGATGGATGGAAACACACCTCACGAGCCCAGCAGCAGCATGCCTGCTCTATCAGCCAGTTGCACCGCAATCAGACCCCATTCACCTTGCGGCCATCTTGGCTCTAAAGCATTCAGTTCCCCCCGCCCTGCTATCGTGCAGAACCAAGATGGCCGCCAGGTGAAAAAGGTCAATCGGAGTGCACTGCGGTGTGTGGGGGTAATGATCACATCTTAGCGGGGCATCAATGACCCACTTTGTCATAGAAAGCCGTCATGGGGAGAGATTTGAATCCGTATCGATCGACCGGGTGTCATCGCAGAGAAACCAAGACCCTAAACAGCCGAGCTGATGGCTTTAATGACGTGTGCGATGGAAGCTACTACTTGTTTCTGGGTGGATTTCTAAGTTAATGCTTGTTATGGTAATCTTAAGAAAAGGCGCCTCAATACTATAGTAGTTGTCAGAAAGCACAGCCATGTTGACGTTTTTCACTGTTTTCTATTCATTTGCCATTCAGTGATTTTGCAGATGCTTCTTTCCACACCAAACATTTCTGTGCCGCTAAATGATAGAGTGGACTAGACTCTGATATCATATCAAGATAAAATCTTATCGTGACTTTTTCAGTTTTTCTGTCACTAATGAGCAGTTGGGGGGAGAGGTTTCTTGCTCAAGGATGCCCGCAGGTTGCCAGCGGACCTCAGGGTTGGAACCCGGAACCTTCCATTAGGGATTCAAACCCACCAACGCCCCCGTAACCCCTCCAGCCAACAGCCGTCTCTGACGTTGTAAGGGGAACTAAAGCATTATGAGTCAAACGCTTTACGG
>NC_044063.1:11268595-11270931 GCF_902167405.1 Gadus morhua
ATAGTGACATCTATAAGAAAGTGCTGAGAAAATATCTTAAGCCATGTGGCTGGCCAACGGATGGGGAAACAAGTGGATTTCAGAGAACTTACTCAGGGTTGGGGTTTAAAATAGCCAGGCTCTGGCGGTCTGCTGCTCTGACTTCTGACACAGCACCGCCCTCTCCTGGCGAGTATTGAACACGACAACAACATTGACTCCCCGTGAAAATAAAACGAAAGAACAAAACAAAGCTAACCGTTTTAAATGTTTCCATTTTAGTCTGGAAGCAACCTCTACACTTCCACTTTCATCACAACAACCACAACCACAACCACAACAACAACAACAATAAGTCTGATTAGTGTTGAGCCAAAACAAAGCTGTAGGAATGTCTCTACTTCCTTCTAGCATGCTCGGTTCCAGGAGGTCCAGAAAAACACCACTCACATCTCTGATTAGGGCTCTCCAGCTGCGTAGCCGTGGAGACACCGTGCAGACACCGTGCAGGATGTACTGCCAGGCCCCTAGCTCGAATACACACAGCGAGGGCACATAGCTTAGCGCTACATTAACCCCCATAATCCCTGATTTATTCCGGCCGACCTGCTCGCATGTATCCCGAGTCCATCTGACTCGGATGACTGTTGGATTACAGCATGATGCAAGAACCCCGGAACAGGGGGAATGGGAGGGGAAGAGAAGGGAACAACAACCGGGGAGGGACGTGGCTTTTCGCTGCTCATGACCTCTGGCTCTGACGCAACAGTCGTATAATCCACACATGCCTGAAATACTCAAGTGCTCAAATGTGCATCAGACACAGACACACACACACACACACACACACACACACACACACACACACACACACACACACACACACACACACACACACACACACACACACACACACACACACACACACACACACACACACACAGAACCACACACACACACAGAACCACACACAGAACCACACACACGGATAACACGACGATATGGGCACTCACAGAGGTGTAGCTGGTCTTGCCCATGCTGTGGTTGTTGATCTGGTTGAGGTTCTGGTTCTCTTGCTCGCGGCACTGCAGGCCGGCCAGGTGTCTCTCCAACGCCGCCCAGTCCATGGTGGGGAGGGGTTCCTCCTCCACACACTCCTCTCTGTAGCCCAACCCCCGGCCGTCCCCAGTCCCTCTACGGCCTCCGCCTCCACCTCCACCGCCGCTGCCGCCGCCGCCGCCGCCGCCACCGCCGCCGCCACCCGCCGCCACCGCCGCCACCGCCGCCACCGCCGCCACCGCCTCCCCGGCTTTGCTTGGAGCTGTGGCGGCTGGCTTTAGCAGCCCCTTTGCGGCCCTGGGGGGCCCCCGGAGGGGAGTGGCGCTGGACAGACCGGGGCAGGATCAGGTTCCCGTTTTGTTTCATCTCGTCGGGGGCGACGCCCGCGGTGGAGGAGGTGGAGGAGGTGGTGGAGCTGCGGCCCCCCGGCGCGGGCAGCGGCGGGGGGGTCTTCACGTCCTGGAACTCCTCGGCGAGGCTCCGGCTGTTCACTGTCTTTGGGGAGACCCCCTCGGGCCCGGACCCCCGGACCCCCGGCGAGGGGCGGTCCTCCTGGCCGGGGGGCTGCGGGGAGGCGCAGTCCTCGCCGTACTCGCTCTCCCACTCCTCGATCACCTTCTTCTTGTACTCCTGGTAGTCCTCGTCTTCCTCGTAGTCCTCTAGGGTCTCCAGGTCCAGGGAGGGAGAGGACTTGAAGTCCTCCAGGGTCTCCAGGTCCAGGGAGGGGGAGGACTTGAAGTCCTCCAGGGGGACCAGGTCCAGGGAGGGGGAACAAGGCGTGACCTTGTTAGAGTTGGACTCGGAGCTGGAGCGACTGGACACGTCGCTGCCCAGGTCCATGCCATCCTCCCGGTAGTCCTGCAGAGAGAGAGAGAGAGAGAGAGAGATTGGGAGGGAGAAGGAGAGAGAGAGAAGGAGAGGGAGGGAGAGTGGGAGGGAGAGGGAGAAGGAGAGAGAGAGAGGGAGAAGAGGGAGGGAGGGAGAAGAGGGAGAGAGGGAGAGAGGGAGAGAGAGAGGGAGAAGAGGGAGGGAGAAGAGAGAGGGAGAGTGGGAGGGAGAGGGAGAGAGAGAGGGAGAGGGAGGAGAGAGAGGAGAGGGAGGGAGAGTGGGAGGGAGGGAGAGGAGAGAGAGAAGGAGAGGGAGGGAGAGTGGGGCGGGAGAGGGAGGGAGAAGGAGAGAGAGAGGGAGAAGAGGGAGGGAGGGAGAAGGAGAGAGAGAGAGAGAAGAGGGAGGGAGGGAGAAGGAAAGGGAGGGAGAGTGGGAGAAGAGGGAGGAAGGGAGAGGGAGAGAAGAGAGGG
>NC_044063.1:11271031-11291031 GCF_902167405.1 Gadus morhua
CACGCTCGCTCTCTCTCTCTATTCCCCTCGCTTGCTCTCAGTTTCTCCCCGAGATAGGAACTAACATTCAGTTCTGTTTGGTCCAGAGCGCATAACTCTCTGGGACGTAGCTCGTAGCCGCTAGCATCGACAGAAGTGACGACATGCAGTGTAAAGTTAGGATGTGCAGGCTAAAAGCCCCGGGTCCATTGGCTCCACCACCTGGACCACTTGGTAGTCCAGAGGGAATGTTTTGATAACAGATAACCCCTATCCGAACCATCTCCCGGATTTACTCTCCACCGTGGACTTTATGGGCAAAGTACGACAACATCTCAGAGAATTTGGTTCACTGTATACATATTACACAGTCTTATCTTACATTGCACACACACACACTCAAACGCACTCACGCAGGCATGCAAACACCTACACACACACATATACACACGCACACACATCTCACATAAAAAGCCTGGTATTATTTTTTCCAAAACAAGCATTCACGTGATTTAACCTCCAAGATAGGGAGCACTGGGTATTAAGTGTGTCTTTGTGTAAATGTGTGTGTGTTTGTTTGTTTGTTTGTTTGTTTGTTTGTTTGTGTGTGTGTGTGTGTGTGTGTGTGTGTGTGTGTGTGTGTGTGTGTGTGTGTGTGTGTGTGTGTGTGTGTGTGCGTGCGTGTGTGCGTGTGAGAGAGAGTACACCAAAACCTGACCAGAAAATCGTGACTGCAATTACCAAATCCTTGGCTCTCTGTGCAATCAATCACTGCTGCTGATCAATGACATAAGCCTCAGCCCAGCCAGCACTGCAGAAAGTGTGAGCAGCGTGTGTGTGTGTGTGTGTGTGTGTGTGTGTGTGTGTGTGTGTGTGTGTGTGTGTGTGTGTGTGTGTGTGTGTGTGTGTGTGTGTGTGTGTATGTGTGTGTGTACACAGTGCACACTCATCGGAGTGTACATGCATGGCAGAGGATGAGTCAGTGAATAAGTGAGGAAGCTAACTGGATGCTGATTACAGGGTGATGTTTGAGGTCCATATCGGAACATGTGTCTGGTGTATCCGCAGCTGAGGGGCGGGGACAGTGTGTGAGTCATCATGATCTCACACACACACACACACACATATAATCGCATACACACACACACACACACACACACACACACGCACGCACGCACGCACGCACGCACGCACGCACGCACGCACGCACGCACACACACACACACACACACACACACACACACACACACACACACACACACACACACACACACACACACACATAGACAGAGACAAACACACACACTCACAAATACACAAAAATAATCACACACACGCAAACACACACACACAACCATTTAGTAAATTGGAGAATTTCAGGCTGGCTTTTACTCTATTCCACTTTAACTATTTCCCTTCATCCCTTCATCTCCCTGTCCTCCAAACCCCTCGATCTCTGACGGCGGGATTCAAACATGAGCTGATTCCCATCTTCTGCCGTCCATCTGTAACGCCCCAACTGGACTAATCCAGGGGATGACTCAGAGAGCAGCCGAGCAAAGGTATTGCAAGGGTTGGGTTTTGGAGACGAGGGCTGGGTCGAACCGAGACTAGGTTTGCACCCGTACAGACATGCTCCAAAACCGTCAGAACTAGGGGGAATACATCCAGAGGTTGAACCCTGTGGGTGTTTCACACACACTCAGAACATGCAACAGAGTGACTCAGACTAGTGATCATAGTGACGTATGAGAATATCACGACACGGCCCAGTGGAGGTGACTCAGCACTCCTCGGTCTTACCTCTTCAAACTGGTTTCTTTCGGAGATTGAGTGTCGAAGTAACAAGACTTCATACACAGAACTTTTGAAAAGTGAAACTTATTTTTCATTTTTTCTTGTGGCGGGCCACAGACGGCATCGATCGGGGGCCTAAGACGCAGAGTGATGGCTCAGCACAGCGGGGTGGGGGGGGGGCAGTCACAGCGTGTGTGTGTGTGTGTGACATAGAGAGGGAGAGGGGGAGACAGAGAGATAGAGAGGGGGAGAGAGAGGGAGAGAGAGAGAGAGAGAGAGAGAGAGAGAGAGAGAGAGAGAGATGAGCTGTTCATTGTGAATCGAACAGTGATCCCTGCAATCCCATCCCGTCCTTCGTTGTGAAGCCAAGGGGATCATCACTCTCTTTAGATCTCTGTCTTTTCCTTCTCTTGCAGGCCCAGCTTCGAGAGAACCAGTAACCATGGTGATTAACACACAGGCCTGGGATTGGCTACATGGCGGGCTACCTTTCGGTGTATTCAGAGGCGCCGCATCCCATTAGGCATACCAGGCAACTGCCTGGGGCCCCGCAATTGTCCTCCCCCCCCCCCCCCCCCCCCCCGGTCAACAATTCTCTGCCACACTACCTAGAATCGCCCCTGGGTGTATTCTCAAGTAGAATCCTGACTCAAGCCGACTGTCCTCTGTCTGGGCATTGAACCCAGGCACTCTGCATGACAAGACTGCATTGTTCACTTTACCCTTCCTCGCTGTGTCTTATCGTCTCTGCTTTTTCTCCCCCCCTCTCAGTTCTTTCCATCTACGCTTCCTTCTTCCTGTGCGTCCGGAGAAATGATTCCTTCCCGCGTGACGATGAGCTGCATGCGCACTCCACTTCCTGCGTGTGTGTTGTTGCTCATGAGTAAGTGTGTGTGAGTGTGTGTGTAGGGGGTCCCTTCTGCAATGGCAAGACATGAGATGAGTCATTTAATCAGGGAGAGAGGGGAGAGAGAGAAGAGATGAAAAGGAAGGGATGGATGAAGGGAGGAAGGCTATTTAGGAAGGGCATTTGTCTTTTGAACAAATCACTGATGTTGGGATTCACATTCAAGCATCTTTGAGCGGGGGATTAAATCCAATTATTCATGAATTGCAAATGTTCATGAATGTGCTCCCTATTAAGATTAGAACATTATTTCGTAGGAAATAATACCACTGTACTAAGAAAATGGAACCAGGTCATAAAACAGTGTTTCTATATAACTATATCTATACATAGATATAGATATGAAGGTGGCATTCTTTACTGCATCTATATATATAGAGATATGTATAGATCGCCCAAGTGTAGTAGAAGGATGAAGGGAAACAGAACATAATGGGAGGATGCCGCCTCGTCTTCCATTCTCACCCAGTCATCAGCGGCACGCTGAACACACGCTCTAACTGCACATCAAAGATAACAGCCCGGGATATGTTGTTAACGTGAATGTCTGCACGCATGTGTTTGTGTGTGTGTGTGTGTGTGTGTGTGTGTGTGTGTGTTGATGTGTGTGTCTGTATGTGTGTGTGTGTGCATGAGTGCATGCATCTATATGCACGTGTGTGCGTGTGTGTGGGCGTGTCTATATGCATGTGCTTTGCGTGTCTGTGCACGTGTCTATATGCACGTGTTTGTGTGTGTGTGCACGCGTGTGTGTTTGTGTATGTGCATTTGTGCGCGTTCATTTGTGTGTGTGTACGTGCGTGCATGCATGTATGTGCATGTGTGTGCGCGCGCGTGTACGCGTGTGTGTGTGTGTGTTGGTGCGTCTGTGAGTGTGATACGAGTAATTGCCTTCCACAATGGCCTAATTGGCTGCCACAGAAAGCAACGTAGTGTCCCATTCCTGAGCACCGCTGGACGTTTGCACGGAGTGAAAAAAAAGGCCAAAAATACCGAGCACATTGACTGTAATAAGCACTTGGCGACATTATCAGACAGGATTCCCTCTCGCACATCACACTGTCCACTGTAACAGAATTCCCTGGACACCTCGTTAGCGGGTAAAGTCCAAACCACAGAGTGTGTCCGTGTTGGAGTGTCTGCTCGGAGAGGGTGCTAAGCTAGAATTCCGGGAACATTGTTCCGAGTTACAGTGGAGACAAATAACACCAAGACAAACATCTCCATGAGTCACGTTGGTGTCTCTCGCCCAAAACTCGACCCAGTCATTCAGATTTGTTTTCATTCATGAATATTGCATGGCCTGTGATTGGCTGCCAGATCGTTACGCTGACAAATGAAAATAGGCCATCTGGAGGCGATTGGTAAAGAGGGTTGTCACGACTCGTGAGGTTCAGCCACCGGCCATCGCTCGCTAAGCTAACCTCAGTTCTGCTAAGATGTGATGAGCAGATCGACAGTTTGTGTGTGTGTGTGTGTGTGTGTTTAAGTTGTGTGTTTGTGTATGTTTCCGTTGTGTGTGAGTGCGTGTTTTGGTTGTGTGTGTGTGGTTGGGTTTCAGTTGTATGTGTGTGTGTGTGTGTTTTTGTTATGTGTGTGTATGTTTCGGTTGTGTGTGAGTGTATTTGTGTGTGTTTTGGTTGTGTTTGTGTGTGTATTTCGGTTGTCTATGTGTGTGTGTGTGGGGGGGGGTTTCGGTTGTGTGTGTGTGTGAATATGTGTGTGTTTGTGTATGTTTCTGTTGTGTGTTTCGGTTGTGTGTGTGTCTCAGTTGTATGTGTGTTTGTGTTTCGGTTGTGTGTTTGTTTCAGTTGTGTGTTTGTGTTTCGGTTGTGTGTGTGTTTCAGTTGTGCGTGCGTGTTTCGGTTGTGTGTGTGTTTCGGTTGTGTGTGTGTGTTTCCAATTTATTTCTACACAGATTAAACACAGTGCCTATCTGCAGCGGGAGAAGGACAGGCCCTCTCCGGTGACCCCCCCCACCGGTGACCCCCCCCCCGCCCTCTGGGACCGCCCGGCCCGGTCCTCCAGAGGGGAGGGAGGGAGGGAGGGAGGGAGGGAGGGAGGGAGGGAGGGAGGGCCCTGCTTTGTGAGGGAGCGGTCCAGGGCCCCCCCCCCTCCTCTGGAGCCCTGAGGACCCCCAGGCCCAGGTGGAGGGCTCACGTGTGCACGGGGGGGGGGGGGGGGGAGATGGAGAGTGGGCCAGCGGGGAGAGAACTGCCGAGGGGTGGGACGACGGAGGGAGGGCGGGGGGCTCATTAGTAAAATAGATGGACCAGGTCTACAATGGAGAAGGGAGGATAGAAAGAAAGATAGATAGGGAGAGAAGAAAGGATGCGAAAGAAAGTAACATAGAAATATATTTACTGTATGTAGAACGGTTGATACACAAAAACAAAGAGGGATACAAAGAATAATATAAATCTCCTCCATTCCAAGCTGGACCCATTCAGTCAAACAAGACGGATTTCAACCAAACCGTGTTACCATTTTCCATGTTCAACTTTATGTGGGTTAAAAAAATCATGATTCTCAATTTCAGTCGCCCAAACCATGGCCCCGTACCCCCTCTTTACCACCCCTCTGCCTCCCTGTCTCGTGCAGTCCCTCCCGGTCCCTCGCTCGTCTCTCTCTGCACTCTATCACAGCCTGCGTCAGTCTCTGGGGACGTGAATGTGGAGAGCACTCAGCGTCTGGCCTGCTTTTACTTCCTGCCGCCAGATAGGAAGCACACACACTTCCAGACACACACTTCCAGACACACACACACACACACACACACACACACACACACACACACACACACACACACACACACACACACACACACACACACACACACACACACACACACACACACACACGCACACACACACACGGAATAGCATATACACATTCCCATTCATTCACCATATAAGGATTACCAGTCACTATAGAAAGAAATGGATCAAGCTCCTTTTGTGGCGTCCATTGGGATGTTTCACAACAGCCAATCAGGGCCACAGTGTTTGTCCAGTCTTTAGACTCCAGCCCCTGCTCTCCGAGCACAGGCCTAATCAATGGCCCTCCTAATTGAGCTTGAAATTGTGGCAGCGATGCTGCACACGTTTATCGTGATGCGGTGCGTTCTGTAAGACAGCCGAGATGCCGCCTGCAGACACAGCCTCAATGCTACAAACATGTCAATAGCGTCTGTCCTCGTATATCATATCCTCCAGGATAACCACACACCACCGCTCTCCACATGAGTGGCTTTAGAATGGCCGAGCAGAATAATTAACACCATTCCTGTTTGGATAGCCAGTTAGAAAGTTCAGTCAGTCACCTAGACATTCAGTCAGCTACTCAAGAGAGTCAGTCAGCCGGCTAGAAAATCTGCCAGTGAGCCAGTCAGCCAGTCAACCGGTCAGCCAGTCAACGAAGTGGCTAGTCAGCTCATCAGCGACAGTGCGTGACTTCTGTCCCAGCTAATGTAACGGTCGTCACACGCTGTCCCAGAGCCGGGCAGGACACCAGCGCTCCACAAAGTCAACAACAGGTAATTGAATGATGAAGACACGGCGGTACCTGGTGCCACCAGGGAGACGCCGTTAATCATTCAGCCCGTCTAGGAACCAAACCACCTTGCTTCACCCTGTGAAGGTCAACGTCCCCCCTTCACTCGCTCCCTGCAGAAGAGCGGTTAAGGCAAGGAGACGCAAGTGGGTATTTTTTCCACAAAGCCCCCCAGGGCGGACCACCTCATCTACAAATCCTCAACACTCATCTGCACGGATCAATGGATTTCAGGGGCAAATATTAGCACACAGCGCCCGGTCCACGGGGCCCTCTACAGGGCCTGCAGAATGTGTCGCGGTCTGGACGTGGAGAAGGAAGACAGGAGCGATTACCATTTGTCGGAAGGGAACAGGTCCGTATCGTAACGTGGCAACAGAGACTCGTAAAGCAGATCTTTTTTACAGCGGCGGCAGAGTTTATGTTATCCGCTTTTACTGGCACTTAAGAGTGTGCAGTCCTTGTCATTTCTTGTCATCTGGGCCGTTTTTATCCTGTAAATAAAAATGATCGCTGATGGGCTTTTGGGATGGATGAAGGGTATCTGTAAGTACATGCATGTTAACGGCGGTGGGCAATTGTAATGGAGTCTAAAACAAAGAACGGCCAAAATCTGTATGATTATACATGGGTGTCTCTGTGTTTATGCGTATATATGTGTGTGTTTATGCGTGTCTGTGTGTGTGTTCATGCGTGTAAGTTTGTGCGTGTATGTGTGTGTGTGTTTATGTGTATGCGTGTGCGTGTGCATGTGTGAGTGTATGTGTGTGAGATCTGGTTTTATAGACTGCAGGGGGTTGAATATGAGAAGAGAAACACTAATGGGTTTGCTGTGTGTTGATAATTATGTGCAATGCATCCTCACATCCCCTCATCTCTCTCTCTCCCTCTCCCTCTCTCTTTCTCTCCCCCCCCCCCCCCCCTCCATGTATGCCTTGCTCGCTCTGCCCCTCGTTAGGGAGAGCATCCGGCCTGTGGGGGGCCTGTGGTGTGATATTGAACATGTTATAAAAGACTCACGCCTCACACATTAGAGGTGCTAAGCAGAGACAGAGAGAGAGAGAGAGAGAGAGAGAGAGAGAGAGAGAGAGAGAGAGAGAGAGAGAGAGAGAGAGAGAGAGAGAGAGAGAGAGAGAGAGAGAGAGAGAGAGAGAGAGAGAGAGAGAGAGAGAGAGAGAGAGAGAGAGAGAGAGAGAGAGAGAGAGAGAGATTGTGGTTGTGCATGAGTGCTGCATTACTGCAGGGCTGTCGGAGGCAGCAGTGCATAGAGGAGAGATAAGAAGCAGACGAAAATGAGTGATAGGACGAAAACAAGCTTTCCTTTATGCTTTCATTTCGCTGTCTGTGGGGGGAGAGGGGGGTAACGCGCTGTACCCCGATCAATACGCGAGTTTGTCTGTGTCAATGAACAGTCGGAGTAGCAAGAGGAGACAACAACGCACAAAATCACCCCTACGGCAACATCAAGGAAATTTAATTAGAAAAACCCGGCAAGATCTATGTTCCCTCATTTCTACGGTTAAACACAATGCACAGCTGACTGCCCCTTCCTGTTTGAGATTCAGGGTTAACAACCTCCTCCAAACATATGAAAGATATTTAAAATGAAGGCTTTTATACTGCTGCATAGCGCTACAGATACACACACACTTACAAGAACGCACACACACATACAAACACACAAAACGCTGGCAAGCACACAAGAGCACACCCACACACAAATACAAATACAGATGGGATACACACAGCAGCAGGCCCAGATCCTGGGATTAGACATTCACAATATACACAAACGTGGATATTGACACACACACAAGCACACACACACACACACACACACACACACACACACACACACACACACACACACACACACACACACACACACACACACACACACACACACACACACACACACACACAGGCCACCTGCTGAGGGCAAACAAGCTTGTCTTTTCACGCTGTATTGATTAGTCTACACTTGGTTAGATATCTAATCAGATTCTCCCTGGGAACAGAACAATCGCGCTCTGCCTGAAAATCAAACAACCCAGACATAACTTTACAACAAAAAAAGTAACAGTCAATGTTTAATGAGGTAAATAAAAAGAAACAGTTTATTATAAAAGCAGGAAAATGCCCAATGAACAGAGGGAGACATTAAACCTTGTCTGTGAGATCACCATAACGTCGCCCGCATGCCAACTGTCAAAACTGGAGTCTTCAAGCATCTTGGATCCAGAGGAGTTTCAACTCTTTGACTGTAACAAACTCTCATTAATCACTGACCTTTACCGTGTGTGTGTGAGTGTTTCTTTGTTTGTGTGTGTTCCCTAGGGGGAGCGGTAGAGAGGCCTCTGAGTACCGGGTGATTATTTTCATCGTGTGGTGTGACATCGTCGGAAACATACCCAGAACTGTACCGGTTGTCTTGCTTCGTAAAACCCCTCTGAAACCAGCTCCCCCCCCTGACACTGTCCTCCACCACCCACTACACCGCCCGGGGACTGGATTCAACCCTACAGCTATGGCGCACTGCTCATTACCGCCATGTCACAGGTGTCGCTGGAAGGTGTTGGGTGATACTAGTTTCGAATTACATACAACGCCACTTCAAGGCAGGCGTGCAGCGTGTGTGTGAGTCATTGAACTAGAATGTCAATCTCATTCCCCGATGTGTTTCTCTCTCTTCCCGCCCCGGCCTTCTGAGTCTACGTTTCGGTGGCGGTTCAATTTGGTGAACAAGCTTCCTCTGAAAGGGATAAGGATGTCGCCTTGCAACGACCGCCTCCGTCACACACACCATCCACCTCCACAGAATGATCTCCTCCACGCACACCTTTCCCCTCTCCACGTCGCTTCGTTGTTCTGAAGTAGTGCCTTCGCTTCCCTTGTCCGAACGAGTCTCATGTTGCCTGCTCTGCTCTTTTCTGCTCTTCTCTCCCATATCCTCTCTGTCTTTCTCCTCTCCACCTCGCTCCCCTCCTTCATCCCCTCTCCCCTCCCTCCTCTCCACCCTCCTTTCTACTCCTCTCCAGCTCTCCTCTCCACTCCTCCAACCCCTCAACTTTGCTTCCCCCTCCTCCCCTCCATGGCTTTCTTACCCCTCTCTCCTCTCCATATCATCCTGTTCCCTCCCTCTCTCTACTGCTGTTCACATGGAGATCAATAAGACCATCTTCAACATTATACCAAGATTATATCAACTCTGTCGGTGCATAGGCAGGGCGATCGTTGCCATGGAGATGAATGCTCTCTGGATCAGTTTGGGCTGGAGTGGCTTTCTGATTGGCAGAGTGCTGAATTGATTAATGTATTACTAAGAGGAGATGGCATTAGTGTTTACCACACAGTTTACCTGACCAGAATAGGTAAGACAGATGGTAGCTGCTTTTCCTGATTTATGTAAGTATAATCGGTGTATGTGTGTGTGTGTGTGTGTGTGTGTGTTTTTGTGTATTGATGTCTTAGGCTGTGTGTGCCTTTCAAATCCTGCTAAGATAGACAGGAGATGGGTTTATCTTCTGCATGGAGTTCCCAGATCGAGGTCAACAGAGCCATCTCTGAGGTGTCTGTGTTGCTTGGATACATGTCGAGACTTAAACCAACGGAAGTTGGAACTAGAAGAAAACGAAACAAAAAGCCACAGAGATGAACCCAGCTAAGGAGCAGCCGAGGACAAAATCACAAACGAGAGTACAGCCTAGTGGTGGACCGGTGGTCCCAAAGGGAGGGGGGGGGGGGGGGATTAAAGTAAGTTAAACAACCTGAGTCAAGCTCTCTCTCCCTCTCTCTCTGTCTACTCAATCCATTTTCGCCCGCCGCCTCCCTCTGCAGACAGTATATAAACTAAGTGTCTGGCCATGAGCGGGCGAGGGGCCAAATCCAATCTGCTAAAAAGGCAGCGACTCAATTCCAGCCGCAGCCACCGCCGTCCTGCGCCTGACCCAAATCTGACGCTGCATCGCCGCCGCCGCCGTCTGCGGTTCCCAGAGCACCCTGTCCAAGACGAGATGTATGCTTTTCACATTGTGTGTGTGTGTGTGCGTGTGCGCGTCTGTGTGAGTTTGTGTGTGTATGTGTGTGAGTGTGTGTGTGCACGTGTGTGTGTGTGTGTGTGTGAGTGTTTGTGTGTGCATGATGGTTTTTCACATTTTTGTGTGTTTGTGTGTGTGTGCATGCAAGTGCGTGCGTGTGTGTGTGTGTGCATGTAAATGTGTGTGTGTGTGTGTGTGTGTGTGTGTGTGTGTGTGTGTGTGTGTGTGTGTGTGTGTGTGTGTGTGTGTTTGTGTGTGTGCGTATTGGTATGCTAATGATATGCTAGCGGTAGGTAACCAGCATGTCTCTGCAGTCATCATCTGCTAAGCGTAGTCCCAGTTGGCCTGCATTAACAACATTGTTATTGGGGTCTCGGTTCAGCACTAGACGTTTTGCATCTATACTAGCCCAGAGGGCCCATCAACTCCAACTGGACCCCAGGCACCCAGCCAGGTGCCTGGGTGGCTGAGATGACCATAAACATCACATTGATAACACAGACAATTATTATGGATATCATAAAATGCTTCAACATAAGGCCATTGTACAATAATGATCCACACTCCTGCAGCCACACTGAAAATTGCAACAACTATTGAGGATTTGATAAATAAATGCCCTAGTAGATTGAGGAACTCCTGCAGTGTTTGCACCACGGGCAAAATCAACCAGACCAAATCAGTATACAAAGAAGGTATTACATCAGTAATGGACTTCAATGTATTTCAATGTCTGGATGCTTAATGCGAGTCGCCCCGTGGGTAGCAAATGCTAAGGTCTCCGTACTCCAACAAACACGTTTAGAGATAAGTAGAGAACACAAGCAGCAGTCAAAGAGATGACTGATGATCACAGGCTTTGAAGACCAGCTTCTGCGGCTTCTCAAGAAATCAGTCAGGAGGTGAAATGTATATTCATGTCGTCGCCTTAAAAACACGGAGAGTCAAATCCTAAGAAACAGCCAACCAAATCCCTCCCATCCCGCAAGTACAACAAATGATTTCAGTTGAACCAGAGTCTATTTCCTCTTCTTCTTCTACAATAGGATCCAGGCAATGAAAAACGTTTTAAAAGTGTACATATTCACGCAGTAGTGTTTTAGTTTAAGCCTCGTCTTTAATGTCTGTGTTCTGATTTCGGTGCGTAGATATAGGGTCGATAAGGATAGATACATAGACGTAGACAACCTCGCTAGGAGGCTATTAGCGCCGTGCATCATGACAATGTGACAAGGACGCCACCGCCACGTTCGTTATTTACACCCCTCCTTTTGCTCCTTTATTTCCGCAGCCTTATCTCCACTTTTTACACCCTCCCTTGTTGTTGCCCTTTAGTTCATTTACGACGCAACACTTTTTTATCGCCCCGTTTCCCACCCTCTGCCTCAGCCTCCTCCCAGACTTTCAGTGTTTTTTCATCCCGCTAAGATAAAAGTGTCGCCGTTGTCGCCGTCTGAAGCGACATTTCGCTCCCCCCCCCCCCCCCCTCTCTCCCCCTCTCCCCCTCTCCTCTCATCCCTCAGACAGTATAAATGAGGGAGAGACATGAGAGAGAGCGCAGCATAAGTGTGGAGGCGCGCGGGTTTGCTGGCAGGTCGGGTCTCTGATCAGCACTGCGTCTGTCTGGGACTTACTGAGGGAAGGCGGGGTTCACGGGGTCAGCTGTAATGGGATCTGAGGCTCCGTCACAGTACAGGTGAGGGACTGCTGCTGTGAGAACAGGGGCTGCTCTGATCAACCCGAGATGTCACACAACATTATATTACTGCTTTTGCAAACTCAAGCTATGTATTCAGAATCTATTGGATAGGAAGGATTCCGACTTTTCCAAAAACAATGGAGGCGGAAATGAAGTGCAGATAAATCCCATTTGATACTCATGGCAAAGGTTTACTTTATGCAACTATAGTACTGTAAACAACCAAATCAGAAATCGCAATTTGAAGGTTTATGAACAGCGGTTGCCTTAGAATTGTGGTTGACTAAATCAGAGTTTAAGCAGATGGGCCACAAGACTAAACATCACCATAAGCATCCTGCTGCATCCTGGTCTCTCTCTCTCCCCCTCCCTTTCTCTCAAATGCCCATTGTTTGCCCGGCACTTCCTTTTCCTGGTCCCTACTTCCCTCCCTCCCTCCCTCCCTCCCTGTATCTCTCACTCTCTCTCTCTCTCTCTCTCTCTCTCTCTCTCTCTCTCTCTCTCTCTCTCTCTCTCTCTCTCTCTCTCTCTCTCTCTCTCTCTCTCTCTCTCTCTCTCTCTCTCTCTCTCTCTCTCTCTCTCTCTCTCTCTCTCTCTCTCTCTCCCTCTCCCCTCCCTCTCTCCCTCCCCATCCCTCCCGGGGCACAATATCTAGGTGGAGGCGGGGTGTCCGAGGGTTTTGGACAGTAGCTGGTGGAGGAGCTGGCCGAGGGTGGGGGTAGCAGCTTTGGCTCGGAAAAGGGAGTCAGGTGGGGTGGGGCTGGGGGGTGGTGAGGTGCATTGACACGGAACCGCAGTCTGTTTAGATTACATCACATGCATCTTTCAGAGCCATTAGCGGTAGAGAGGAGAGGGAACCCGGGACGAGTAGGCCAGGCCGCTGGGGGGAGGGAAGAGGAGCCAGGCTATAGAATGAGAGAGAGAGAGAGAGAGAGAGAGAGAGAGAGAGAGAGAGAGAGAGAGAGAGAGAGAGAGAGAGAGAGAGAGAGAGAGAGAGAGAGGAGAGAGAGGGAGAGGGAGAGGGAGAGAGAGAGAGGGAGAGGGAGAGGGAGAGAGAGAGAGAGAGAGAGAGAGAGAGAGAGAGAGGAGAGAGAGAGAGAGAGAGAGAGAGAGGAGAGAGAGAGAGAGAGAGAGAGAGAGAGAGAGAGAGAGAGAGAGAGAGAGAGAGAGGAGAGAGGAGAGGGAGAGAGGGAGAGAGGAGAGAGAGAGAGAGAGAGGAGAGAGAGAGAGAGAGAGAGAGAGAGAGAGAGAGAGAGAGAGAGAGAGGAGAGGGAGAGGGAGAGGGAGAGAGAGAGAGAGAGAGAGAGAGAGAGAGAGAGAGAGAGAGAGAGAGAGAGAGAGAGAGAGAGAGAGAGAGAGAGAGCATGAAGTAGGAGAAACATACGAGGTGGATTGGAAAAGAAACCAAGCAAGCATAGTAAGTAAAGAGTAGGGAAATAGAAGGAGGGGGTATTTATGTGGGAGGGAGAAGACAAGGAGAGAGAGAAATATTAGCTAAATAAATTTGAGAGTGAGGACATAATGGAGGTAGGCTGTCGGCTTCAGCATCACAACTGTATTTATTATGGCTTCTTCCTCCCTTCTCTCTCTCTGTCTCCCTCCCTCTCCCTCTCTCCTAGTCTCTGTGACAGTGGGTAGCAGTGTGAAATATTCAGACAAGCCATTAAGAAACACCAGCTCAGTGTGTGGCTACAGGCCTGAGATGTTGCATCACCAGGACCCCAGTTAGCACGCATTCAATGTTGGTTTGTTATTGTGTTTGTTTGTCCATTCACAGAAAACATAAAGCTGCCAATCTAAATGAGCATATACTCTCTATATATAAGAATAATAACAATAGAATTAATAATAATAACACATATTTTCCAACAAATGTTTGCATGACTACATGTGACACATTATCCATAATTTGATTCCAACAGTAACATTTGGTGCAGACAAAAGCACAAAGCTAATGTGAAGGAGGTAATGTAGCTAGACTAGCCATTAAAGTTCAGTGTGTAATTTCCCAATGTTCTCTATGTGTTTCTGATAAAGTCGTCAAATAAGCAGAGCTGACATGCATTAGCCTGGCACACAATAATTTGCAAGAAGCGGTGAGACCATATAAAGCTTCAGAAGAACAATAGTTGAGCGCTGCATTCAGCACTCACCTAACTATTGAAAATGAAAGAAAGCTACAAGTAACAAAACATTGTTTTGTTACATTGTTTTGTTACTTGGCACACGGCCAGTGTTGCATTGTGCTACTGTGCTTCAACAGGGATATTCCCATGGGTATTGGACTGCGATGGGGGAGCAGGCTGCTATTAAATGGGAGGGATGCCACATTAGCATACTGCCAAAACAATTACAGGCCTCGTAAGTGATGTCATCATGCCTCATGCTAGGCTCCATGGTGGACCCTCTTAGGGAGAGATTAATTGCTTTTCACACCGTAATCTCGATCACGGTCAGCAATAACAGCAGGTACGTCCGCTGTTTGTTTTGCATTTCCATAACGGCGGTCAAGATAAATCCCACATTTTGTAAACAGTAAGCTAACCACCCATGAATCCCACTAGCGTGAATTACTAGCATCATGGTCCCGCCACCCATATATGGGCAGCCACTTACGCACGGTAAACAAACGCCTAGCAAATCCCTGTTTGGCCGAGGCGCTTCTTCAAATGATTAATTCACTTTTCGCGGGCCTCTCGGGCGGGGCCCGTGAATCCGGCACGCTCCATCATGGCTCTCTTTACCCCACTTAGCAGAGCCTCCACCCACCCCCGTCCCTCAAGGGGGTCGTCCACATATTCACCGTCGGTATCCTCGTCGACCCGCCATACATATATGCATCCCCTACTCCCGGGACGGTCCCGCGAGCCTGTCGTTCAGTTCCTTAATCAAACTCAACCCCTCGGCGCCCCCCCACCTACGTCCCCGGTCCCCCCCCCCCCCCCCCCCCCAGGTCCCAGGTGTCCGCTGGCCACTCAGCGCTCAATCAGCCCTGCCTGCTCCCGCCGTTTACGTTCGCCTTGCTCCTCGCCGGGTGCGCTCCCGGTAGACCCCTCGCCTGGTTTGTCCCGGGGCGGGCAGGCAGAGGACAATTCATGGTTTTTTGTGTGTGTGTGTGTATGTGTGGGGGGGGGGGGGTATTTCTGTATGCATAGGTTGTGTAGATGTGTGTGCATGTTTTTGTGTGCAAGATGTGTGTGTGTGAGTGTGTATGTGTGTCAGCATGTGTGTGTGCGCGTGTGTAGGTGTGTGCGTGTGTGTGTGTTTGTGTGTATATGTGTGTGTGTGTGTGTGCGTGTGTGTGTGTGTGTGTGTGTGTGTGTGTGTGTGTGTGTGTGTGTGTGTGTGTGTGTGTTATGTGCATGTAGCATGCCCGTGGGCATGTGTGTGTATGCCTATGTGTCTGCGCATGTGTGCATGTGTGTGTTTTGGGTTGGAGCGAGACTGTCACATTATGGATGACTTCATTTATGGGAGGTTATTAACAGAGGCTGTCCCTGGGCCCCCAGCCTTTTGCTCTCAACCAGAGAGCCAGAAGACAGAGCGGGGCCAATAGAAAGCGAAGGCCAGGGCAAGTGGCGGGAGGGGGGGATTGTGCACCATCTTAAAGTGGGATTTAATAATGGCCGTGCCCTGCATAATGTTTAACGCCGCCCTGTAGGAAGGAAGGGTTTTAAAGGTCCCAGGAGGACGCTGGACGTGTCACATCATGGCCGAGACTTGTGTACGTACACGGCTCCATGATGAGACCTTGGCACTGTCCCCGTGTCTGCTCAAGGGCACACAGACAGGGGAGAGCTAACCCTAACCCTAACACTAAGCGATAAACCAGAGGCGAGAGATCAGTGGGAACGTTGGGGTCAGGATGACTGGAGGAGACGACTATAAGAATATAGTGGGAACTCAAAGCACACACAAACACATACAATCCCACTTACTAACACACACTCACACAGACAGACAGACACACACACACACACACCTCAATGCAAAGATGAAAAGTGTTCACTTGCTCAAGGGAGAGAAAGTAATGCAAATGGAAGGCAAAAGAGAGAGAGAGAATCAGAGACAGTGTAAAAAACGAGAGCGAACAAGTGGTGTAGGGAGAAGGGAGTTGTGTGTAGCAGGCCTTGAAATCACGTCATATTATTGTTATTCTATATAGGACATGACCCAAGTGCTGTGGTTTTATTGTTAGTTTACCCTTGCCAGCCATCAAAAATCACAATACACTTAGTGATGATTTCTTCACATATTCCGTGAAAAATTAAAAGCTGTGCGTTTTGTTTTTGTATCTTCCCTGAAAGCTCCCACTCTCATATGTCCGCTTGTTTGTTATTTTATCTACTTGTCTTATCTCAGCGCGGGTGTCCTCCTCAGTGCAGGCAGCAGAAAGGTGTGTCCTTTGTTCATGAAACATGCGTGGCAACAGGTCGACACGTCCCAACCCACAGCTCAGGGGACAAGAGCGACGTTGCAGGATCCTGTCTGTGTGTTTGCATGTTGTCTCCTCTATGTTTAGAGGGTATTGTGACCTTCGTCCAACATCTCAAAAGACAAGCGGGCTAGGTTGGTTAAGGCCGATCGCTGTGTGTGTGTGTGTGTTTGAGTGTTTGAGTGTGTGTGTGTGTGTGTGTGTGTGTGTGTGTGCGTGTGTGCGTGCGTGCGTGCGTGCGTGCGTGCGTGCGTGCGTGCGTGCGTGCGTGCGTGCGTGCGTGCGTGCGTGCGTGCGTGCGTGCGTGCGTGTGTGTGTGTGGTTTGCCATGATGTGTCCCTGTGTTACAACCTTAATCGACAGGGATAGACTAGATCACTCTAGTCTGCAACCCTCTGCAGCATGGAAGAGGGATGAATGGATGTGAAATAAAGGGATGGATAAATGTGATAAACCTAGCTACTCTCCTTAAAAACACAGTCCTTTCAAAAACAGGAGAGGGGGAGAGAGAGATGGCATGGGGGAGAGAGAGAGAGAGAGAGAGAGAGAGAGAGAGAGAGAGAGAGAGAGAGAGAGAGAGAGAGAGAGAGAGAGAGAGAGAGAGAGAGAGAGAGAGAGAGAGAGAGAGAGAGAGAGAGAGAGGGAGAGAGGAAGTGAAAGGATCTCTGAGGAAGACAGATATATGGATAATTACAGACAGAGATAAAATGTTTTCAAGATTAGATATTTGATGTTATTTGGGCAAGTCCAAAATAGAAAGGAGAAACAGTTTTTCCCCCTTCCTCTTTAGACAAAATCCCGGAATAGATACAGCAAGAAATGACAAAGACTGATGAGGGCAGTAACGACACTAGGAAGTTGGCACCAGAGTGTAGGGGGAGAGAGTGTGTGTGTGTGTGTATATTTATGTGTGTGAAGAAGAGATAAAGCAGAGAATGAGCTGAGGGAAGCGCTGGAGGCTGAACAGAATGAGATGGGAGTGTATCACAATGTATTTCACCATCGCCTAGTCCTAGCAGTGTGCCAGGCACCCACACACTACCAAACCAGCCTGTCAACCAGTCAACCAGCCAACCAGCCCGTCCACTGACTAGCCAGTCATCCCATCTTTGCCTACAACCCCATCAACCAGCATTCCAACCAGTCACACAACCAGCCATCAAACTAGCCACACACATGCACACAAGAACGAAAACACAAACGCACATGCACACATACACATGTACAAACACACAAAGGCAAACGCACACACATACACATGCACACATACACATGCACATGCACACACGTACAAACGCACACATGCACACAAACATATGCACACACACAAAAACACACAAAGGCACACACACACACACACACACACATACCAATACACGCACGCACTCACACAAACACAAACGAACACTCACACACCATTGTCTAAATGTGGCTGTCTGTGGTCCCTCTAGCCCTCTGTTCTGAGGACGTGTGCAGAGCGAGTCGAGTGTGGGGGAATAGATAGAGAAGCGGTCTGAGAATAAAAACGGCATCTCACTCCTAGCACCCTCAGACCCTTCCATCACTCACCATGCAGCCTTAATCAAACAGAGGACCCTCCCATAATTCACTGTCCACACTTCTGATAATGGATACGGGGGAAAGAAAAACCCTAACATGATTTAAATCTTGCTGAATGATATAAAAAGCCCATTAAGCCACATTTAAATTAAAAATGAGAAAACAATCTAAATCGCGTAATGCCATCCCCGCCACAGTAATTCCTTTAGGGAATTAGAATTTGCATGGCTCAACACATAATCTGTTCAGAATGCTATTTTAATTTGTTTGATTTATCAGCGAGTGCTGAGTCTGAGCGCTGCGGTCTAGGCTAGCCCTCTGCTTCTCCTCTGCCTGGAACAGAACACAAACAGAACAGAGTCACAGAGCGGGTCGGGTACAGCTGGCTTCATGGATGGGGACGGGTTATTCACCCAATAACAACCCCAAATACTTATATGTTTTACATTATACATCATAATATTTTAAGTAATAAGATATGTTCAAACAAGATAAGGTGAAGTGAAACTAAGATACATGAACGATTTTAGAAGATAAACTACAATATATAAAGATAGGCTGAAAAGGGAAGGCCCCACACACATTATGAAAATATGTAATTACATAAACACTGACCTGGTCCTATGGTCTGTCGCTAGGTCAACCCCACAGGCAGCACTAACCCCACACAAAACGTCCACCACTCTAAGTGCTTGTATTCATGGAGTTTGTCTGGGAAATCCCATCCGGCTGGGCTGGTTGATTCTATTCTTTGTATTAAACTCCTGGAGCTGACCCCTTAACCTTTGAACTCCCTATGCATTAAAGGAATAGTATGATGTATAGTTACAGTATAAACAAGCTTAAAGGGACCTTTGTTATATTGTTGAGTTGTGTATAGTATTATTTTTTGTACAATTGTTTTGAGCACATAAAAGCACTGGGCTATCCCACATTACATTCTAAACAATGGTCAACCTATCTAATGGTAGTTTAGCTGGTTAACATGACTTTAAGTTGAGGTATTCTTGCAATACTTCTGATCCATTAACGCAATCCCACGCAATGCCAATACTTATCAAGGAAGACATAATGGAGTGAGGTGTTGTGTAGGGAAGGTTGTTAGTCATGTAATAAAGTGGGTGTGTATTCTGTGAGACCACAGATAGACCCCACTCTTCTTAGCGGCAGAACTTTCCCGATTACTCCTTTAAAAGTCAGCTGAATACTGCACAAAATAAAGGAAATAAGCTAATTCAAGGACAGTCTCCCAACCCATTCCACTGCTAAATTGGGACTTTCGGACTCCTTTAGCACAGTGTTCAAAACTCATACACACACACACTCACACTCTCACACACAGACACACACCCACACACAGTTTCTGAAATGTTTCTCCTTTTGAATAGCGGACAGGTCTAATGACAGCTTGTCAATGGGTCAGGCACTGGAAATGTCAACCCAATTAGCAAAATGTAGAAAAGCCAAGGGTGTACTTCAGCAAGAAAGAATAGATACAAAATGTAAATCGCTCCTTTCAATAAGCTTTTTGGTTTGGTAGAAAGGAAATGGAACCAATTGACAGGACTTATCTGCCTTATCAGAAGGGGCACATTTTTCACATGTGGTGAGTGACAGGTAAATGCTCCATAAATCTAAACTTTTAAAACCTCAAATGCTCCAGCCCAATACAGCAACTACGTGTCTTTTTACCTCCTTGTCTTGTGGAATCGATGTCTCCAGTCTGTATTAGGAGGATCCTTGGAGTCTCTTGTCAGGTATGGAGTACTGGGAACAGAGATTCTTGTGATCTTCCCCTCTTGCCACCATGTTATTCAAATAAACAAATGCAGCGAAATGGACTGATCACAGGGGACGGACATCTTGTTGGTGAGCGGAGAGTGTTTCAAAGCTTATTTGAACAGAAAGGAAACCTACATACAGTTTATGGTTTATTTAGGTTCAAATTGTAAAACACTGTAATACAAACACCCGTTCTAGGATTTTGAAAAACACCCAGCCGGGATTTTCTCTGACTATCCTGAACCCGTCAGG
>NC_044063.1:11313531-11314574 GCF_902167405.1 Gadus morhua
TAGTGGACGATCTGAAACCTGCAGAAGGCCGGCCTTGGTCGACGCCTCAAGACAGAACCTGATGCCTTGATGAATAACTAAGTTGGAAAACAAACAAACAACCCCCTCACAAGGACAAATCAGGTTATCCTCCGATAGAACCAGGCAGAGCGCTTCGGGTCGGAAACCCAAAGCCACGACTGTCCATTCAGCCGGAGTAATACGGCAATATAGCATTTGATGGTCCAGGCGTTTTGTGAATTAGGCTTTTATTAATATCCATCTAACAAGCTCTCAGAACTGTTGGAATAGCCCTGGAGTCTGAGTGGGAGAGTAAATCTCCCCGTAACACAACACAACGCCGCTACATCCTCCTCCAGCAGCCGGGACTGACAAAACTAATCGTTATGGCGGCATTAAAAACAGAAATGAATAAAAACAGCATAATCACCTGTGGATTATCTCCTCCCAGTAATTAAAAAGCAGTGGCGTGCCCGCCTGAAAGCGATCTGCCTTCAGAGGCTAATAAATACAACCCAACGTCGCTGTCGGCTTTTGGCTGTTGTTCCGACTCGGGGTTTAGGAATACATCGGTAAATACTTTGTGTTCAGGAAAAACGTTGGTGCATACTTTGTGTACAGGAACATGTTGGTGAATACTATGTGTTCAGTCATACCTTTGTGAATACTTTATGTTCAGGAATACCTTGGTGATACTATGTGTTCAGGATATGTCGGTGCTTACTTTGTGTTCAGGAACACGTTGGTGAATACTTTGTGTTCAGGTAATACGTCTGGCAATATTTTGTGTCCAGACACGTTGTCGGAGTTACACATACATGCGTGGTGCATGGGCTGAGTGGTCAAGATAACGCCTGCTAATATGTTGTTAACGTGACTCTCTACATGTATTGTCTAAAAAACGATTCTTACAACATACTTTCAGGCAACAATGTGAATTGAATTATCAAAATATTAAATTTAACCTTACAAATTTGCCTAATCAACACGATTCACACAATGAAAAGACAGTATCAAGCGTAGAATGCTTTGTTTCCCTGTGA
>NC_044063.1:11314674-11319674 GCF_902167405.1 Gadus morhua
TATCAGCGTAGAATTCTTTGTTTCCCTGTGACATATCAATGCAAATGCGAGGCGTGGGGATAACAAAGCACAGACAAACAGCTGAGTGCCAGTCCTCCACCTCTGTACCCCGTCCCACAACCCTCCCCAGCGCCAGAAGAGCTGACCTTATCACGGCCCCACCCCGTCCTGTCGCGGTTCCGTGTCTCCGGCCGCCTCTGTGTAATTACCCCCCCGAGCTCGTTAAACACCTGATGCTGCACAGACACTGGCCGCGAGCTAACGAGCACCGGAACCGCCCGCAGGAACCGGACACCCGATCGACTCGTTGCCCCTTAATCCAAATTTGACTCATTGGCTTTTGTGAGTACTCCTTCGGAAGGCAAAAAACGATTTATATCCTGAATCAGTGCAACCTTGGGGCTTCTGATACGTGGGGGTTCGTGAGTCCATGGGGGTCGTCCAACATGGCTTCCTCCGATGCGAGTGGACAGGTAAACCTAAATACGGGTTGTGGTTGACAAGTACCCCTGAACGTCCTTATTTTGTGGATGTGTTCAGTGCGGTAATTCTAGCAGCAAGAGCAAATCCTTTGAAAAGTATTATACTGAACTGATTATTTATTTCTGTAGTCTGACAATGTTCAACAGAAATTTAGCCTATTTCCAAGTGACAGTCGGGTCTAGTCTAGTCGTGGTTTTGTGTCCTACATGCCTGTAGTATACTGGGATGAGGAAGAGTGACAGGATGAGAGGAAGCAAGAGCAAGAGTGCAAGGGAGAGAGAGAGCGAGAGAGAGAGAGAGAGAGAGAGAGAGAGAGAGAGAGAGAGAGAGGCGAGAGAGAGAGAGAGAGAAGAGAGAGAGGCCTCCATCAGGCTAAATGAGAGATGACTGACACACACACATACCCCTCCTCACACAGACACACACTACACATACACACACACACAGACACACACACACACACACACACACACACACACACACACACACACACACACACACACACACACACACACCACACAACACAAAACGTACATACACAAGCTCAACATACAAGTACAGGCGTCTAGTACATCAGTATTGACATATGTCATCTTCCATCAAGTAGTTTCCCGAGAACAGAGAGAGAGGGGAATTGATCAGAGGGAGGGGACGGAAGTGCAGAGGGGGACGGACTGACGGATGAACGGCCCTTCATTTGTCCTCTACGGGAACGTGGCAGGAGAGATAGTCGATGTTTAATGACAGCGCAGCGCGTCAGGCACGTGGGCAACAAAGCACATCTGAATTTGCACTCATAAAACTCTCTCTCTCTCTCTCTCTCTCTCTCTCTCTCTCTCTCTCTCTCCCTCCCTCCCTCCCTTCCTCCCTCCCTCCCTCCCTGCCTGCCTCCCTCTTTCTCTCTCTCTCTCTCTCTCTCTCTCTCTCTCTCTCTCTCTCTCTCTCTCTCTCTCTCTCTCTCTCTCTCTCTCTCTCTCTCTCTCTCTCTTTCTCTCTTTCTCTCTCTCTCCCTCTGTAATAGTACATTCAGTTTGTTCTTGGTTGTTTGAAGGCGTGGTGGTGTGAGGTGGAGCTGAGCTACCTGTACTTTAGCTAATGGAATGGAAGGGTCCCTGTAGAGTGCTGTTCTGCCTGATTTACCCTGCAGGCATGTGTACTCACACACACACACACACACACCACACACACCACACGCACACACACACACACACACACACACACACACACACACACACACACACACACACACACACACACACACACTGAACAACATAGGTGACACACATACACACACTAAACATCACAGGTAACACACACACACACACACACACCGAACAACATAGGTGACACACATACACACACTAAACATCACAGGTAACACATACACACACACAGACAGATAAGACACCATGGCCATGTTTACGTCAGTCCCTGGGAGAGGATTTGTGAGTGTGTGTGTGTGTTTGTGTGTTTGTGTGCGGGGGGGGTGCAGATTGCTTTGTATTGAATCCACTGGTGTGTTTCACGGTGTGTCACTGCTACCTAGACTGTATTCTAGAAGCCTTTAATGATAAGGTTATGTTTGGCTGTGTGTTTACGGCTGTTTCACCAAGGGTTTGTGTGTGTGTGTGTGTGTGTGTGTGTGTGTGTGTGCTTGCGTGCGTACGTGTGTGCGTGCGTGCGTGTGTGTGTGAATGCAGAGTTTGCTTCCTGCAAGTACAATAAAATAATCACTCTTCAGTGGGTGTGCCTCCAAGCATTTTATATATCTATGCGTGTGTACAAAGTGATGTGTGTGTGTGTGTGTGTGTGTGTATGTGTGTGAGTTTGTTACTGTCGTCGCCCTGACTCAATTATTTTTCTGCCTGCCGCAATTAGGATTAGAAGTTCTCCACATCAAGAGAAGAAAACACAGATTTGTCTCCCGCAATATGACGGCAAAATGCGAAAATTGCTTTCTTTTGGCTAGGGAGATTAGAAAGTAATAATAATCAAAATAGCATTCTAGCCCTGCACTTATTTATGGCATAGCCTGGCTAAGGTATTTCAGTTTATTTTCTTACAGTCACTTGGGTCACTCGGCATGAAGGGCTGAGGGAGGAGCAGAGGTGGCCATTAGCTGCCCGTCGCCGGCGGTAACGTCCTTGGGGGGGCAGTAGGGGTCAACTACAACAACAACAACAACAACATCTGTTTATAAACAACCACAACGTCCAACAGCGAGAGGACCCCGACCGCCGTGAGCAACATCTGGGCGTATGTTCTCCAAAACACTGGATCACAAACCAGCCTGTGTGAGGAACCTGAGCACAATGTTACCATGGAGGATTAAATATTGATTAGGATGGGAGCGTGGCTTCACTCAAAGCGACACAGCAACAACATGAACAACCACCAAAGCTCATACGGTGGCCACATTTATACACACTCAGTGATATTTCCTAAAAGAATAAAGCAATAAACATAACATTGGAAAGCCAAAGTATGATGGCAGATGGGATTGATACACCATACCCCCATGTTGGAGAAGTAAATGATTATAAGTTTATTGACTGGGATTTTCACTGCGTCGTGGAATGATTAGCATCATTGACTTTAAAAATGCCCAATGTGGCAAGCATAAGAATTTAATTTCTAACAACGATTAAAATATTTTTTTTATGAGATGCTGTGTTGTGTTGGATTCCATGTGTGCTTTTGCCACTGTTTTATGTGTGTGCAACAAGTTAATTAGTATTGTTACAATTAAGTGAGTGTGTGTGAATGTGTCCTCTGTGTGTGTGTGTGTGTGTGTGTGTGTGTGTGTGTGTGTGTGTGTGTGTGTGTGTGTGTGTGTGGGTGTGTGTGTGTGTGTGTGTGTGTGTGTGTGTGTGATACATTATAGCAACAGCATTGAAATCAAAGACAGAGATGATGACAAGACGACACAGAAATACGATATTTCCCTCAATTAACTAACTGTATAAACCGGACCCCATAATTGGCCTTTCTCTCTTGCTTTGTCTTTGTTTGTCTATCATTACAGGACTGTAATTTTACAGTCCTGCTTTTCCCTTGTTATCCCCTTCTCTAATACAACTCAATCAACCTTCATTCAATAGAGGATTCATTTCTTGACCTGCGTTAAGAATATGTTCCTTTTTTTGTTTTCTTTGGAATGTCTTGTCCTTGATACAATGATGTCGTAGTAAAGCATGTGCTTTTTCTTTTTTTACTTCTTAGAGATCATGCAGGATGTTCAATGTCATCGGCATTGTATGTTTCCTTAACAGCTCATGTCTTGAAATCTATCAGCTTAGTAAAAGCTTTTAAAAACGGTTGGCACTGGAGACAGAAGTGACTCGGTGCCTGCGGCTAAAAGCCCTTCATTTAAAATCACGTCATAGCTAGGGAAATAACATCAGAATCTGGATATGAACTGTGTTAATATGCTTGGGCAGTGAGCACCCAAGATATCGGGGCAAATGCCTGTTTAGTTTGGTGGCCATTGTTTGTCTTCTATTTCTGTTCTGCTTTTCAATCCCTGCTGTATTATTTGAACTATAGGTGGACACCAATTACTGAATAAATGGTCACATGAATCCCTCTCCCTTTAGATTATAAAGCCTCTAGGTAAACTTGACTTGGTCTGTGTGCTGTATTCCTGCTTAAGCATCACTGAACTCTGTTCACTTCATGCAGAGTTGCATTTTGAAAGATGATAGCTATGATTTGTCAGCCTCAGCGGGACTGATGCAGATTGAATAGTCAATATTTTATGTAACCTGGTGTTGCCTTCTGCCAAAATACCATCACAGCTACCAATCTTCTTATTCCTTCCTCTTATCACAACAATTTCTGGATCATTCCAAAGACAAACAAAAAGTCTGCTTCCTCCCAACAGCGTACAACTACAAAATGACGCACGCACCATCCTCTAATGTTGAACCAACGCAGTGCAAGACGATTGATTAGTTGGCAGAATCTTAGTTCCTGTTCCCTTTTATCCCAGTGTCTTCTGCTGCATCAGGAGAACACGTCAATGACTCCATCCCTTCTCTCTCTCTCTCTCTCTCTCTCTCTCTCTCTCTCCCCCCCCCCCTCTCTCTCTCTCTCTCTCTCTCTCTCTCTATCCATCTCTCTCTCTCTCTCTCTCTCTCTCTCTCTCTCTCTCTCTCTCTCTCTTTCTCTCTCTCTCTATGTCTCTCTCTCTCTCTCTCTCTCTCTCCTCTCTCTCTCCTCTCTCTCTCTCTCTCTCTCTCTCTCTCTCTCTCTCTCGCTCTCTCTCTCTCTCTCTCTCTCTCTCTCTCTCTCTCTCTCTCTCTCTCGCTGCTTTCTTTCCCTCCCTAGTTTCATTTGAGTCATCGTCTCCTCTTGTGAGAAGGGTCCTTTGGGGGCCCTCCATTCTCCGGCTCCTCGCAATTAGGGCCCGATTTTACAGCTTGGAGCCATTCTGCACCCATTAAGATGGGGGAGCCCACCATATTTTCTGGGCTTTAAAGTAATGGCACTAAGAACGGCGGGAGGAGTAGGGAAAA
>NC_044063.1:11327174-11332174 GCF_902167405.1 Gadus morhua
AACCTGAGATCCAACGGGAAGCCGAGCGACAGAAAGAGACTGAAATTGACGTCTTCGGGTGCGTTCTGAAAGTGTTATTTTCTTCTCCACCCACTTCTTTGCTCGCTCTCGCTCGCTCTGTACATTGCCGCCCCCCCCCCCCCCCCCCTCCCTATCTGGCTCTCGCCTCATCCCACCGTCACCCTCCCCATAGCACTTCTCTCTCTCTCTGTCACTCTCTCTCTCCATCTCCCTCACCCTCTTTCTCTCTCTCTCTCTCTCCCCCCGCCTCTCTCTCTCACTCTCTCTCTCTCTATCTCCCCCTCTCACCCACTCACTCTCCCTCTCCCTCTCCCTCTCTCTCTCTCTCTCTCTCTCGCCCCCGCCTCTCTCTCCCTCACTCTCTTATCTCAGAGTTCACGAACCTGGCATAGTATGGAAAACTGGAGCGAAAACAAGTAAGGTGAAAGAAATATATATTAGAACTTGTCATATCAAAGCCGTCAGTGAGTTTCCCTTTTTTCCAGGCTTTGTCATTCTAGTGTGTGCCGTCATTTCCCCGACAGCAGATGTAAATATATATTTGCAAAGGGAGACGCTTCGGAGTCATTTGTTGTGGCACGTCGAGATTTAAAAGTGACAGAGATGAACACAACCAGAAGAGAATGGCATCAGGAAGGGGATGAAGAGTTCACCTACATATGGATTTCTGTCGGGAAATAATATCCAAACATTTGCAGTGTTGAGAATTGCTGCCTGGTGGTATACTCTGACACCTGGTGTCTGAACCCGGATATCCATGACGCAATCCTGTGGACCTGGTCCTCCAAAACCAGTACTCCCAGCCCAGTCCTCCGAACCCAGTCCTCTGAACCGTTTCCTTGAAACCAGTCCTCCAAACCAGTCATTCAAACCCAATTTATCTGACCCAGTACACCAAACCAGGTCTCTGAACCAGTCCTTTGGAAACAATTCCTCCCAACCCAGTCCTCAAAACCAGTCCTCCCAACACTGTCCTCCCAGCCCAGTCCTCTGAACCCAGTTCTCCAAACCAGTCCTATGAACCCAGTCCCCCAAACGAGTATCATATATTTAACCCTTGCGTGGTGCGCATGTTTACCCATGTCAGGCCGTCTCTGGTCTCTGTTCCGTTACATCGGTGTAGACCTTTGGTCGTCGAACCCCTCCCCTCTGCCCCTTCCCCCCCTCACACATCTCCCCCTCATCCCCATGACTGGCACCTCGTCTCTCACCTCGGGTCAGCGCGGCATGATGTGTCTTCTTGACACCCCTGCACCTTGTTGCTGCACGCTAATTACTGTCATCCCTCTCTCCCTGCTCCTGCTTTCTGTGGCCGGCTCTCTCTCGGCCTCTGCCTCCCACCTGCTCTCCCTCCCTCCCTCACACCCTCTCTCCCTTGCTTCTCCTCTCTCTCCCTATTATCATCTATCTCTCCCTCCGTTATTCTCTCTGCAATGTTCTCTCTGCCTCTCTTCATATCGCTCTCGTCCTCTCATATTATCTGTCTCCCTCCCTCCCTTTTCTCTCTCCCTCTCACATTCTCTCTCTTTTTGTCTGTTATTCTCTCTCTCTTTCTCTCATTTCCCTCCATTCCTCTCTCCTCTTCCCTCTCCCTCTCCTTGTCGCCTTCTCTCTCCCTCTCCCCCCTTATTAATGTCTCTCTCTCACGCTAACAGTATCTCTCCTTCTCCCCCCTTCTCCTCTCTCTCTCTCTCTCTCTCTCTCTCTCTCTCTCTCTCTCTCTCTCTCTCTCTCTCTCTCTCTCTCTCATTCTCTCTCTCTCTCTCTCTCTCTCTCTCTCTCCTCTCTCTCTCTCTCTCTCTCTCTCTCTCTCTCTCTCTCTCTCTCTCTCTCTCTCTCTCTCTCTCTCTCCCTCTCCCTCTGGCTATGGCTGCTCCAGGCTGGTGGCTCCACTGCAATGATTCCCCATTGGCTGTCGGGTATGACAGGGTGTCTGATGCAGTGTGGGGATCAGGGAGGAGAACTTCCCTCTCACCCTTTCCTCCATCTTTACAGGTGGTTCAATGGTTCAGTCTGGTTTTGGGGGGGGGTGTCATTTCTCCAGCTTTTGTTTCATTCTGTCCTCTTCTTGACCTCATTCCTTCACACCCCTCGCCAGATATTCATCAGCTGTCCCAATGGCCCTCAGCGAATGCCACCCCTATCTTCTCTCAGGTTTTGGCAGTAATGTCCCATCATCCCCATTCGCCTTAAGCCACTTCTTTCGATTTCCTCTCTCCCCACGACCCCACAACCAAAACAAACAAAACAACATGTAGATCGGTGGACAAAGCCGGGGGCGGAATTGCGGGGGCCGGAGTGATGGCAGGAGAGCCTGGGTGCTGAGTGTGATCATGGCGGGGGTGGTGGTGGAGGTGGTGCTGCTGGTGTTGACGGCCAGTACAGCCCCGACCACATTACTGTGCTAATGAGGTGTGAAGGAGCCACACACAACCCAAGGCCTTTCCTCTGCCCCTCTCTCTGACTCCAGACTCTGTCTAAATGGACAGGGTTAGGGGTACCATTCCGCTGGGGTAATCCGTGCTGAGAATGTTGCCGGCCTTAATGCTTTGAGACACTTTGGATAAAGTAGGGATTGGGGTAAAAAAAACTATTTGCGTAAGACTTGGATTCTTTGCTTCCGCAACACTTGAAAATCAGGGGGACTGAAAAATTTGAGTATCATAGTGGACACTAAAGTATAGCACCGTCATACAGGGGGGGCTATATCGTATTTGTCAATTTGCATCAACTACGTTCTGTTTTGTACTGGTTTGGCATTCACTTAAAGACAAGAGCACTGCAGAACCCAAAACACAACGATAAACAACACAAAAAATAAAGTTGCGAAAAATATTCAAAGGTTGCATTACGATACTGACAGAATCACAAAATTCACAGATCGCAATACATATCGGATAGGAGCGCAATACATATCGTAAGACCTAGCTAAATCCTGTCCCTATTAGAAAGACGTCCAACATATGGGACATTATATTAAACTGTACCTAAACTGCCAAGCTTAGTGCAAACCCATGCTTAGAAAGTATAGACCGCGAAGGTCTCGGTTGTACGACTCTTTGGGAAAAGGCACAAAACATAGATGAGATTAAACACTCCCTGAACTCTCTTTTAGGGACGGCCGCCATGTTTGTTTATCTCTGGGCTGGCCTCGCCCCGGTTCCAACTTGACAGAAGGGCCTGTTTACCTGTTTCCTGCGAGGCTCAGGGTTGTTCCAACTGTCCAGCGCGCTGAGCTATTGCTCTCTTTTATTACGAGCAGTTTCATTTTGCTGTTGTTGTTGTTTTTAACGATTCAAAAAATTTGGGCCATAAATAATAACAAAAACCTTGGGTGAAAGTCAGGCAGGGGGGAGGGGTGAGTGAGTGTTTCTGTTCATGGAGGAGGAGGGAGGGGGCTTCTGATAAGGCTGTATCTGTCGGCTCCCTTGCAGGGAGACTGTGAGGCCATAATGCGGGGGAATGTATTCTGATTCATGGGGCTGATTTCACTCTCCATCTCCGTCCTAATCATTCCCCTCACACGCACCACGCCATTACCGCGATGGATTTTGTGGCAGAGCGCTGTTTTTTTTTATTTGGGCTTGGCAGGAGATAGACAGTGATGTGGAAGGAGCGACAGATGGACAGACAGACAGACAGACACACTCAGCGTCAGATAGATAGACAGATAAAAAAAATGGACAGAAAGACGATAGACAGAGAGACGGACGGACAGACAGAGAGATATACAGAGACATATAGAGCATGGCCAGACAGGCAGACAGATGGACGGACATACAGAGGAAAGGGGAGCTATAAAGAGCTATAGGGAAAGAGAGAGTGATAGAGAGTGATAGAGGGTATATCAAGAGACAAAAGGAGTCTGCTTCATCTTTCTTATTATCATCACAAATCAGTTTATTTTACCCCAGAGGCCAGACCGCTCTGAGAGAAAGAGAGAGAAAGAGGGCATTTTCTCCCCGTTCTCATCTCATCTCTTCTGTTCAATACTTTCTTGCCTTCCTTTCCTCCAGTCTATAAATGCCGAACCAATAAAAACTAGACGCCAAATCCCCCTTTTTCTCTCCTTCTCAAATAGGCAGCATGTTCAGTATTTTTAATAGAAACACAGCTTAGATCGTCACAGAAAATGGGCACATGCACACACACACACACACACACACACACACACACACACACACACACACACACACACACACACACACACACACACACACACACACGCACACACACACACACACACACACATACATGCAAACACACACAAACACACCAGAAAACCATAATCCTAGGGTACATGCTGTATGTGAATTTCTGAGAGCTGGTTCAGCATGGCTCCCCTGCACAGTGACTATTAGACGGGGCTCTCTGGAGTCCGTACTCATACTCAACCACTCCTCCGAGACCACGTTCCCACAAAGAGGTCATTTTAAATGGGAGGGAGAGGGGGGGCTGTCAAGTAAGAAGGGAAAGTACGGCGAGGAGAATGAGGCGTGAAGGAGAGACCAGGGAAAATACCAGATGAAAACAGAGGAAGGCTCCACACAGAAAACCACAAGTCTGTGTCGCCCGTCTCATCCACTTCGTAGGGAGGCTTAACACAATTTTCCCTTACTATCGTTCTGATTATTATTTTGTTGATATTATATTGTTTGATAGTGGTGTTTTTTTTATTTTTCGTTGTATTCAGTCAATTGCTTTGCAATCAACACCTCTTTGCATTTTTGCTGATGTAAATCATAGTCAGAGAATCATAACCACAACACTGGTATGTAATTTCAATTGATTTTGATCAAGTCCAAGGCAGTAGTTGATGGCCTGAGATGATGAAATATACCACGATCACCAAGTGTCTATCGCCTGCATAATTAACATGGATTGATTGGTGGTTAAAATCGCACCACCATAATACTACTCCCACAGTGGTATAAAAGTATATACATATTCCTGTGCAAGGAATCTATTACGACTGTGCT
>NC_044063.1:11347174-11369674 GCF_902167405.1 Gadus morhua
GTGTGTGTGTGTGTGTTTGTACGTGAGCTTGTGCCTGCAGGTACATGGGTGTGTGCGTGTATTTATGTGTCTTCCTCTTTCTGTATCTGTGCGCGTGTGTGTGTGTGTATGTGTGTTCCTATGTGTGCATCAATATGCGTATCAATACGTCTGTGTGTATGTGTGTGTGTATGTGTGTGTGAGTATCTGTGCGTTCCTACGTGTGCATCAATACCTGTGTGCGTGTGCGTGCGCGTGCATGCGTGCGTGCGCGTGTGTGTGCGTTTCTCCCGTTTGCGCGTGTCCTGTTTGTGTAGCTGGTGCTACTAAAACAAAGTTGATCTGCTGATATCCACAGTGTAATATCCAGCGTCTAAACAAAGCCCTGACATCAGCAGGCCATTCATAGCTCCGCTCTTTATGGAACACATCAATCTCTGCAGCACACAGTTTGCTGTTACGGTGTTACCAAACCGCACGCTTTAATGTCACGCCGCCACTAACAGCCCCGTGTCAAAAACACATCTGACTTCAAAGCCTGACGCAGCTGCACCCATCCATCCATCCTACTGCACCCAACTATCCATTCATCCTACGGCACCCAACGATCCATTCTGCCATTCACCCATCTGTCCATCCTACTGCACCCCATTCTGCCATCCATCTAACGGCACTCATTCATGCATCAAACTGCACTGACTATCCATTCTTGCATTCATTCAACTATTCTGCCATCCATAACATCCTGATTCCTCCATCCCTTCCATCCATTTTACCTATCAATTCATCCCACTTTACCTATCTATCTTTACCTATCCATCTATCCATCCTAACTTATCCATCTTTACCTATCCATCTTAACCTCTCTCTCTTTACCTATCCATCTCTACCTGTCCATTCATCATATGGCAGTACCGCCCATCTGGCATATTACTGGAAATGGCCAAAAAAGAATCGGCACGTAAACCAGAAGGTTAGCATAATTTAGCCGCGTTGCCGACAGAAAATCTATAGTCATTTGGGGTTTTGGCGGTGCCAAGCAGGCTCGCATTGATTAACGATGTGTGTGTGTGTGTGTGTGTGTGTGTGTGTGTGTGTGTGTGTGTGTGTGTGTGTGTGTGTGTGTGTGTGTGTGTGTGTGTGTGTGTGTGTGTGTGTGTGTGTGTGTGTCTGTGTCTGTGTGCATGTGTGTGTGTGTGTGTGTGTGTGTGTGTGTGTGTGGTTTTGGTAGATTTACGGTAGACTCAGCGATAGGGCAAAAAGAGAGAGAGGGCGAGAGACATAGGAAGGCAGAGCAAAGAGAGAGAGGCTGATTGAAATGAGACCTTGAACTTACAGACAGCAGAGCAACAAACGGAGGAAATGAACCGCATGACATGACAAACACACGGGGGGAGAGCACGATAAGAAAACCAACGAAAACAACCTGGAAAGGGTTAAGTGACCAACAGACTGGCACAGCACCGAGACATGGCATGGCACAGTCTAAATAGGGGGGCGGGATAGCTCCAGAGAGAGGGCGAGAGAGAGCGCCAGAGAGAGGGCGAGAGAGGGCGAGAGAGAGAGGGCGAGAGAGGGCAAGAGAGAGCGCCAGAGCGAGGGCGAGAGAGAGCGCCAGAGAGAGGGCGAGAGTGGGCAAGAGAGAGCGCCAGAGCGAGGGCGAGAGAGGGCAAGAGAGAGCGCCAGAGCGAGGGCGAGAGAGGGCGAGAGAGAGCGCCAGAGCGAGGGCGAGAGAGAGCGCCAGAGAGAGGGCGAGAGAGGGCAAGAGAGAGCACGAGGGCGAGGGCGAGAGAGAGCGCCAGAGAGAGGGCGAGAGAGGGCAAGAGAGAGCGCCAGAGCGAGGGCGAGAGAGGGCGAGAGAGAGAGGGCGAGAGTGGGCAAGAGAGAGCGCCAGAGAGGGGGCGAGAGAGGGCAAGAGAGAGCGCCAGAGAGGGGGCGAGAGAGGGCAAGAGAGAGCGCCAGAGAGGGGGCAAGAGAGGGCAAGAGAGAGCGCCAGAGAGGGGGCGAGAGAGGGCGAGAGAGAGCGCCAGAGCGAGGACGAGAGAGGGCGAGAGAGAGAGCGAGCGAGCCGGAGCATCATGAAGGGTTACAGAAGGTAAAGAGCCAGCCTGCGGTCTGAATAGATTAAACTGAACCATCGCCAAGCTAAGAGCGAGTGCAGGAGTGTGTGTGTGTGTGTGTGTGTGTGTGTGTGTGTGTGTGTGTGTGTGTGTGTGTGTGTGTGTGTGTGTGTGTGTGGGTGTTTGTATACACGAGTGAAATAGATACACATTACACACATCTATAACACACAGACACACAGACACACCCCAGAGGGAGCCCCGAAGCATCAGCTACCGCCCGGTAGAGGGGAACAGCAATCAGGCGCACCTGGCCGCTATCAGGGCTCGTTACTGCCCTGCTGAACCAGCTGCTGCAACAGGTGAGCACAGAGCTGTCTGGTTAGCGCTACAGCTTGCTTTGGGCTAATCGATGAGCCCAGAGCTAGCTGTTTACCCAGAGCTAGCTGGTTAGCCCAGAGCTCGCTCTAGCTCTCTGATGGCCAAGTCCCAAAGAGTGTCTGTGCTAGAGCTAGCTTAGCAGAGTTAATTTCCCCACAATACCGCTGTATCGTACTGCTAGGTATGAATTTGAGTGTGCTCCGTTTTTTATGTGATAGATCGATGTGAACATTTAAATGCTGTCACTTCAGGTCATTCCGTTCCCTGTGTGCGAGTGAGTGTGTGTGTGTGTGTGTGTGTGTGTGTGTGTGTGTGTGTGTGTGTGTGTGTGTGTGTGTGTGTGTGTGTGTGTGTGTGTGTGTGTGTGTGTGTGTGTGTGTGTGTGTGTCTCTGAGTGGACTTGTGTGTGTGTGGTTGTGTTGGAGTATGTGTTCGAATGTGGTGTGTGCTTTTGTTTGTGTCTGAGTTTGTATCTGAGTGTTTGCACCATGTGTCGTAGTGTTTATCTGAGCGTGTGTGTTTGTGTGTGTGTCCGAGTGTGTGTCTGAGCGTGCGTGTGTGTCTCTCTCTCTGCCTCCTGTGGCTCTGGGTGCTGCGTGGACGGCAGCCAGTCCGAATTCCTCCATCCAAACAGAGGACACCCCAGCCGTGTGTTTGCTTTGATAATGAACTCAATTAACCCCAAACACACGGCCTGCCGCAAGCCCTCGAGCACTCACACAAAAACACACATACGCACACACACTTGCTTACGCAAACACTTTCCCCGGCCAGCAGACAAGTGTCCATTTAGCTATGTACACTGGGAGATCACATGCATTCATGGGTATGAAAGCATACAAGCCAAACAGAGCCCCACGCCAAGCTTTGAGGGCCCGTTCTGAACAGCACTAGCGGCCCTTCGGTCTACAAGCCAACCTAGAAACCACAGAAGCCCAGCCTAAACCTGGCCCTGATGAAACCCCAGCATGGAGGACTCCACGCTGCTCCGGTCAGAGAGAACAGGAGGCTGTGTGCAGCTCCTTCTCTTCTCTGGCTCAATATGTCGATCACCTTGGTTCTGAGGGAGGGGGGGCGGGGAGGGAATGGGGGCGGGCTACCGGAGCTGCCACGGGTCAGGGGTGTGTGCTGCCTCGGACCGCAGTGGGGCGGAGCTGAGCGCTTTAAACACGCTGCTCCTGACCAACTGCTGGATGATGGAGCGCCCCCCCCCCCCCCCCCCCCCCTCATTATATGTCTGTCCATCTGTCTGTTTGTCTGTCTTTGTGTCCCTCTCTCTCTCTCTCTCTCTCGGTCTGTCTCTGTGATTCTCTCTCTCTCTCTCTCTCTCTCTCTCTCTCTCTCTCTCTCTCTCTCTCGGTCTGTCTCTGTGATTCTCTCTCTCTCTCTCTCTCTCTCTCTCTCTCTCCCTCTCCCTCTCCCTCTCCCTCTCTCTCTCTCTCTCCCCCTCTCCTATCTCTCTCTCTCCCCCTATCTCCTTCTCCTTTATCTCTCTCTCTCTCTCTCTCTCTCTCTCTCCCTCTCCCTCTCCCTCTCCCTCTCCCTCTCTCTCTCTCTCTCTCTCTCTCTCTCTCTCTCTCTCTCTCTCTCTCTCTCTCTCTCTCTCTCTCTCTCTCTCTCTTTAATATCTCTGCCCCTCTGTGTGTTTATTTACCCCTCTTCATCAGACTGAACACACAAACGGCAAACCCACACATTCATCATCAAAAAATGCACACACACTATATGCTCACGCACGCACACACACATATTCGCCAACCAAACACACATACACGGTCAGAAACAGACACACACAGACACACAGAGGTGTGCGAGCTTGGAGGCAGTATCTTCCCATCAGGGCTCCCTGGAGTGATGTGGCCCAGACATCCAGCAGGAGCCATCGCTGCCATCAGCCCCTCATCCCGTTGTCACGGGGACACGCTACCTGTCACGTCACCTGGTATTCATGTGGTTCTGATTATGTGTGTATGAGTTTGCGTGTGTGTGTGTGTGTGTGTGTGTGTGTGTATGTGTTTGTGTTTATTTGTGTATATGCCTCTGTGAAGGTTTGAGTGAATGTGTGTGTGTGTGTGTGTGTGTGTGTGTGTGTGTGTGTGTGTGTGTGTGTGTGTGTGTGTGTGTGTGTGTGTGTGTGTGTGTGTGTGTGTTTGTTTGTGTGTACATAGAGGAGTTATAGCAAAGACCTGAGGACAGCCGCTGCTATTTAAAGCCATTGCTGGCCAGACTCTGTTCCCCCTGGCACCTGTGTGGAATGTGTATGCATGTAGGTGTATGCTTTAGTTTTGTTTGTGTGTGTGTGTGTCAGTCTGGGATGTGACTGCCAATGTCTAGTTGTCAGCCCCGGTAAATACACACACACACACACACACACACACACACACACACACACACACACACACACACACACACACACACACACACACACACACACACACACACACACACACACACACACAATGAGGGCTCCTCCTCGGTTGGCAGGTTAGGCTAATGACTAATAAAGGGAGAGACATGGGGGAGATATAGTGACAGAGAGGAAATGTACCAGGACACACACACACACACACACACACACACACACAGAAGCGCACGCACGCACGCACGCACGCACGCGCGCACACACACACACACACACACACATACAAGCACATGGAGTTGCAGAGGTCCCCAGTTGTCCAGGCAACAGAAGAACAGCTGGGTTGTGTCAGACTATTGCAACAACACAAAGAAAAATGGGTGTGTGCTCCTGCGCATCCGCGTTGGGGGTCATCACTGTTTTAACTCAGGACTATAAAAGCAAACCTATTCCATAATTATTCTCCAACCCCCATGGGCAGCGATGCATACCGTACAAGCCTGTTAACATACGTTTCATTAATGTGTGGTGGCAGATACTGTAGGCTGAATTCACATCTCGTTCAATTCCTCCTTTGAAGTGTTTTCTTTTTATTACAGGTCTTTTTATTTCATGGAATTGACTTTTCATCTCCGCTTGAGTCCAACTCTTCCTGACTCCCGTACATTACGTCGTGGGTTCGATGTCTAGCCATCAGGCAGGCTGCCCAGATCCAATGGAAAGATTTATAAAAGCTTTCATCAGAGGGATCGGCCTGGCCCGCAACCAGGGTTGGTTACACGCAGACTGGAGTTTACTAGTTACTAGTCTTACTTTGTTGCTTTTATATTGGTTTTACATATATTGAGTTTCATATGCTCTGTGAAGCCAAGACAAATGTATTTTTTGTGCAAATACAAATGTTGTTCTTCCTTTCTTTCGATACATCTGTCTTTAATATAGCTTTAATGAAAATAATGTGCAAATATATCCCAGCCCATATATCCCATAATGTGCAAATATAGATATATATATATATATATATATATATATATATATATATATATCTATATCTATATATATATATATATATATATATATATATCTATATCTATATCTATATCTATATCTATATATATATATATATATATATATATATACGTATATATATATATATACGTATATATCCCAGCCACAAAGAGTTAATCCCTACCCAGATAATCATTGTGTGACCAGACAAGGGAAAATCAATGTCTCTCAGCAGGCGTTGGAGGCCGTGTCCAGAACCAGAGAAATCAGAGCCGGTCCTCGCTGAGGGTCTCAGTACACTTCATTACAGGACAAACTCGGGCTCTGAATGGCGCCCAGACGATGAAGGTCGATGAGACGCCCTCGTGTTGTGGGTGGTGCGCATGCCCCACCTAGGCAAACCTTCTCCTCCTCCTTCCTCTCTTCCTCCCTTCCTCCCAGAGAGACCGTCTTTACACTGTCAGCCATTCCGCGCACATGGAGTACTTCAATCACCAAAATTGTTCATGTTTATCGAAGCGAAATGAAGTTTTGATAAATAATGACATGTCTGTTTATGTGGAAGACGCAAATGTGGGAGTCTAGTTATTCTAGGCCGATAAATAAATGTTACCATTGTACTAAAGTAGGTGTAAAGTTTGATATTTGCTCAGCGCATTTCTTTATGTGAACGCCACATCAATCTCCTTATGTCGTCAAACCTTATTTTTCCCCGTAAAACATTTAACTTCACCACTGTCCTTGTACAATAAATAATAAAAATATTTTAATGCACAAACGCATATTTCCGAAGTTTGCCCATTTACATGAGAGTTCCCAAGTTCCAACATGGCGTGACACGCCCTAACGCAGTGTACGGCCAACCTCTGTCTTCTTTCCCAGCATGCTCTCTGGCTGATTATACGAGCGTCCTATAGCCCATTACCCTGCTCCTCCCTTCCTCCCCCACCCTACCTGGATGGTCATCCTTCGCTAGCTAGCTAGTCCTCCCCTCCCTGGTGCTGGCTGCCGCTAGCCGCCAGGCTACGCTAGTTGTTAACCCAACAGTAGCAAACACGCGGTGAAGCCGCGCGCTTTACGACGCTACTCTGCGTTAGCGAGCCAGTGCTAGCCCGCGGCTACGCCGTGGCGCAAAGGGGAGTGATATAAACGCAAAGGGCCGATAGTAAATGTGTGACATAAAGTCTTTATGCTGAAATGGGGAGATATGCATCATTAGTTAATAAGGCTGCGGCATCAGTTGTGGAGAGGGGCCGGTAAAAGAAATGCTGCGGGGTATTACAGTCGTGTTGTAAACTTTATTCCGCGTATAAAGAATAACTCGGTGTTGAGCTGTCAAACATACTGGGAGATTAAATCCCATACTGGAAAATTGTGGCTTCCTGTCAGTCGTGTCGCCTTAGTATATATATATATATATATATATATATATATATATATATACACAGTATAATGGGTTTGTGGTGATTGAAAGAAAACTTCTTCACATTTGTACATTCTACACACACACACACACACACACACACACACACACACACACACACACACACACACACACACACACACACACACACACACACACACACACACAGGCACAGTCCACGCACCACACTAACCCAAACACCCTATGAACATTACATACACATTTTTACATTTGAAAGCTTTCCTTTTTGATCAAGCATAAGCTAGTTCACAATAGCATGCAGAATGAGAGAGTGCCTCCCTCCATCACTCAATCACACACACAACCACGCACAGTCACACACACACACACACACACACACACACACACTTCGGCCCGGCCTAAGCTGTTAGTTAGAGCTCAGACCGTCCATTAGCTGAGTTCTTTTCCTGTTTCCGACATAATGAAGCAGAACGCTAGAAGAAGGGAGAGAGAGAGTGCGAGCCTGCTGACCTGATTAATTAGCGAGAGGCGGGAGAGAGAGGATGCAAGAGTGTGAGAGAGAGAGAAAAGAGTGAGCGAGAGGCAGCGAGAGAGAGAAAGAGAGGGGGTAGGTATGATAAAGACAGTGATAAAGATTGATAAAGTGGAGAACGAAGAAAAATCAGTATGAGAGAGGAGAGATGGAGGACAAAATGACCTGAGAGATGAAAGAAAGAGGGATGAGCTGCTGGGTGTAATAAATGTGATGTCAGCTTATAAACGACTCGGCGCGAGGGCGTGGGCAAGAGGACGGGCTTGTAGCGCACGGCGTCAACACATCCCGATAAAACAGTGGATGATTCCAACCTCAAAAAACAACGATCGTTCTAACCTTTCGATTTTCCCTCTTCCTCCACCGTCTCCTTCTCTTAACCAACACCTCTTTGTCTCTTCGCTACGTCAGTATTTTACTCTTTGAAAGACTTTTAAAGGCCTTTTAAAAAGCTGGTGGTATATAGCAGCCATGGAAACCTTGGCTGGGCTCTCTCCATCGCAGCAGGAGATGATTAAAGTTACGGTCCAGTTAACAGCTAGCTGGGACCCTCCAGCTCTCTGGCCCTCAGGTACACACAAACACACACACATCCACGCCGCCTCCCACACACGCATGCAAGCACACACAGCCACACACACCCTCTCCCTCTCTCTCTGACACACCCTCAATCCCAAACACACACACACACACACGCACAAACACACACACACCCTCTCTATCGCTCTCTCACACACATATACACACACACACACACACACACCCTCTCTATCGCTCTCTCACACACGTATACACACACACACACACACAAACACACACACACACACCCAAACACCCTAATAAGGCCGCTCACCTGTGCAGGAGCATGCAGAACGCATTGGAGGAGCTGGGTTCTAGCTAAAGCCTGAGCACGCTCTGAGAGGCAGCAGCACGGCAGGACAGCCAGCTCGGCCGGCGGGCAGGCAGACAGAAAGACAGCCAGCATGGGCATTCATTAAAAACCCCAGCACCGTGCATAGGGACTAACAGGGCCATAAAAGCAATTAATCTAGCCATAAACAAGCCACTCGCCTGTCCCACACTCCCCTGCACAGAAACGACGGTGGCAGTGGGGAGGGAGGGGGGGAGGGGAGGAGGGGGGAGACAGGGGGAGGCTTGCTTTTCGTTTCCTCTTCTCTGGGCTTTGTATTTCTTCTGATTTCTCGCTGTTTCCTCCCTCTGTCTCGGGGCCTCTCAGGTACACCCCACAGATGTTACCTTCCCATGAAGAGTGAACAAGAGTCCTCTAATGATCAAGCACACATGGATGCAGATGTGTGTGTGCGTGTGTGTGTATGTGTGTGTGTGTATGTGTGTGCGCGTTTGCGTGTGCGAGAGCTGCAGCCTCCGACCCAACATGGCGGACGGTGAGGTCATCCCACAGGCTGAGCTAGAGCTCTTTCTCATTCTCCTTGACCTCGCCTCATCTTTCTAATGCATCTCATCGCATCTGATGTCATTATCTCATCTAACGTCCTCTGATTTCATCACCTCACACTCCAGCCCTAGCTTAGGGGTTACACAACGATGAGAGAGGAGGGAGAGGACAGCGACAGCATGAGGAACGCTCAGCAGTGTGTGTTCACACCGATGCACACCGAAGGAGGACCCAACTACGTTAGAACAAAGCACCTGCTACAAAACAAGCCAAACAGGCCCGTAGGAGCCTGGCGAAGGAGCCAGGACATGTCTGTCGGTGTGACCCGGGTCGCACAATTATATCTGAGAATGCCACAAACGATGTGAAACAATTAGCTGGCCATCACCCTCTGCGATGTATTGTGTCCTTGCAGTGTTGTGCGACTGCCAGACCCTAAAAATAGCGGGCCGCCAGTTGCCTTAAAAGGGAAAACAAGGATGGTCTCGCTAATAGCCAACCAACCTCACGGCTACGCTCCAATTATGCTTCGGCGCTAATGGAATCAGGTGCTATCAGAAAAGGCGGGGAGACACACAAACATGCACACACACACACACACACACACACACACACACACACACACACACACACACACACAAACACACACACATATGCACACACTCACATTTAAATTGAGAAAAACTGAAAATTGTTCAAGCTGCAGGGTGTAGGGGTGATAGGAGTGTGTGTGTGTGTGTGTGTGTGTGTGTGTGTGTGTGTGTGTGTGTGTGTGTGTGTGTGTGTGTGTGTGTGTGTGTGTGTGTGTGTGTGTGTGTGTGTGTGTGTGTGTCTGTGTTTTGGGAGGGTGGGTACGGATTGTGAAGCGTGGACAACAGCAATAACAAGGACATCAGGAGAAAACAGTCCTTCATTCCCCCAACCAAGGTCACCTCCAGAGTTAAAAGGTACGCATCCAGAGTACACCAGCTCCACTTCCCCTAACACCCAATTATAGGCTCACCTTCCACCTGTGGGCCCGTCCTGCTGGCCATAGGTCAGGCCGCCCCGCCTCCCCCTCCCCAATCTGGGCCCGGCCCTGATGAGTTCAGCACCTCTGTTGTCCTGACCCAGTTAACCCCGAGACGGTCGGTCTTCCGAACATGACGTATATACGATTGCGCTTCCCAGCAGCCAAAGGAATTCGGTGGTAGATATTCTGTCACCGTGGACAAAGACGACACGGAAACAGGGGAGGGAAAACAAAGCCAAGGCCCGTGTTCGGAAAGGGCTTTGGCTAACGTTTTCCAATCTTGTTAATCCGCTCTGAGCGACAAGAGGGGAGTGGAACGTGAACAGGAGTGTGGCGTTCACCTTTTGCCCAATGACTCACCGTCTAATTTCATATTTTCCTTTTGTCCTGCTGAACCACTGTTACCCAGAGGCAGCGGTGCGGAAAATGAGGAATACAGCGCTGGAGAACGGTGGCTGAGCGGAGCGAGGGGAGACTTCCTTGAAGGCTGCGCTGCCCGCTGCGATCGCGGCTCCACACTGAGTTATTGCATGACTTGTCCGCGTTGCCGCAGAATGGGACTGGAATGAGTTTGAGGCACACACACACACACAAATGCGCACACACACACACACACACACACACACACACACACACACACACACACACACAGCGACACATGCACAGACCCATATGCAGCACACTCTCCCACACACACACACACACACACACACACAAACACAAACACATGCATACACATATATGCAAATATGCACAAACTCCCACACACACACGCACACGCACACTCAAACACAGACACATATGCATACACATTTACATGCAAATATGCACACAAATATGCACACACATATGCAAATAAACATGCACACACACACACACATACAAATATAAGCGCACACATAAGCAAACACATACACACATGCAAATACACACACATACGCAAACACCGGCCCACGCCCAGGTCCAATCAGAGTGTGTGGTGAGTGATCAGGGATAAGTCAGGTTTACGGCACTTGTCTCGGGCGCAGCGGTGAATTAAAGCGCTGCGTCTGAAGGCAGAGTTGATATGGTGAACACCGTAGCTCCTACTGGAGGTCATCAAAGGAGGCTGAGAGGCTGGAAGACTGCTGCTACCTGACGTCTCCCAGGCACAGAAGCAATGCATAAATCACTCATACACACACAAGCACGCACATTCTCTCACACACACACACACACACACACACACACACACACACACACACACACACACACACACACACACACACACACACACACACACACACACACACACACACACACACACACACACACATATATTCTCTCTCTCACTGACACACACACACACACACACACACACACACACACACACACACACACACACACACACACACACACACACAAACACACACACTTCTATCTTTTTATAGAACCAAGTAACACACCACAAATACACGTCTTGTGATGTGTGCGGGTATGTCTGTGTGTGTGTGTGTGTGTGTGTGTGTGTGTGTGTGTGTGCGTGTGTGTGTGTGTGTGTGTTGTGCACATTCGTCTAAAATGCCTCACAATATTATATTCGGCGAACAAGAGAGAGTGACAGCTTACACGGGAAGCTGTCATCGGTATACAACTAATGAATATTGAAATTGGTCGGTTCAATAAATAATTTACACTAGCATGACATAATACACTCACACACAATTCATACACAAAGAACTTCCTGAGGCTGATTGGCATGTTCTTCGACTTTACAGTTTAGATTACAGTTAAATCGAATTCTCTCCCGAGTGTATGTTTTTTTATGTTCTTGCCTTGGCTTTTCACTGACATTGTTTATCTGACGCATAAAACGGAATGAGCTTCCACCGTCTCCTATGCCTAAAATACTGAAGTTGTAGCAAAAATAGGCTTCAGGTTGAAGAAACTTAGACTACAACCAAACTGCAGGAACTAAACCAAACCCTGATGGTACTTCTACTTGATATTTTCACTTGACATTCACAAATGGGTGAATGTGATAAACACAACCATTTAACCTCTAAGTAGTTGTGTTTATCGCTAGGGTCCATTTGAGTTACAAAGTTTTTCCACGTTTATAACTTTTGAGGTGCTTATAAAGTATGTGACAAGGCAAAGTATCAGTTTATCGAGTTCTTAGGCTGTCATTGAAAAAGAGAAAATCGACTTCCATCTTTGTGGCTGATCAGACAGCACTGAGAGAATGTGATCCATATCAATAAATTAAATTCACTTTGAACACGTATCACTAGCAAAACCCAATTCTCTCTTTTTATCAGTCTGTCTGTCGGAGACTCGCCTTATGTAGCGCTGTCTCAAATACATAAGATGAAGTGTCACAGGCCACAGATGAAGGTGTGTGTGTGTGTATGTGTGTGTGTGCACTGCTTTGTATGTGTGCACGTGTGTGTGTGCGTGTGTGTGTGCTCATGTATAAACTCTTGGGACCCATCGTGTAGGCACCCACTTATTTCCACCGCTGAATAAAACATCCCATTTAGAACCAACAGCCATGCCCCATAAATCATCACTCTACTTAAACTACACTGCCACCCAGACAGGAAGTGACTATATACAGTAGGAGAATGTGTTGCTGTGTGTGAGTGCTTGTTGGTGCGTGTGCGTGTGTGAGTTAGTTTGTGAGAATGTGTGTTAGTGTGTGTGAATGTGTGTTGGGGTGTGTGGATGTGTGTTGTTGTGTGTATGAATATATGATGGTGTGTGCTTTTGTGTTTGTATATGAATGTATGTTGGTGTGTGCGTGTGCGTGTGCGTGTGCGTGTGTGTGTGTGTGTGTGTGTGTGTATGAATATATGTTGGTGTGTGGGAGTGTGCATGAATGTGGGTTGAGTGTGTATGAATGTGAGTGTGAGCGTGTATCACAGTTTTCTCAATTGTTTATTTATTTATTCTACACTTATTCTGAAACTGTAGCTCAATTTCTCAAAACTCTAAACACAAACCTGAGAAGAGTTAATCATTTTGTCAAAACAACACCAATTCTTCTCAAAACAGATTTTTTCCACCAAACAGTAAACACAGCAATCAAATGAATATCTCTTAGAGAGCATCAATTAAACACTGGTGTGATCGATTCAAAACACTTCCATCAAAATACTATTTACATATGTTTTGGCTTTATGAAGCCATGTTACATATTCCAATGTATAAAATTGTTTAGAAATAGCTTTCTTTTTTAAAGCTGCAATTAGGTGGTACATATAGTATAAAGACTGTTGCCATATTGTGTTACAATACTGTGAATATACGACACAATCGTATCAGAAAAGGATACAACACATATTTGTCTATCCAATGAGCTCCAATGGGCTAAACTCGCAATCCCAGCTTCCCAGTCATACTGTACAGGTATAGTTGATGCTTCAACATTGTTCTGACAATGTTACCTATTTTGGTAAATTACAGCAGTAATTGCACTGATAAGTAAAAGGAAAAACACTACAGTAAGAAAATGTTTAGATAGTCTTTCGGGGGATGTAATGATGAAATCAGTGCAAGTACAAAAAGGTAACAAAAAGGTACAAAAAGGTAAAAAATAAAAATAAGAATATAAATGAGAAACAGATCTACATGTAAATCAGTATGTATCCCACCTCCATCCTGATCAGGTCAAAGGACCATATCTACAACACAGTAGAGCTCACGAGTCCTCTTTATTGCTCTGACACATGATTGAAGTGTTTTGCCAGTTGAGTTTGAACGGGTGAGAAGTGAGTTAGACTTATTGGTAATTAGTTGTTGCCTTTTGAAGGCCAGTGTGGTCGAGGTGAACCAAGTGTGCTAAATGATGAGACTTGTTCTTAGAGTTGAGCAAAAATGTTGAAACAGTGGAATTGTGCTTAGAGTTTAGCAGTCTGGAGTCTTGTGGTTGATACATGAGCTTCAAGTTTTCAGAATTGTGTGCATAGTTCCATTTTTTCTGTGCTTACAATCGAGAAAAACTGTAATGTGTGTGTATGAATGTGAGTATTAAGGTGTGTGTATGAATTTGTGTATTAATGTGTGTGGATTAATATGCGTGCATGTGCTTGTGCGCGTGGACGCGTGTTGTGCCTGCATTACATACAGACAGCTAGCAGGCGTTCAATAATTGCCCGTTCCTCCAGCACCGGTGTGTTATGAGATTAGAACTCACCTTTCCGTCCTGTTCCCAACCTAAGTGCTAATTGCAGGGGAGGCAGAGAGAAAAAAAGGAGAGAGGGAAAAAGCGGCCGGACCCTATACTGTATTCTACATTAGCGCCGAGAGCCCTCCTCCCGGGTAGCCAAACACCGTGGGTGGGTTGTCGGCCGTTAATGTGCCTATCACGACTAATTCCCCAAGGGCCTTCTCTGGGAGACCGAAGGATGACATGAATATAAAATGGAGGCAGGAGGGGGAGTGTGTGTGTGTGTGTGTGTGGTGGGGGTGGGGGGTGGGGAAGGGCGGGCGCTGGTGTTTGTGTGTGTGTGTATGTGGGGGGGGGGGGGGGGGGGGGGGGGGGGGGGGGGGGGGGTGTACGTGCCGGTCCGGTGGTGTCGTTTAGTGAGTTGCAGCGGGGTTGTTCTCCGGCGCGCACGTTATTTACAGCGAACATGCGCTGCTGCATTGAGTCGGGGGGGCGCTCGTATATCAGCCCTTCACACTCGCACACACACACACACACACACACTCACAGAGGCACGCACACACGTGTATGTATGGGACATCACGTGCCGTTGCATGCACTCTGCACAGTGAACCCGACTCATGGGTGTCTTAGAAGCACATACACACACACACACATGCGCACGCACACACACACACACACATGCTTTTAATATCAAAAAACAAAAAATGAATTATATATATATATACATAATAGTCATATTGGACGGGAAATACAACACCCCCCCACAGTCTAATCACCTTCTGAAATATGAGATTTCTTCACATTAATAAGCAAGTCAACCTACAGGCTGACGCCACATATATTATGGGTGAGTTTCAGGGGTAATTGACTTGATAATTGCTTATTAATACACACCTGTGACCACCTGTCTCACAGGGCAGCCAGGGCTAGCTCAATGTGTGTGTGTGTGTGTGTGTGTGTGTGTGTGTGTGTGTGTGTGTGTGTGTGTGTGTGTGTGTGTGTGTGTGTGTGTGTGTGTGTGTGTGTGTGTGTTCCCATCATCATGTGTGAAATGCTGCAGTTGTTGCATTGTTCTGTTTATGCGTAAATATGTGTGTGTGTGTGTGTGTGTGTGTGTGTGTGTGTGTGTGTGTGTGTGTGTGTGTGTGTGTGTGTGTGTGTGTGTGAGTGGGAGTGTGTGTGTGTGCCTGAGGGTGTAATAAGGCGGGAAATAAAACTCTTATTTTAGAGAAATCTTATCTTCCTGTTTTATCAAACCTCTGCTGGGCTTCCTTCATTATGACTCCAACTAGCACCGTGTGTGTGTGTGTGTGTGTGTGTGTGTGTGTGTGTGTGTGTGTGTGTGTGTGTGTGTGTGTGTGTGTGTGTGTGTGTGTGTGTGTGTGTGTGTGTGTGTGTGTGTGTGTGTGTGTGTGTGTACGGTGTCTGTGTCCTACTACACCTGTTTGTGCATGCCTGTGTTTGTTACACTTGTATAGACTGTAGTGGGGTTTGAGTTTCAGACCACAATTGCAAAGTATTGAGAGAGAGACACAGAGTGACAGCGAGGGGACAAGACTGAGAGAAAGGGATTTGTTCAGGTTCAATAAAGGAAAAATGGCGAGTTTCCTGAAGGAGGACACTCGAAGAAACACAGAATAATGGAAAAAAAGAGAGATGAGATTCTTTAACAAATGTGGAAGAAATCCCTTCCATTCCATCCCTCGACTTTCCAATTATTTCTCTGCAAATGCCAGGTTGCGTTGAGTTGCGTCAGGGGGATGTTTTAGCCTCAGATTTAATATATCCCATTATATATGCAACATCACTAAGAAACATCTCGTCAGTTAGACCAAATATGTATCAAAACAAACCAAACAGTTTGCTGAAATCTTAAATGTTGTTCTCAATTCATAATAGGAGTCAAATAAATACATTTGGCTTGCAGAGACCACCTCATGGCTCACACTGATAATGCAAGGAACACCAGACCAACACAACAGACCCGTTGGTCCTAATGCAAACAGAGGTGCTCGCTGGGCGCATTCCTTTCCCTAAACGACTACTTTCTCGGACACACACTGCTTAGAAAGAGCTATGGAGTCCATTGAGGGATGGTCAGACTCCGTTTCTCAGGTACGCCACCATGAGGATCAAACGCCCCACACTGTTCTCCACAAACGGAATAATACATGTAGACAGGTCTTGTGGTAGAAATTAACCTTACATTCTATGTTAAACTATGATTATTATTAGACCTACATATCATATATATACTTTAATAGTGGAAAAGAGCTGATCACCTTTAGCCTAGATTTTATGGGCCATGTGACACCAGTGAGTGAGTCCAGTCCATTCCCATTTGATGTACTCTCTGAAGACAATGCTTACATTCACACGTGTGCATCATCTCTGTTTGTATAAGGATAATATATGTTCTAAGGTCACATTGGGATTCAGAAGACATGAGAGTATGCTGACATCCACACAGTATGACCCTGATGGGAAATTCTATGCACATCAATATTTGATGAAAGTCCAACTTTGTATTGTGTAAGAATTGGGGATATAAGGAGCTGTACGGGATTCATTCGGTAGTGTGTATTCGCGAATACCATTCGGCTTTGTTGTCTCTCGTTTGCGGGTGGCAATAAACTCTCCATCTATACTTGACCTGGACTCCCCGATTCCTCTTGCTTATAGCTAGTTGAAGTGAATTAGATAAGTCGTTATTAGAAATCCCACCACAGTCTAAACGTGGCTACTAAGGCAAACCAGGAAATACCTCCAGACACAGGCAGCTCACAAAGCTATATCTAACACTCAGTGGGCAGCTGGTGTTATACAGTCGTTCTTGTGTACATATTCTGTGTACATTTTACCCAGACGGCAAGCTTAGCCACACGGCCATTATCTCTGTAATGGCATGCAGGGGAGGGACTCTTCCAGACATGCAAGCACACACACACACACACACACACACACACACACACACACACACACACACACACACACACAAGCACAGACACACACAAATGCAAAGATACACACACACACACAAGCAGACAGACGCACAAGCACAGATGTAAGCACAGTAGCACAGACACACACACAAGCACAGACACACATACACAAGCACAGACACACGCACAAAAGCAGTCAGAGACGGCGACACACACTACAATGTGATTCACAAATGGCCATGTCATAACACGCAACCGTAGACAGGTAGGTATACCGGCCCAAGAGTCCTTCAGTGGGCTTCGTAGTTCTGCGGGGAGGTAAGTCTGTTTCAGTCTACTGTCGCCTGGGTCTGAATAGAGCAGCGTACATACGGATGATCTAACTTAGCTTTGTTCCAGCAACACAGAGGCTGCTACTCCTCCATCTGATTCTATCACCTCCTTTCTCTGCCTCCTTTCTCCCTCATCCTCCTCCTCCCTATTCAGCGAGGATGGCGGCGCTAAGTCTTCCGATGCTCTCTTTTCTCATCTTTTCTTCTCCTCTTCTTTCTTTTCCTGCTGTGCAGCCGCAAGGCACACACTCACAAAAGGTGTCAGGCTACCTTAAAGGAATACTAACACAAAGGGAATGAGAGTCAGGGAAACTAAGAGACAGACAGAGAGAGATGGAGTCACAGATAGATAGAGAGAGAGAGAGAGAGAGAGAGAGAGAGAGAGAGAGAGAGAGAGAGAGAGAGAGAGAGAGAGAGAGAGAGAGAGAGAGAGAGAGAGAGAGAGAGAGAGACTGATGCGCAGAGAGAGATGGATGCAGAGAGAGGGAGAGATATATATATAGAGGGAGAGAGAGCAAGGCAGAGAGAGACAGAGACAGAGAAAGAGATACAGAAATAGATACAGAGGGGGGGGGGGGGGGGGGGGTCATTTAAAGTGTGTTTTACGAGATGGTGAAACGATCAGATGAGAGTAGAATCGTTGGTAGGAAAGGGGGGGAGAGATCTAGAGAGAAGGATGACAAATGCAACATCTTAAGGGATTAAAAAAATAAAGTTATTTTTCCCCGTTGGAACTTCTATGTTTGTAAGGCCATAAGTCACACAAAGTTGTAGAGACAGAGCCAGAGACACATGCTGCCAATGGAGAGAGAGCGAGAGAGTGAGATAAATAGAGAGAGGAATTGAGGGGAGGAATCGAGAGAGAGGAATTGCGCGAGAGAGCATAAAGAGAGCGAGAGCATAGAATAAAGAGAGAGAGAAATAGAAAGAGAAAGACAGAGAGTCAAAAGAGAGAGCGAGAGAATAAAAAGAGAGAGGAAATGAGAGAGAGAGAGAGAGAGAGAGCGAGAGAGAGAGAGAGAGAGAGAGAGAGAGAGAGAGAGAGAGAGAGAGAGACAGAGAAATATGAGAGGGATGTGGGATGTGTGGAGGCCAGAGAGGTGCGGTCAGGACAAAGGAGAACCGAGGAGGAGACAGGAAGGGCTGCTCTGTTTTATCAAACAGGGGAGACAGACGGAGGAGGAGGAGGAGGAGGAGGAGGAGGAGGAGGAGGAGGAGGAGGAGGAGGGGGAGGAGGAGGAGGAAGGAGTTTGATGAGTGGATGAATAATTCAATTGCAAACAAAAAACAAGGGGCTCAGCAGATTGAACGTCTGTGTGTCTCCTATACTCTTGACTGCTCTCTGCCTGGATGTGCATAGGGAGTGATACACACAAAACACACACAAACGCAACACACATGCACTCACCCACACAATCACACACACACGCACACCATTTCCTGTGTGCATATGTGCGCACAGATGCAGTACATGCCCTCCACACACACACACACACACACACACACACACACACACACACACACACACACACACACACACACACACACACACACACACACACACACACACACACACACACACACACAAAGATTGGTATTAGAATCCCTCCAATGTGACATATGGATTCATATTCTATCGTATAATATGCAGCTCTGTGTTTGTGTTTACAGTTTGGCTTTGAGAGCCCAGTCCTGAGCCATCTTACCCCCCCCACCCCCATTTTATAACTCACTCCACTGCTTTACACCCACGTCCGTTCGACCGCGGACTGGTAGCTATAGCAACATTCAAAGCAGGTCAAGATTGATGGCCCGGTCGACAGATTAAATGAGAGACATAAAAAAGGAAGGAGAGATAAAAAGAGATGAAGAGAGAGGGAGCGAGAGAGAGAGAGAGAGAGATGGACAGATAAATGATCTCAACCCAACCAGGTTGGGTGTAATGTATTTTGATCAAATCATTCTCGGCTGAAATGTTGAATAATATCCCAGAAGATAGATGGGTATGGATCCTGCTGCCAAGTCTAATTGCAGCCCAAAATATTTGTTCTTATTAAAAGATATAACAAGTAACATATCCACATTCAAATATAAAAAAAATCGCTAGGTCTAGTCTTATTAGTTAGTTTTCCCAAATGCTTCCGAAAGCCTTCAAACTCTGAACATGGCACACTTGGCATCATACGGCCTTCACCCTCTCACTTCTGCACAATCAGTTCTCAAGTAGAAACCTTGTGTACTGATATTGAATTGATTAATATTTGAATGATTGATCTAGCTTACTAGGAAGTGCTGCCATGATAACTGTCCAGCCACCAAGCTAATGCGTGGGGTTGTGTGATAACGTCTCAAAACATTTCAACAAGCTCATAATCAAGCTCAGTAATTTTTTGTATTAAATGTTTTACCATGGAATACAGCACCAGGTTCCCCACGGTTTAATTCAGTGTCTAAAGTTATCTATATTTGCAGGGGTAGACAATCTTATAGTAAGTTAGCCGGCAAACATTGTGTATTTTCATTTGCAGAAGACAACAACTCCGATGACACTGCGCTACCTCACTGCGTTATCAAACTACATATTTTGTTATTGTTTAGATTGAGAGACACTTAGCGACCGAAATGCCATAATAAACCTTTCATAAATGTTGAAAGCGCAACATGCACAAATCACTTCTAAAAAGCAGACTATAATTGCGAACAAAGTGTTGGTAAACAGCTACCAAGCGCCTCAAGCTTGGCGACTAGCGCCGCGCGCTACTTGTGTTAGCCTGCACCAACGTCGCTGAGACAGATGACTCGTCCCCCTCCCTGTTCATCCCTCTTCCTGCGGCGCTCCCACATCCATCTTTTCCTCATCTATGAAACCTGTCTGTTTATCCCTGTGAATAAAACCCTGAGTTATGGTTCCTCGTAAAAAAACAGGTCAGGTTCCTTCCATCTCCAGTCCCTTGGCGCGCGCACACAACCATGTACACACACACATACAACCAAGTACAAACACAGACACACACACATACACACACAGACACACGCACACAACCATGTACAAACACACATACAACCAAGTACAAACACACACACACACACACAACCATGTACACACACAGACCCAACCACAAACACCCACACAGACAAACACCCACAACCATGTACACACACAGACGCACACACAAACACCCACACAGACAAACACACACAACCATGTACACACACACACACACGCACGCACGCACGCACGCACGCACGCACGCACGCACGCACGCACACACACACACACACACACACACACACACACACACACACACACACACACACACACACACACACACACACACACACACACACACACACACACACACACACACACACACGTTCACAAACACACACACACACACACACACACTCACACACACACACACACACACACAACGTGTGTAGGGGAGACAAGCAGTCACGTGACCTGTTGTAAAGTTCATTTCCAACACATGTGTTCACCGTTTCATTTCCTGTCACACGAGTGCGGGAGTCATGCGCACACACGCGTGTGTGTTTGTATTAATGTGAACAGGGGGCCTATGGAAAACATGTCCAATGCTTTTTTATGGTGCAGGCAAGGTTTATTTTCAGGTTTTTTTTCCAAGAGGGTGACATTCAATTGATCAGCGGTCTCCCCGGTGCCCCTCTGCGGACATTACAGCCCCTCCAACATCCTCGTCAATCAGGGGGCGCTAAAAAGCCAGACAATAAACACCTAATCTCCTGCTATCTCTCTCTCTCTCGGCCCCCCACACAGCCTCTCTCTCTATCTCTTTCTGGCACTTTCTTAGGATAAGAGTTTACCTGTCCAATACATTGCGGTGATATACTATTAGCAATTATTGCACAAATGGATTTACAGTTATTGTGTGGTAGGCAGGGCCCTTTTGAAAACATATAGGGCTTTTGAACGGACAGGGAAAAACCACACACGGACACAGCAGAGAAGAATCCTCAAGTTCCGACCCCCAGATTCATCTCATTCCCCCATTCTCTCTCGTCACCTATCTATCTCCCCTCCCTCTCTCTCCCCTCTCTCTCTCTCTTCCGCTCCCTCTCTACTTATATATAGCCCGATACAACCACTGCTCTTCAATGTATTCAATCCAACTCCATGGAAGCCACTGCATATTCCCTACCCACTCCCTTTCGGTCACATGTGAATCCTCGCTTGCTGTCAGCTGATGGCTGTTAATTAATATTTGCCTAACTCTTCCACCCTCCTGAAAATTAATAAAAAATGATGAAGTATTTCAGAATTATCAATAAAGCAGAAGGGAGAGGCAGAGATATGCCACGGCTAACCAAATTAACAGGAACCCAATGAGCTACCTAAAGCACATAGCCCTTCGCTAAGGCTGACATTTTCATTAAGGGGACGGACAAATATTCACAGGGCAGGAAATTAGAGCGAGATGGGGGAGGGGGGGGGGGGGTTGGATGATAATGATGGAGATGGAGTAAGGGAGAGAGAGAAGGGGAAGAGCGGGAGAGAGAGAGAGAGAGAGAGAGAGAGAGAGAGAGAGAGAGAGAGAGAGAGAGAGAGAGAGAGAGAGAGAGAGAGAGAGAGAGAGAGAGAGAGAGAGAGGGAAAGGGAGAGAGAGGGAGTGGGTGAGAGAAAGAAAGAGTGGGAGAGGGTTGCAGAGAGAGAAAGAGAGAAGGAAAGAGAGAGGGAGAGAGAGAGAAAAAAGGGAGAGAGATAGAGAAAGGTAGAGTGAGGGGAAGAGAAAGAGGGAGAGAAAGAAAGGGAGAGAGAGTGGGAGAGATAAAAGAGGAGAACGATGGACATTGTCGGGTGGGAGAGGAGGGGAGTGGGTCACGGAGGTCTGTGAGTAATGGAGGAACAGGGGAAGGAAAAGTGTTTTATTCTGGACGGGCACG
>NC_044063.1:11372174-11377174 GCF_902167405.1 Gadus morhua
TCAGTAAATATATATGCTTAGTTGAGCTATTCCTTACAGCCTCTTTAACAGAGCCAGCCCAGAAAGAGCCTCACAAAAGCAACAGAGTTTAAAAGAAGACCAAAACACAGTCCAAAGAAAGAAACAATGAAACATGAGCAACAACAAACGTTATAAATACACACAATTTCAAACTGTAAACCGCACGATGCAAGACCTGGGCCAGCTTAAATAAATGAGTTCCAGGCTGCTTTTTGAAGACGTCCACAGAGGGGGGGGGCGTACCTACCACCGTGTCGGGGCCCCCACTTCAAAGGCACGCTCACCCTTTGTTTCCAGTCGTGCAAGAGGGACCTGAGTGTGTCTATAAGGACGGAGCAGGTCAGAGAGGTGCACAGGTGCCTGAACCTGCAAGGCTCTAGAGGGAAAAAGCAACCAGCTTAAACCGGATCCAGGGACTGATGAAGTGCCAACGTGAAGAAGATCAGGTGGGTGTGACGTGGGTCACCTTGGTGTACTGGACCTGGTCTACAGAGTCATGGTCCAGGGGAGGAGCGAAATTCTAGCCAGGACGATGAATAACATAAATAAATGATCGTTAAAACATTAATTATTCGGATGTATTCAGCGTGTTTCCCCCGGTCTGTGCTGCTCCATTGTCTATGCGGCAGAATGGGTCTTGTTTGTTTCTGTTATTGTCCCCACTGGGGGGCTGCGACAGGGCCGGACTCCCCGGTCTCGTGTGCTGCTCCGCACTGATAAGATGCAACTCCCACCCCCCCCCCCCCCCCCCCCCCCAAGCCTCCTCAACAAGATTGATTTGCATGTGGACACGTATTGCACAGCACCTGCTACCCTGATGGAGTACAACCGTAAACGCTTCACATTAATAATGTAAAAAGGAAGGGGAATGGACTTCTTGCCAACCTTGCATGGACAACCCCCCTCCTTCCACCCCAGCCTCCAGCCTCCACCCTTCAACCCCACCACCCGGATCACCGCCACTCCACCTGCCAAAAATGCGCAATTTTTCGGATTTGTGTTCTCATTTACGAGTGCAAGCTGGTGTCATACATACGCTGGCTGCCTGTCAAATGTGTTGGCAAAAACACACCGTGGCTTCCCTGAGTGGATTCAGAATTACTCTCACTTTTGCGTTTGTGTGTGACACACAAACGCACACACACTCACACAATTGCACGCCATGCAATCTAGGTGCTCTCGTGGATCTTTCAGACCAGGACAACACGAAGTCTCAGTTTGGTATTTTTAATTAGAAGCGTTGAGTAGTTTTACTACCAATTAATGCCTGCAGACACTGGGAAAAGGTTGTTAGACGGAGTCGATTGGGGGTGCAGTAAATGTAGGAGGTGATGAAGAGAGCGGATTGAGAGAGAGAGAGAAAGAGAAAAAAGAGAGAGAGAGAGAGAGAGAGAGAGAGAGAGAAAGAGAAAAAGAGAGAGAGAGAGAGAGAGAGAGAGAGAGAGAGAGAGAGAGAGAGAGAGAGAGAGAGAGAGAGAGAGAGAGAGAGAGAGAGAGAAAGAGAGATGATGTTTAAGAGAGAGGTGATGTTTAAGACAGCGAGAGAAGAGAGAGAGAGGTGATGTTGACGTCAGAGAGAGAAGAGAGAGACAGAGAGAGAGAGAGAGAGAGAGAGAGAGAGAGAGAGAGAGAGAGAGAGAGAGAGAGAGAGAGAGAGAGAGAGAGAGAGAGAGAGAGAGAGAGAGAGATGATGTGTAAGAGGGAGAGAAGAGAGAGAGAAGTGATGTTTAAGATGGAGAGAGAAGAGAGAGGTGATGTTTAAAACAGAGAGAGAAGAGAGAGTGAGAGCTGATGTTTAAGACAGGTAGAGAAGAGAGAGTGACAGAGAGAGAGAGAGAGAGAGAGAGAGAGAGAGAGAGAGAGAGAGAGAGAGAGAGAGAGAGAGAGAGAGAGAGAGAGAGAGAGAGAGAGAGAGAGAGAGAGAGAGGTTATGTTTAAGAGAAAAAGAGGGAGATGAGGTGATGTCAAAAACAAGGGTGAGATGGAGCACAGGGGTGTAGATAAGACAAACAACACTTTTTATTACAAGTTCTAAATGATCCCAATGAAAGTGCCATCTGAAAAATAGAAATTGAGAAAAACTTTAAATGTGCCCAATCTGCAGGTATCAATGAGTACACAAACAAAACGAGAGACACACTCCCTCTCTCATACACTCACACTCTCTCACAAACGCACACACACACAGTCACACACACACACACACACACACACACACACACACACACACACACACACACACACACACACACACACACACACACACACACACACACACACACACAGAAACACAAAAATACTCAAATATATAACCCATATACGTGGATTGGTATGCATGCTGGACCAATCAGACTTATTTTAATGAACCCCTGTCTGTCAAAACTTCTAGCTTTGCATCTCGTCTCTCCTGCCTCGACCTAGACGGAGCGCTGTCTGTCCCGATCCAAACCCCCCCAACACTGGCTTCCCAACACTACCCAATCTGCCAGGTTCGTACGCTTCTGACACCCCCCCCCCCACCCCCCCCCCCCCCCCCCCCCCCCCCCCCCCCCCCCCCCCAGAGTGACAAGCATGACGCCGGCCATTGGTTGATCTAATTACTCATCCTACAGAACAGCAAATGGGACGCGGCCCCTCCCCTGCTCGCTTATCTGTCCAGAGAGAGACAGGCTAATACGGATGGAAATTGCCTCACACAATTACCAGGGTGGACAGGATTGTTATCGGTTTTAATATTAGTCTATTAGGGAGGCAGCTCTATGCCGAGGGTTAATGAAGCGGCGGCCGACACAGTACTGCGGTAGTGATTGGGCGGCCCTGGTTCAGGGCCAGAGTCCACCCTCAGCCAAGCAGAGCTTGGTCTCACAGATAGAAAAACGCTTTTGCCTGCTATCACTTCTGATTCTCTGCATTTACTGCTGGCCCCGCTATGGCGGCTCCCATTTACTGCTCTCTCCCTCTCCCTCTCCCTCTACCTCGCGGTTCTCTGCCGGAAACGCACACACACACACACACACACACACACACACACACACACACACACACACACACACACACACACACACACATACACACACAAACACACACACATACACATCTATGCGCATACACACACACATCCGCGGTGGGGTGGTTTCTCTAATCGCGTAGAAGGAGCAGCAGGCGAGACGGAGCCAGCCGAGGACACAGTTGGCTAAAGAAGTCTGGCTCACAGCGACGCCTGAGTGATTAGATACATACTCACTGTGGACAAACTGACACACACAGGCACATGCACACAGACGCACACAAGCATACAAAACACGCACACACAAACACGCACACAGGCACAAGCTGCGCACACTCAAAAGTGCAAATCAGTCACACGTTACAGCATGTAAGCGAGAGCTCACACACATTCACCCGTGTGGGTGTGTGTGTGTGCGGGCTAGTGTGTGTGTGTGTGTGTGTGCACCCTCCCACCGAGACCACGCAACCACACAGCACTAGCTCGTGGTACTCAGCATTCTGGGACCACTGGTCCATCTGGGTGGAGGGGCCTCCCAGGGAGAGATGGGGAAGGGGAGGCAGTGAGCGGTGCGAAAGCATTTCAACTCACGGTGGGAGTGTGTTACAAGGCGCTGCCAGATCACACCGAGACCTGCACACACACAAAGTGCACCCGAGTCGGTGTGTGTGTGTGTGTGTGTGTGTGTGTGTGTGTGTGTGTGTGTGTGTGTGTGTGTGTGTGTGTGTGTGTGTGTGTGTGTGTGTGTGTGTGTGTATGCGCGCTAGTGCGGAACAGAGGTCAATACGCACATGTGGACGGCCCCCCACCTGCATTGCGGAACAGTTGTTCCCTGATTAAAAGTTCAATACCGCTAATCCATGCTGCCATCACAGGATAGCTCTGCTCTTCCCGGTGTATAAACCATCGACTCCTATAAGCATCCTCGCGCTACAACATGCACACATCGACTCAGAGTGCATCGAAGAGGACACACGGAGCCCCCAAGGCAAATCCCCCCCGTTCCGGCGGCTCTTAATTAGTTACAGGTGTTGGATGGATGCTGAACGATCTCGCTACTCGGTGTTTAGTTATTTAGAGTTCCCCATTGGACCATCGTGGACTGCCGCCCGACCCGTGTGTGTGTGTGGGGGGAGCACGCCTCTCTCGTCTACCCGTCCTGTAAGGCTCATGTAGCAAGGCAATCTTAAAGCTCCATTGATGCTGAGGACTCCCTCGATGTGGGGAGTTTACAGATGGCCTTCTGTCCTCTGCTCATCCTGCTATTTAATGACCTGAACAACCACTACTGATTGTAAGCGGTATGGGGTAACATACCCCCTCCCCCCCCCCACCCCCCCCTATGGGATGGGTTTGCGGAGGCCGAGTGGGTAGGAAACAAAGAATAATATTGTGTCTGCAGAGGATTACTTTATAATGGAACATGACCTTTGTTAAGAAAGGCAAATAAGCTGAAGGAGTTGAAAGCAGAGCAAAATGGCCGCCCTCCCCTCAGGTCCAAATGTGTGACTGCAGCCCCTGAGTCAAATATTAAATCACAAAAAAAGAGTACAAAACCCACGTCAAACAGCCATTGAAATAACTTTGTTTCACAACCATATGGGGGTTTAGAGTCACCTGCAGAATACTGGCACGCCAAGAATATTGGCTCAAACAGCAACAAAATAACCCAGAACATATGCTCTAACGAATGCAACGTCTCTCCGAGTTGTTTGGGAATTATTCAAATATTCTCCAGCGTGTGAAAGAGCAAAGACATCATTTGAACGGGAAATTTGCTCCTCCATCGAGAAGTGGTGGAGGTGGCAGTTTCCCAGGTTACAGAGCCCAGACGACGTAGAGCGAGCACGGCATACAGAGAAGGAGAGAGAGGGGCGAGAGAGGGGCGAGAGAGAAGCGAGGCGGGAGAAAGGAGATAAGACCATATAGGGCAGTATAATGTGAAATCATCAACCCCACAGGGGAGAACGGA
>NC_044063.1:11387174-11389674 GCF_902167405.1 Gadus morhua
TTTCCCCATTGAGGACGCTTTGAGCTCCTTTTGAGGCTTTCTGTCTGTCAGATGTGTCGTTATGCTGACGCTACCATGTCCTTGTCAGAACACTCACATGCTCTGTCCCTGTGCTCAAATTGTTACTCTATCTTGTAATATCTCCCCAGGAAAGGTGATGACTAGACCAGAGATGGGATGGACGTTTCTTCTTCGAATAATGTTTGAATAATGTTACCCAATGGAGATTAGTATTAGTACTGAAGACTGCAAGAGAGTGAATCACAGGTAAGTTACGGAAATAACTAAGTTGGCTTTAAGATGACATAAACTAAACTGCTTGTATTTGTGTGTTGTAAGGGAAAAATATACGTAGCTATTAAACGTATTAGGCGATAGTATTATGAATAGCAGGATTTTTTATATCCAATGACTCCACGGGGGACTATTATTGTGTCAGGGGACTTTTATTGTGTCAATTGCACTTCAAACGAGGAAGAGAAGTCACACTGACCAAGAATGCTCACTGTTGACTCGAGCACTAAAGAATGTAAATAGACTGTGGAACATAGGATATTGCACACATGCTCACACACACACATGACACATGCTCACACTCACACACACACACGCTCACAAACACACACACGCTCACAACCACACCCACACCCACACCCACACAACTTGTAGGTTAATGAGGAGGTAATTATCACTGCTGTTGTTGTGGACAGGACAACATTAATATTCAAACTTCATACACATTATCAAACCACAAGTCTGCTCCCCTTGTCCACCTGCCAGTATTTTGGAATCGTGTAAGTCCGTGGGGTGGTGGACGACCTTGCAAAAACAACAGAAGGTGTATCAGGCACACCAGATTAAATAACGTTCCATGGATTGTAGGTCGAGGTTTGAAGACAAAAAGCAAGAATCCAGTTCTTGCAGCAATTTCAAGGGTGAAATAAGGGCCGGTATGGCGAAAAAGAGCACTAAAGGGTATCACACATGGGACGTGTCCTCGCAAGACACAGAACTCTCGAGAAATGTGAAATATTAGTTTCTGAATGAAAGTCTGCAAATACTCAATATCTTGAGAGTGCCACTCAGCAACGTCCATTCTCCTCCTCCAGAATGGCTTCATATTAAAGGCAGTCCAAGGTCGACAAAAATCAATGTTTCCTGTGTGCGCGGCAGTGCCGCCCGCTGGGCGACCCACTTTACAGGGGAAATGGAACAGGGAAATGGGTTCTTAAAGAACTTACCAGCTTCGGGGAACTTTTTACACAATATTGTTTAAATGGATCCCCGGCTTGTTCTAGTTCTGCTTAACCTCACAGAATGCAGAGAACCGCAGCCGCTGTTACGCCGAGGACTTGAGAGGAAAGGGTTTCCTGACCAATCACCCCCCCCGTTGATGCCCACCGTGGTGCAGTCCGCCTTCCACAAGGAGTAATCAGTTACTGCTCATATCGGTTGATATAGCAGAGCCCTTTTTATCCAGAGTGACCTCCTGTTGATTTACAAACCTCATAAAGGAGCAAGGAGACGGGAGGAACAAGAGGAGAAGAGAGGAGGAGCTTGAGGAGCAGGGAGGAGCAGGTAGGGAGTAGTTAGAAGCAACAAGGAGGAGCAGGGAGGAGGAGGGAGGAGGAGGAGGGAGGAGGAGGAGCAGGGAAGAGGAGGGAGGAGGAGGAGGAGGGAGGAAGAGGAGGGAAGAGGAGGGAGGAGGAGGAGGAGGTAGGGAGTAGTTAGGAGCAGGGAGGAAGAGGGAAAAGGAGGGAGGAGGAGGAGGGAGGAGGAGTAGGGAGGAGGAGCAGGGAGGAGGAGGAGGGAGGAGGAGGGGGGAGGAGGGGGGAGGAGGAGCAGGGAGGAGGGGGGAGGAGAAGGGTGGAGCAGAAAAGATCAGGGAGAAGCAGGGAGGAGCAACAGTTACACTGTAAAACCTGACAAGTTAGTTCAACTTAAACTATTTGAGGAAACCGATTGCCTTGAACTATTTAAGTTTACTAACTCAAATAAATTAAGTACCAGCAATAATTTTATGTAAGTAAAGATAACTGTTATATCTAGAGTTATTGTGACATGTGTATTATGAGTTAGCTTTACGTATATAACATGTGTTCATTAAATGTATGTGAATTAAGTATTACTAACTGAACTGCCTCTTGTATTGCTAAATCTTTTTACTTAAGTATAATCAACTTTGTCTTCCAACTGAATTAACTTATTACATTCTAGTTGTGACAACTTAAAATTACATTTTGTCTACTCAATTCATTTGAGGAAACCGATTGCCTTAAACCAATCAAGTTAAATGAACACAATGGATTCACCAATCTCTGATCCAACTCAAATTACTGTGGCGAGCAGCGCGGGAAGGACGAGACGGGAACCCACGTTTAAATTGCGGCGCAACTCTCTCGTGCCTTAGTGCACCGCACGACCACGAGAGCTGCCTAAATTCAAACACAGACACACAACAGAAAACACGGCACTACTGACCAACACACACAACACTCTC
>NC_044063.1:11394674-11397174 GCF_902167405.1 Gadus morhua
TTCTCTCTTTCTTTCATTTGTTTGTTTGCTCCCTCTTCATCACTCCATTCTTTTAACCCTTTGGTTCCTCTTTGGAGGGATGGATGGAGTGTAGAGGCAGATGGATGGAGTATAGAGGGGGATGGATGGAGAATAGAGGAGGCTCATCTAGTGTTCCACCACCCTGAGGACAGCCACTCCCCCCCATCCTCTGCTTGCAGATCAAACAGAGAAGGCTGGGTGGGGATCAAGTGTGCCTGGGAGAACCCCCCCCTGAGCAGAACATCTCCAGAGCAGCCCCTGGAAGAACGCACATACTAACACACACACACACATATGTATATGTATATTTACATTCATGCACACACTCACACACACTCACACACACGCATGCACGCACGGACACACACACACACACACGCACACACACACACACACACGCACGCACACGCACGCACGCACACGCACGCACGCACGCGCGCGCACGCACGCGCGCACACGCGCGCGCAAAGACATTCACACACACACACAAACACACACACACACACACACACACACATGCAAAGACATACACACACACACACCTACATTCATGAACATACGCACACACACATATATACATATCGACATGCAGGCACACATACATACAAACACACACACATACACACACACACACCAATATCCATGCATAGATGTACAACCATGCAAAGACACACATACGCACACACACACACACACAATTCTACATATTTGCAATCATGGACAGAGACACACACATGCATCTACACATCTACATTCATGCACAAACACCGCCCAACAAACACACACACATATCCATAAATGTATCTACATACAGGCACAGACACACACACACACACACATATCCATACACATGCATACACACACACACACACACACACACACACACACACACACAGATATACTGCATATCTACATAAATGCAGAAATACCATCGCTGCAATTACTGACACACATAGATACGGCCTATGTACATGTTTACACATTCACAAAGACACACACACACACGTACTCTATAGGAAGTACCCTGCACACAATCATATGGAACACAGCCAGCACACATACATCACAGTACATCCACCGAGCTACTGAAATATTCATCATCATGTTTCATCAATAGCAGCAGAGTCAGGATTCCAGGTGAGTTCCTGACCCAGCTGGATACAGCCTGGGAGCAGCGACAGAGAGACCGAGAGAGAGGGAACGGAAGAGGACGTGTACACCCTAGTGCGGGGACACCATATCACGAGAGACAGAGACAGACAGCGAGAGACAAAGACATGGACAGAGAGATTCAGAGACAGAGGGAGACAGAAATAGGGTCAGAGACAGAGAGACAGAGACAGAGACAGACAGAGATTCAGATTCAGAGACAGAGAGAGAGAGAGACAGAGACAAAGACAGAGAGACAGAGACAAAGACAGAGAGACAGAGACAGACAGAGATTCAGATTCAGAGACAGAGAGAGAGAGAGAGAGAGAGAGACAGAGACAAAGACAGAGAGACAGAGACAGAGAGACAGAGACAAAGACAGAGAGACAGAGAGAGAGACAGAGACAAAGACAGAGAGACAGAGAGAGAGAGAGAGAGAGACAGAGACAAAGACGGAGAGACAGAGACAGAGAGACAGAGACAAAGACAGAAAGACAGAGAGAGAGACAGAGACAAAGACAGAGAGACAGAGACAAAGACAGAGAGACAGAGAGGGAGACAGATACAGAGAGAGATGGAGACAGAGACAGAGACAGAGACAGAGACAGAGACAGAGAAGGAGACAGAGACAAAGACAGAGTGACAGAGAGACAGAGGGAGAGACAGAGACAAAGACAGAGAGACAAAGACCGAGAGACAGAGACAAAGACAGATAGACAGAGAGGGAGACAGATACAGAGAGATGGAGACAGAGACAGAGACAGAGACAGAGACAGAGACAGAGACAGAGACAGAGACAGAGACAGAGAAGGAGACAGAGAGGATGGGTACACTGTTTGTGGCATGTCTCTGCCTGTAACGTCCCTCACCGCGGCCCGAAATCTCCTCAAACACAAAGGCCCATCCGAAGAGGCTCCCCCATCAAGTTCCCGCTAACACACTGCTAAAGCCCTGATAAGTGTTTGGCCCCGGCCTTAGCTTCCAGGCTGATGAGACAAACAGTACTTAGCCGCCGCCACCGCTGCGGCTGGGCTGGGTGATTACAGTGCCGCGCTCCTGCTTTAAGAGCGATTGATTGGACCATCACCAGTCTCCCCCTCTCACTCTGTGCGCACCGACCACTGATGCCCGGCCAGGAGACTGACAGAAGGGTTGAACAGTCGCCAAATCATGGGGGAGGGGGGGGGCGGGGGGAGGGCAAGACCAGTGGATGAAGGAGCGTCCAATTATAGCAAAAAAACACAGAGGCGGAGGAGTTGGATAGGAGAGGGATAAACAGTGGAGAAAATTGCTTTTCTTTATTTTACAGTTTTTATAGGATTATCTTTTT
>NC_044063.1:11407174-11479674 GCF_902167405.1 Gadus morhua
TATGATGTAGTAAAATGTGTGTTCATACCAATGTCACAAGCACACAAACACACACACGCACACGCACACACCCACACCCACACCCACACACACACACACACACAAAGTAAAGTTACATTGAGTTTATCCGCAAGGCAAGTTTCATATCCTTGTTAAGTTGCCTTTTGCAACCCTTTTCCTTTAGTGCACTCACGCACTCACAAAACGGATTCTGAGGTTATCTGGCCCACAGGATGCACACAGCACACATGCCGGAGTTGTATTTCCTATGAGGCCCAATTCCAGTAACCACACAGTGTCGGTTTCGCCAACTGGAAACCGGGCGTACAGCAGCCTTGCCCACGAGACTCAGCCTGACACAGCCATGTCCGGGGCGACCCCCACGGAATACGGCCCCAGATGGGGCAATTCATCTTGGCCCTATTCTACACGGCCAAGCACACCCTGACTTGGCGGCGTCTGGATGAATGTTTCCACGGCTCTGCCCCTTGTCCTCGCTCTCATTCACTCACTGAACTGTCAGTCAGGTGTGTGCAAGCTGTGGTATGCGTGTGTGGACTTGTGCATGGGTTAACACATGTGTGTGTGTGTGTGTGTGTGTGTGTGTGTGTGTGTGTGTGTGTGTGTGTGTGTGTGTGTGTGTGTGTGTGTGTGTGTGTGTGTGTGTGTGTGTGTGTGTGTGTGTGTGTGTGTATGTGCGTGTGTGTGTGTGCGTGTGATTGTGTGAACTCCTGTGTGTGTGTGTGCGTGTGATTGTGTGAACTCCTGTGTGTGAGAGTTTGGCCTGTGTGGACTTGTGCATGGGTTAACACATGTGTGTGTGTGAGAGTGCATGTGTGTGAGAGTGTGTGGTTGTGTATGTGCGCGTGTGCGTGTGTATGCGCATTTGTGTAAGTGTGTATGCGTGTGTGTGTGTGTGTGTGTGTGCGCACGTGTTTGTGTGTGTGAGCTTGTGCATGTGTCAAGGCACCGTGGGAACGGCTCCTCATACCCTACGAGGCTCAGGTCAATAGAGATTATGTGTTCAGCATGCCGGGCACAAGACCAACAGGGCTTTAAAACCTAAAGTGTATCAACACATTTTAAGTCGTAATATCGCAGACTGCAGCCAAGTACTCCAGCCTAAGAGCATCCCATTAAAACCAAAATAAATAAATAAACACGGATATCACATATTTTGATGCTTGGTGAAACCTTGGGCACCAGAATCAAACATGGTTGCAATAATGAGGGGCTGAGATTAAAGTTTTAAATCCATTAAAGAGGCAAGCTGTCTGAAGTAAAAATAAAAAACGAACGAAAACGATTTAGCCAGCTAACCAAAAATACATCAGATCTCTGATTAGGTTAATCTAGATCGATGGACGTCACGTAACCACAGCAAGTCTGCTTTCCCCTGGATCCAGATCACAGCCTCTGCACACATTACAGAACCCTAATGGCCTCACGTTTCATTCATGTCCAAGCGACGCCAGAGCTGAATAACGAAGGGGTCTGACATCCGTTTGCAGCACAGGGAAGACATATCGCTGGAAGTCTTTGAAGGAGCCCAGCATGCATTAGAATGTATTACATCAACCGTTGCGATATGCGTGATTGCATAAAGGGAGGGCAATTAAGAGATCATTATTCCGCTACACATATAAAAGCCCCTTAATAACATGGTTGTCGGGGTCTTTGCTGCGTCGGCTGCGTGTCGATTCAGGGAGGCCCCTACGTCACGATGAGCAGGGGATGATCGAGGAGGTAGCTGGAGTAGGCAATTTATTTTAGAAGCCTCTTTGTCGACGTTGTCTTAACACACTAAACATCAATCAATAAATCAAATGTGAAATCCGGTATCTGTGAGTGCCGGAGGCCTGTAAACAGCCTGTCCAATCATTTCATTCTGCCGGAATGATGTCACTCCTCCAAAAGTCGAGGCAGACCTATCGATAAAGCTGGCAAATTATTCACGGGTTTTGGAGGAGCGGCCTTTAAGGGAGGCTGGAACGGAGCAGAAAGAGCCTTTGCGGTCGGATAATTTCAAAATCGAGCTTACTCTGGCTGCTTTCTACAAATTGCCTACCCAAGCTTTAATTGATGACTCATTAAAATTTGTATTTCTCAGGCGTGCTTCCATGGCAGAGATCGATGATTAACTTTCCAGATTAAACATGTGCACCGTGCAAACACGGTGCACATGTTTAAGCGTGCAAACACACACACGCAGGCGAAGAACACACATACATTCACACAAAAGACTAAAGGCAGTCCCTTAAGCTAGTTCCCTGCCCGTGCATGAGGGATGGTGAGGGATTTCTAGATGCCCTTCAGCCTGCAGACAAGAGTCCTATCAATAGAAGCCACAACCATACCAAACCAAACAGGCTCCCGACATAGAGAAACAGACACAAAGTCAAATGTACAAAGAGGTTTAACACATAGATAGTAGGAGAATCCTTCGCACAGCCTACGTCACCTATGCAGACCCGTTCGCACAAGCACACACACACACACACAGACAGACACACATATCTTTGCACTCGCATGCACACATACACACAGGTTTGCACAAACACACACACACACACACACTCACACACACACAAACACACAGGTTTGCACATACAATGTATACACACCCACAGAAACACACATGCAAAGACATGCATGTGCGCGAACACACATATTCACAAACACACACACACACAGACACACACACAGACACACACACACACACACACACACACACACCTACACACGTGCATTTCATAACAACTTAATGAGGAGCCAAATCACCTTAGCTAGCAAGAGGGCTACTTGCTGCTCAGTTACATTCAATGTCAGGCAGTAAATGACTGAACTATAAGGGTATCTCTTCAATTGTTACCTGACACATCTATTTATTACTAATGCAAAAGGTCTACAATCGGTCTCCATTCTATATATGGAGATGTCCAATGACAAAAAAAAGGTGAACTCAGGTGAAATTAATGCCATCTGGTGAGCATAAGTAGCTACTTCTTGAATGTTGAGGGGTTATGAGGAGACCAAAGCACTAGTGGTCCCTCACATTCAGTCTACCTCTTTCTATCCTACCTATGTTTGGAGAAGAGGGGGCATACAAAAAAACACACAAATGCCGACCGATATAAGACCAAACGATGACACTAAAGACCCTCTTCACAGTAGGAAAAACACAGGTGCAGCACAAAACATTCATTATGGGTCCGTTATGGGTTATAAGGACAAAAACTGGCTGGTAAAAACCTACATTAGACAGGTGAGCTGCATTGTTTTCTGGATGAAAAGCACTTTAACGTGCAGGAGGGGAACGGGATAGAAAATAGAGGAAAAATGATCAGTCTATAAAAATTCAAAATGCAGCAGTTGGGGCTATTCATCTGCTGCTATTAACTAGCAGAGAGCTGCTTTGGTTAACATATGGTGTGGAGAGAAGTACGCACACACACACAAACACTCCAATCTACATCTATAGACATGTACAATCCCATCTACACACACACACACTCCCATCGACACACACACACACACAAACCAAGGCACACAGTCCCATCGCTACAGTCACATCCACACACACACAGCTTCTTTGTGTGATCAAAGAAACCGCTCCCACCTTTAGCACAAGCCGGGGTAAGGCCAGGGTGGGAGGGGCCAGGGTGTGACAGGCCAGGGTGGGAGAGGCCAAGTTGGGATGGACCAGGGTGGGAGGAGCCAGGGTGGGAGGGGTCAGGGTGGGAGGGGCCAGGGTGGGATGGGCCAGGGTGAGAGGATCCATTTTGGGAGGGGCCAGGGTGGGATGGACCAGGGTGGGAGGGGCCAAGGTGGGATGGACCAGGGTGGGAGGAGCCAGGGTGGGAGGGGCCAGGGGTTGACAGGCCAGGGTGGGAGAGGCCAAGGTGGGATGGACCAGGGTAGGAGGAGCCATTTTGGGAGGGGCCAGGGTGGGATGGACCAGGGTGGGAGGGGCCAAGGTGGGATGGACCAGGGTTGGAGGGGCCAGGCTGGGAGGGGCCAGGATGGAATGGGAGTGGCTACGCGGCTAGCAGAGGACAGGCCAGAGTGCGATTGGATTTGTGTGTACTCAGAACTGACAGGGCTCTTCGTTTTTCTATGATACCTGCTCTGTGGATGGAAATACATGAATACAAAGATATAGTAAAATACACACACACACACACACACACACACACACACACACACACACACACACACACACACACACACACACACACACACACACAGGATATATATGACCGGGTGGTAAGTGAGAGGCAGGCAGGGGGAAGACAGCGTGGGGGCCTGGCTTGCTCGCCCATACAGGTTATTACCCCTCGATTGCAAAGCCCCGGAGTGAGCCAGAGTTGACAGGACTCACCAGAGATCGACCTCCCCCCCACCCTCACACCCCTCACCCCCCCACCCTCACACCCCTCACCCCCCACCACCCGCCGGGAGACGGAGAGAGAGACGATAATGCACTCCTGAAACATGAAACTCTTCCCCGGCTCCAGACTTCCACAGCATAGCTACACTCTACCATCCCTGGCCCTCTCCTATTGGCCCGCAGAAGGCAGACGGCTGCCGGGAATGGTTCATAAACACACAGGTTGCGAGTTCAATGCCCTGGTGCGGTTATGCAGCGCTGTTTGCCATGTGAGGGTAGAGCGATGCGTTTAAAACGGGGTTCAGATGTGTCGAAAGACATGATAGACATCCTCATTAGGTGATGATAACAGTAGATATCACTTCATTAATCCTTAAGGAAATTGCAGGGCCAGTGGGTCAAGGCAGGGCAGTGTTGAGACAAAGCTAAAAATATGAATATGACTATTAAGAAGATAATAGTACGGCATGTAGGGGCTGATGGAGAAACACCATGGACTCCACCCTGCAGCATGCTTTGGGTTGGGTACCACTGTTATACATATCCATGCTGTTTGAATCAGCGCAGTGTGAATATGGATAACCACGCAAGCCTGTAGAGGTGGAAATGCTGCTGTCCCATTGATTACATCGTAATAACTCGCTGGCTGGACAGATTCATGTAGAACACACACAAACACACACACACACACACACACACACACACACACACACACACACACACACACACACACACACACACACACACACACACACACACACACACACACACACACCAAGAGCCAGCAAAAGCCACTTCAACAGTATTTCTATACTTGGATGGCATATTTCCCAATTCTACAGCCCAAATCACATAGAGCAGGAATTACGTATATATTCGTAGTGTGACCAAAAAAAGGAATAGGAAATAGAATCAAATGTTTTTTTTTTCATGGTGCAAGGCAAACAGAGTGCGGATAGGGCTGGGTGTTATCCCGGGCACCCTATAGGAGCAGGTACCAGTCGGGGTAGTACCTTCTGTACCCAGCAGCACTGGGTCATGGCCGGTGTCTGCTCTCTGTGTTGAAGCAACGTCTCGTCGTAATGAAGGTACGTCAGCTTTACAAATGTGACGTCACCAAATTGTTTCAAATTGCTTTAAAACATTATTTTTTTATAATATGAATATAAGGAAATAATAATCATAAAGAAAAAAAGAAAGAAAGAAAGAAAGAGAGAAAGAAAGAAAGAGAGAGAGAGCTATTCCCCCTGTAATAAATCGCAGAGTAAGTGGCACGCTGTGATGGAACATAGTGCTTTCAACACTCATACGCTCAATACCCCCGACCAGCGATAATGCACCACACTACATCACTGCCATTAAATATTCACAAGTTCAAAACAACCAGGTGGACTGTTGCACGAATGGCTGGGAGCACATTTGTACAAATGGCTTTGCGCACATACATACATTCATGAATTCGTTTATCAATGGCACAGGTGTTTATTAATGGTTTCCCATGGCATGAGGAAAAACACGCGCAAAACGTTTTTTTTCTCATTAGTTTATCTCAACGGGCGAATTTCCTGGTAGTTCAAATGTATAACGGGTTGATTATTTTCTGTTTTCTATATAGTCATGCAACCCCGATGACATACAAGAGGTCAGCTGTAACCAGGACTTTCCAGAGCCACATGTACAAGTAGTGATGGTTGGGTTGTGAGACCCGTACACGGCGGGTTCTCAAATCGAAGAGGTTTCAAAACGAAGAGGGCAATTCCCTAAAAAAAGTTTACAAAAATATACGACACATCTGTGTAGAAAATACATGAAGCCGTCAGAGGCAGAAACAAACATGCGTTTTCAAAGATTCGCTCTCCATGGTGCTGACTATATATTCTAAAACATCTGCCACACATGTCGGTTTAAATGAATGTTGAATTCATATATGGACTGTTTGCTCGATTCATATGACTTGAATATGGTCCAAGTGCCTATCCGTAGCTGCAAAACGCTTCAATTTTCATCCTTAAGCCCAAAACTTTCCGGTGGGGATGACGGAACCTGGAAAGTGAATTACATCACCGCTCCAGTGCAGCCGGCGGACACAGCGTCACGCTCCCATCTGCTACTGGTCGGATGGCAGCGGGAGGCAACAGCACTTTTCGCTTACGTTCAGCCTTAAAATCAACTATCCATGCGAGGTGATGCATAAAGGCTTCGTGCATAAGGAGTAATAAGTACATGTGTGCAGCGGTTTCCTACCTGGGTATTGATGCAAAGAGCGAGGTGTTTCCTTTCGCGGGCGGACGGCAGGCTCCCGCCTCGCAGCCTCGAGTCCTCTCCCTGGTGCATGCTTCTAGAGGGATGTGATTTGTTTTAAAGTTAGGAACTTGCAGAACAAAAAACTGCAAATATGCGATACAAATCCGCCGTTTGCATGCATGCGCATCAGGCGGTTGCTATCACCAGACGCCGATAGAGAGCCGTGATTCGGAATGATATTCTTAGCTGCTGTCGAAGCGCCTTCTGAAGCAGAGAAGCCGAGAGCCTGGCTGTCTCCGATGCAATCTGATCGTTTGATTTGATGTTTAGGAATGTCATTCGTCGATTTGGTATAGCGGATTGTATAGGGGCTCAGGACTCACCTATGGGTGGCGTTCTTCAACATCGCGGGCAGTCTCCGCTGTCTGGTGTGAAGTGATCACTTTCACAGCAGCACGAGTATAGTCCAGACTTGGGAAAATGCCTTGCAGCCAATCAGATCCCGAGATGTATTCCAGTTTTTTTTTTCGTTATTCTGTCGGGAGCATGCTGCAAGCCGGTTGTCATTTAACTTCAGTGATCAACTTTAAAACACAGATTGTAGCTCATTTTTATATAAACACACACGCACACATATGATACCCCCCCCCCCCCCCCCCCCCCTTCCACACACACACACACACACACACACACACACACACACACACACACACACACACACACACACACACACACACACACACACACACACACACACACACACACACACACACACACAATCCGTGAGGTGAATGACATGCATCCGATTCACAGAGCCACATGATGTTTATAAGACACGTCAGTGATTCAGTGTGTTTACTCAATCTGTTCACCCACAGCAGATATCATGGTAAAGGTTTGCGCGCTACCGTGGAGGAGGAGGGCCGGGAATAGAGCCGCATGACCTAAACAAACAGAAGGGCTTTGTGTGGTGTGAACGGGCGCACGCAGCCAGGCAGACAGTAATAGGTAGGTTACACGAGAGTCCAGTCAATCGTTCAGCTGTGTGTTGTCACCTTTTTTTTTTATTAATTGACTATGGACCTCAGCTTAAGGACTTAAACCACTCGAAACCCTTGGAATCAGTCACACTCGATCGTTACAATCATAATAATGGACGATTTCCACCTGTGCCCGTTGTCGGAATACTACAAACGGTTCCTTCTGCCGGTGAGCTACAGTGTGACCTTCGTGGCGGGCCTGGGCCTCAACGTGGTGCTGCTGTGGGACGTTTGCTCCCGGCAACCCCAGCAGCACCGCAACGGCAGCGGGACGGTGGTCTACGTGGCCAACCTGGCCGTGGCGGATCTACTCTATGTGCTGACCCTGCCGATACTCATCGTCAGCTACGCCATGGGAAACGTGTGGTACTTTGGGGACATCGTGTGCAAAATCGTGCGCTTCCTCTTCATCGTGAACCTGCACTGCAGCATGACGCTCCTGGCCTGCGTCAGCGTGTACCGGTTCCTCGGGGTGCGCTTCCCCGTCTCCGGGCTGCGCCTCAGGACCAAACGCGCGGCCGTGTGGACGTCGGGCTCCGTGTGGGTGGTGGTGACGGCCGAGGTGCTGCCAACCTTGGCTTACAGCCACACGGGGCTGATAGACAACCAGACGGTGTGCTTTGAAATGACCGATCCGAGGCAATTCAATCTCTACTTCCCCTATGGGATCTTCCTGTGCGTGGTTGGGTTCTTCCTGCCGTTCCTGTTGACCGTGTGCTGCTACTGCTCCATGATCAGGACGCTCTGTCGCCCGAGCAGGGCCAGCTCTCCGCTCGGAGCTGCGAACACGCGCAACAAGTCGTTACGCACTCTCGTGTTGGTGTGCGTCTTCTTCGTGCTCTGCTTCGTGCCCTACCATGTGGTGCGGACGGTGTACCTGTTCGTGAGGGTGTACATGGTCGACGACTGTCACGAGCTCAACGTGGTCGTGATCGCCTTGAAGATCTGGCAGCCGCTCATCAGCCTGAACTGCTGCGCCAATCCTCTCCTCTACTTCCTGGGCTCGGGCAGGTACCGCAAGAAGCTCCGCACGTGGCTGTGTCCGAGGAACACGAGGGTGCTTCCGGCCGCCGTGTGTGTAGTGGTCGTAGACGCCGGGCCCAAACTGTCATGCCCGGCCTGAGGCATGTCCGTCTCCGACGTGCCACTGCCACATAAATGCGTCATTTGTTATCCGATCATATACACCCCAGATAATTTGCATTCATTTAATTATCAAGACCGTGCTCATATTTGGGAGTGTGTGATATTGTCTGCATACATGATGAGGCCGGCATGGACAAGGCCGAAGTAGTATTCGGCCAACCTCAAACCAGGTGTTGTGGGCCTAGTCAGTGGGATATCAATCTCGGCAATGATTCGAGATTTGGCGCCCTCTGTCGGTTGTATAAAGTAACGACAGCCGTCATAGTGAATAGGCCAACAGCGCATCAAAGGTTGCCACATAGTCTCTTCAGCGCTATAGAGCCCACAGGCCTTAATGTCAAATTGCCTATGAAATTATCATTAAAAGTAATAACAGTTGAACTTAAAAAATGACTGAACAAAAAACATCACGTAGCATACAAGCAAACAAGCGCTGCAGTACAAATGTGTTATGTTTTCGTGAGCAATGTGTATGCATGCAGACAGATTAATAAGCTACAGCCGTCATGTGAGGAGGAAGAGGAGGAGGATCATCATTTTAACAGGCTCCTGTAGCCCAGCGACGACAGATGGGGAAAGCAGTGGTCTGGGAACTGAGCAGCAGGAGGCGGGCGAAGAAAATGAGTTATCAACAGCTCATTAAAACACAATATAGCTGCACTCGATGAGGTATAGTGCGCCCCCGGAGCCAAGGGTTCCCAGACAACATGACGCTCCGATAAATAAAAACACAAAACGCCAGTGGAATTAATGAGTTTCCGGCGGTAGACCCGTTGTAATGTGTTTTGTCATCGCTGCTTTCATCGAAGCAGGTATTTTCTCCCCTATAGTTCGGTTTTACCTGGGCTCCGAGCCTGACAGTCTGCAGTTGTGGAGGCCAAACGCTGACACCGGTTCGAGTCCCACTAAGGCCGCCCCCATTTGGCAGCATCGTCCTGGAATACATTCTATATAAATAGCCTATATTGTATCATTTGTTATTATAATCCCTCGGTAAAAGATATGCCGGGGGACCCCTGTTTTGTCTCATATGTGGATATGAAACATGAATAGAGAAAACACAAATGTGTTTCATTTCATTTATTTTTTTGGAAATGTTATACAATTCGACAATTCTATGGAGGACCATTCTCATTTCTTGGAAACTGACAACTGTTGAAGGTTGACAACAATAATAAAAACATAGGAAACAGAAATGGACCTCAGCCATATCAAACAGTTGATAAGCCTACGTGTTTTTATACGTTTTTTAACCTATCCGTGCAGGTTCACCTGAACAAACAAGATCAAATGCATTCGCTCACCGTAAGGACTGATCGTAACTGGTACCGCTTCATTCATTTTCCATTAATTAAAATTAGTTAATGCAGTAATAAGCATTAACTAATGCTAAATGAACATTTAACCAATGTTCATTTAGCATTAGTAATCATTTACTGAGGTTGTTCATGTTTACTAACAGTGTTCAAGTTAAGAAATGGATTCATTTATACATTTTTTAAAAGGGTTAGGGTTAACACTTCCCCTAACCTATATGCTTTACTAACCCTAACCCTTTACAATATTGGTTATCGTTACCGAACTCATGCTAATTAATAACCCTCATGGTAATGTGCCGACTGATTGAGGTGTGTTACTTTCAAAAGTGGTTTAACACCTAATATCTTCAAATTACCCTGCAAACAATTAGATCCCAATTCGTGTCATTATATATCACAATGAAAACGTAAACAAGACTCAATCATATGGTTTGTAAAGAACAAGCTTAACAAGCTTTAGAACAACGTAAAACATCCCTCACCACTACTTATATTGCCACAAAATGTTAGGAGCACCAACATGAGGCCACTACACTGACAAGTGCTATGGTCTCTCTCGCTATTCTGATCCTCTGGATCATTCAAGTAATATTTGATTTGATGAGGTGACAGGAAATTAACTTTTATGAACCTCCAAGGCTAGCAGAGAGGGCAGAAAGAGAAGAAATGAAAGCAATAAATGTTATTTTCAAGAATACTGGCTATAAAGGTCAATGAGGCATATTATTAACACTGAACATAAAGTAGTTCATCATAAAAGGCACTGGGATTTTTGTCTGCAGTTATTGTTACTGCTGACATATGATATGTCAACTTACTGAGTTAAAAAGTCTGTTTTGGCAAAATTGATATGAATGAATTAAAACTCACCACAGGAAACCCGATTGAAATACAATCAAAATAACATATTAATTAAAAGTACCGGGATAATTAGCCCCTGTTCCATCAGAAACACATTCAGTGACCTAGTCTGCATGAAGACGTGTGGAATAGTATTCACTTATCGTAGAATTAAAAATAAACTAACCAACCAAATGCGCGGGCAAGCGCGCACACACACACACACACACACACACACACACACACACACACACACACACACACACACACACACACACACACACACACACACACACACAGGGGTAGGTAGGCTCCAGTGCTATCCCACACCAGGTGAGCGGACACTGGGCAGGGATGTGTCAGTGTGTTGTCAGAGTAAGATTTGCTGTGATTAAAATCACCACCCCCACATCACCGTGTCCTTCATCCCCATGGGGCCGACAGTCAGAGTCCTGGTGGGAGGAGCCACAAACCACAGCACTGGGGGCGGAGTCAATCCTGCCCTCTTCGCAGTTGATTGACAGCTCTGGTGCTAAGGGGAGGGGGCAGTGCAGAGAGCTGGCTCCGAAGCCCAGGACCATTTGTGTTTTTATGTGCTTCCCCTCTCATCTTCATCATCTGAAAGATAGCAATTATGGAACAAAGATGTGAAATTACTATGCGTCATAACCGCTACAGTAGCTCTGACGAGATCATTAGCCTGCATAGTACACCTACAACACACTAGACAATTAACTGGGTCTGATTGATGCAAACATTAGTTTGAAAATAGCATATGGCCCAGTGTAGAGGAGCCTTCCCAGGGCGCCATGTCTCAACCTAAAGTAGGAGAGGCCACTCACTGTTTGGGAGGGCTGGCCAGATGCCCGGCCAGACCAGCAGTACAGGAAGACAGGGCTTTCCAAACACATGCCACTGTGATGTAGTTAATAGTACAGGGGGGAGGTGAGCAGTCGTTAAGCGTCGGGGGGGTGTTAGCGTGAGGCTAGCACTTTAGATCAATGTTTTTGTGAAACGGAACCCAGCTGGGCCAAAGATGCTAACCCTAATGTCCAATCATTGATCGGGATTTGGAACCACCTTTTGGAGACCCATCTAGCTGTCCAGTGTGTAGGCAGGCAGGGGGAGGGACAGGACAGGACAGGACAGGACAGGACAGGACAGGACAGACGGACAGAAAAACACAGACACACAGACAGAGACGGACAGAAAAACAGAGACGGACACACCAGACATAGGTCGACTCACTCCGAGTCTGAAGGGGCTTCTTTCTGGAGTCTGGCTTCCTCCTGGAGCCTGGTTTCTTCGTAGAGCCTGGCTCTGGCGGCAGCTGACAGGTTCATCTCCCCGGCTGGGAGAGGTGAGGGAGAGAGGTGAGGGGTACAAGGAAAAACGTTTAGTGTTGAAATCTGGCCAAGCGTAAGAGAGCACTGTGCCCCCAGACGGTACTTTTAGGGGTCACAGCAGGCGGGGTTAAAACTGCAGAGTAGTAAAAAAAAAAGAAAAAATAATGGGTCACAAAACATTTAAAGTAACAATATGTAAAAAATATATATATTTAAAAAAAGTAGAAGAATAATAGTAGAAATTAAAGGCAAATCCAGGGTGTAAATATTCTGTCCGGTTTTCTCTGTGCTGGTAAGAACAGGAAAGTCCAACATTAATTAAAGCACCCTAAAATCTAAGCCGAATGTAACGTCTACTGCTCCTTCATCCTTACCTTGAAGGAAGTCCACCAAGTACAGCACAACCACAGCAATCAGGGAGACTGCAGGCGAGGAGAAAGAGAAGGAGCCAGGGAGGGTAAGCACATGAGCCAGGGGCCAACCAAAGAGATCTCAAAGAACGAACGGAGGGCTTCATCAACACAGGCACTCAAGAGGACTCAGATTACTGACTGCAGATGCAGGCGCAGAAGAAGACCTCCAGGAATAGGTATCCTCTGTTGTCTAGGATGGCCCCGGCTGCCATGGAAATCAGAGCCAGGCCCAGGTTCTGGATTGACTGCATGCTGAGACAAGGGAGGGGAAGGGTGGTCAAAATTGACCCCGTTTAAGATGGGGTTGTATGGGTTCGCCTGATGCGCATTATGGGGTCGCAAAACTTGCAGACTTGTAATACATTCAGACACATTTTTGGATAACCAAATAAAAAGGTACAACGGTTATTGCCACAATCTACTAATAATCCCTTTGTGTGGTACATTGGGCACTAGTCCACTGGGATTGATATTACGGGCCGGTGTGGAAGCAGATGAAAATGTTTGGTTGCAGAACAACACATTGAACATTTTACATTTAGGGCATTTAGCAGACGCTTTTATCCACAGGGACTTACAATAACTACATTCATCAGAAGAAATGTATTGCTGTCAGTGGAGTAAGGTTGTTCATTGAACAAGTGCAAAGCAGTTACAAATGTTAGGGTAACCCATTTCCTGTATACAACAAAGACAAAGACAATAGATTGAAAGTGAGGGTACCCCTCGGTTCCCACTCCATGTATTAGGTCGTAGTGTTTACGTACAAGCCGTAGGCGGTTCCCAGTTGATGATCAGGCACCACGAAGGCCACCATGGGCCATAGAGCACAGGCCAGCAGGGAGTAGGACACACCCAGCAGAGACTGCAGAACAACAGGACACAAGCACTCCACATGAAAAGGCTGCGTAGGGCCAACACATTCAAAAGTGACGCATTAAACAAAAACAAGGTTAACAACGATTGCACTGCCAGTGTCGCCATGTTTGAAGTTACCATGGCGATCCAGGGGTTCCAGAAGGTGAAGGCCAGCATCATGTGAGCGGCGAGCGTGGTGACCACGGCACACATGACCCAGATCACGTTCCGGCCCGTCTTGTCTACCAGAAAGCCCAGGATGGGAGACGCGGGGGCTGAGATGATGTACACCACACTGGGGGAGAGGGGATCCCAAACGCGCAGGGAGGGATACAGATGAGATACGTTATCGGGATTCTAACACCGCCGCAATACTCTATTATTTGTGTTTGGTTGACTCAACAAACTCTTTTGTTGTTATGCAGGAAAAGTCAATGTTACCTTTATGTCAATGTGAAAGTGAATGAAGGTCGTACATAGACTGCCATCTTGAATTTGTCTATCACTCAGATACGAGTAGGATCAGTGTGGCAGTTTATCATCAACCAAGAAGGCAGTGAAAAGAAAACGCTGACTCAATGTGAGCTCAATGGATAAACAGACATTTCCCAAACAGATATTACAAAGTGAAAAATGACATTTGGTGATTAACAAAGCGTCCTTCTTCAAGTAAAGAAGCAAGTGTAACAAGACGCCTATTACCTGTTGATCGCTCTTGCTTCAGCTGGAGAGAAGTTGAACTTTTCAATGAAGAAAACCCTGTAATGCAACAAAAGACACGTGAAGAACAACAATGTTGGGGCAAACAGCCCGCAGTGAGACATGTTTGATCAGGCTCGGACAAACAATGGACGACATGCCGCCCTTTGCAGCCGGGATTTCCCGTTCAAACACATGGCAATCACTAACATAATATGTATTTGCTTGGCAAGTATTGACCTTCTGCTGCTGTAACAAGCGTGTTGCCACGAAAGTCGAGACCGCATTTTCGGGAATGAAACGCAGCTCAATAGAAACTAAACAGGCTTCCATGGTCGCAGAGTGCGGTTTGGTCTCCTTTTCCACAGATTCCTTTTACAGTTATAACTTAATACACCCTGCAATTTAAGATCTGACTCAGGGAACACAGGGAAGCCTGTAATACATCATCTGTTGCCTGGAGAGGCAATTATTTATTATTCAACTGGACAGGATAACCAGTGCATTACATTTCCAGGAGCTGCACTCGATTTCGGTTGGCTTCATTTGAGGTATGAAATTATGTTATTGATCCTAACATACTGAAAATGAGTTGACCTTAGAGGCTATTTTATACCTTCAAACCAATGGTTTGGATAGTTGAGTTGAACTGAGTGGTAAAGCAGAGAGCTGAACAATGAGACAAGATGGATACCCACCAATATGCAGACACTGGTGATTGAGATTTTTCTTATGATAAATCTAAAAACCATGGACTCAGCTTGTGTCCTGCTGTCCCTGATTGCCTCCCTGGCTGGTGTGAGGCCCATGAGCAACATTAAATAGGAGCAGTGGGCAAATTAGAGGAAATTACACCAACAACAGAGAGCTGCTGGATTGTTATTTAGTCATTTTCAGTTAATTATATTACAGAAATATTGCCTATTCTCCTTTTAGAATTGCTTCACATTAGAATAATCCGATGAAGCTGATATTGATAATCACATTGTGATTCATTGTTAGCATATCATTTTAGGATGCGGTTCTCGTGTTCAACAAAAAAAACAGCCTGTTCCCCAAAAGCATTGTAATGAAGCGTTGACCCAAGCGATATCATGACGGCTTAAAGAGGAAGCTCCGACACTGTACTCACTGTCCGAGGCCGATAAAGGGGAAGATGGCCACGTAGTACCCCACACAGATGATGAAGATGAGCCAAAGTGACAAGGGGAAGTCCTTCACGTCGGTTAGCTTGATCACCTCTCCTGTAGACACACATCCAGACAGGATCCAACCATCTCCATTACACACTTTCATTATGGTGATCTGCTTTTAAGACTTGATTTCAGGTTTGTTACACACATTAAGCTGTTATTTGGCTAGTTCAAAGGTAATTTACTTCTTTTTTTTTTTTTATGCTGTACTACAGACTATTCTGCCTTTCAATTTGTATTTCAGTGAGAAATGATTTTACTAACATAATCATGCTTTGTATAGTGAAATCATAAAAAAAAAATATATATTATTTTTTTTCTCATTATTCTAAATTGGTCATGGGTCCGGATAGGACCGTCGCTTGGTCCGGACCCGGACCGCGGTCCGCCGTTTGGAGATGCCTGGTCTAGGAGGATGTAGGGGCATACCATCTCAAATTGTCCTTATTTTAAGTTTCTTTGATTCAGTTAAAGGCCATTAAGCCACACTAAGCCCATTTATTTCAATTCATTATCAAAAGGGACAATGTCTAAGTGTATAACAGACATTGTCTATTACTGTATAATGGAAACAAAAAAATATACAAATGAAAAAAACTTAAAAGGCAATAACTGGTAGGGCTTGGCACACCTGTTTTCCCCTGCTCCTTCTTCAGGATCCTCTCTGCTCTCCGGTCCAGGTAGCCCAGCACCAGTGCACATACCAACGAGAAGAAGCATGTGACTGAGGCTGGAATGGGGGAAGGTCACATAGAGAAGGGATCACGGTACAGTAAGGATATTCATAGAAACAAGTGCCAGGTAGGGCTGGGGGATTTGGCCTAAAAATAAAATGTCCGATTTTTTCAAACCAAACCCGATAACTGATTTTAGTCGATTATGTTTCTATAAATTACAAATATTTATCTTATTTAAGATTGGAGTATAAGAATGATTAACAAAAGTAGAAAATGCATTTCCTGCAGAAAATGCGGTGAGTGCTGTAGTACAAAGTGAGGTTGAAAATATTTTTTTATTAAAGCCACATAGATTAAGACATAAAGAAACGTTAAATGGCTTAAATCAAGTGAAGGGAAAAGTCTTCAAAATTCTAAATGGAGTGTGTGTGTGTGTGTGTGTGTGTGTGTGTGTGTGTGTGTGTGTGTGTGTGTGTGTGTGTGTGTGTGTGTTATTACCAAGCTATTCTGAATATTCGAAAATTTGAGAAAGAAAGAAAGAAAGAAAGAAAGAAAGAAAGAAAGAAAGAAAGAAAGAAAGAAAGAAAGAATAAAACTTATGAAGAACAATAGTTGAGCGCTGCATGCAGCACTCACCTAATAACACAAATCACCTACTCTGCCTTGTGCCTCAGTTTAAGATGTTTGAATAAATGAGTTGTGCTGCTGCTTTTGGTTGCCACAGAGTTTAGGCACACACACTTTTTTTCAGCGCATGCTGCAATATTGATATTTAACTTTTTCTGAAGAGGAGATGGTGTGGCTAGGAAATACAGCACCTCAGAGAAGGGGAAGTGGTGGTGCTACTGTAAATACCCGATCAAGATCACTTTACTTGATAAAAAAGATATAAATAAATAAATAAAAGGTTAAATTTCTTTTTTTTTTAACATTGATTTTAATCAAAAAGTATTTTCCTAAACCGTGAATTCGAATTACAGTTAAAAATCGATTAAACGCCCAGCTCTAGTGCCAGGCTGGTTTTAGGGCTTACTTTCTGCAATACATTTTCTTATTGCAGTGGTTATGGCAACAGCCCAAATCACACGCTAAGAGGGAGGGATGTGAATGTGGAAGTGAAGCACGAGACGAAAGAGTGGCGGGAGGAAGAGTGAGGCTCATGTGATTCATCACCAACAGAATGAGAAACAGAATGCTCTGTCAGTGCTCTCTCCAGTGGCTTGGTTATCGGAGAACACCAAGACGCTTCTGTCAAACGGAGTGATCAAGGAGCTGCAACTCGAGCCCTAAAGTGGACCACTTGTGGTTTTAAGAATGATTTAAGCCTGATTTGTTTTTTTATTTTGTGGAATTAATCATAACCTGTCGTGTAACACAATTCCCAGTAACATATTCCCACAATCCTTAACTACTACAACCAGAGACGTGCCTAACTGGTTACCAAGGGGCTGTGAGGAGTCCTATTAAAAAACGTGTTGAAAAGCATCCACACAGACCGTACCTATCATGAGGGCAGTTCCAAGCGTACTGGGCCCCTTGGAGCCGATGAGATCCGCCACTCTGCTGTACACCCAGCCCATGATGTTCATGTTCACTGTACTGCCCTGCACAACGGCAGAGTAGAGGGGAAGGGAGCACAGAATGCAGGTTAACATGGTTAATTTGTCAGGTTAGGGATATATGTGCTGTTTTACTGATGGTTGACCGATCACCATGAATGATCACCATGAATCACCATGAGTGCATTCATCATGAGTTCTGACTTCATATGAGTACCAACAATTGATGAATATGGTAAATGGACTTAAGTAGTGCTTTTCTAACCAGTGGCCACTCAAAGGGCTTTACAATCGTTGCCTGACATTAACCCATTCGTACACACATTTACAGACTGACGTTGCAGTGAGACATGCAAGGCAAAAGCCAGATCGACACTCGGATAGGAGGATCTGGGGATCGAACTAGCAACCTTCGGGTCACATTGTCACACAAATGTCCGTACACGCATCTAGTGTTTAATTCATAATTTGTAGTCATTCACTTTCATTCTTTGCAATGTAAACAGCACGAGACACATTTTAACCCCTACCTTGTATTTAGTGCCAATTCAAAATGTTCAAATCAATGTACATGGCTTGTGGCCAGCATTCATCCACCAGATCCACAGTGAGTTGATCGCTCTTAACCTGGTTAAGTCAAGCGCTTACCAGTCGAGCCATGCTGAGCTGGAGGCCAAACACCAGGTTCAGCTCCTTCCCTTTGAACCAGTTGACCGCGTAAGTGTTCTGAGCCACGGACAGGGACTCGCCTCCGATTCTACCAGAAACAAAGACAATATGTGTTGAACAGAAGCCCATTCTGGTCCCACTTAGATTGAACATTGAGAGCAAACATCTCATTCTTAACAGAAATATCATGTCAGCCCAAAAAGACGCGTGTTATATCATGATACCAATGTGCTAATTTAGATATCTTACCCAAAGACAAACCGCCCAACCTCCATCAGCCAGAAGCGATTCAACAGAGCCCCAGCAGCAAAGATCACCTTTGAATAGGTGAAAGAATAAAGAGCATGATAAAATATTAACATTTACATTTAGCAGATGCTTTTATCCAAAGCGCATGTGCCTAAAAGAACGACACAATATATCGCTGTCGGTACAGTTATGACGTTCATAGAACCAAGTGCCAAGCACTAACAATTGTTAGGTTAACCCATTCCCTGGATACAGGATAAGGTGGCAATAGTAAGTACTATTTTTACGTGCAAGGAAGTTGAACATACATTAAGTGCGTACATTAAGTACCAGGTCGTACAGGACGTTCAAACCTTGTCCATTTGTGTTAACAATGCAATGACATTATGTACGCTAGCGTTTATATAATGGAATAAGTAAAGACGCACACAAAAAGCCTTAAGAACCAACCTCCTCAGTAAACGTACCTGTCCAACGCAGACGAAAAGGGAGAAAATGATGGTTCCAAGCCTAAAGAAAACCGTAAAACACGATGTCAACAACCGCCAGGGCACGGTGAGTGGACATGATTATGAGAACCATAACTCCAGTTAATATCTGAACGCAAGTTATGCCATCTCAAGTTGCATGAGACTTGAAACAAACACACTCGGGAAACTTGACTCATTACAAATTACTATTTTTCCCTGTCACACACACAAAATAGAAACACGCACAAAATAGAAACACAAACCTGATGCCAAAAACTCTATCAAGGAGAAATCCTCCGAGAAAGCAGAGGATTACGTTGGGCCAGGAGTACCACGCATAAAGCTGCATGAACTGGGACGTGTTCAAGTTCATGTCCTAGGGCAGGAAAACCAGTTAATATTCATCTCATATAATACTGGCTATGTTTCTTCTTAGAATGTGGGCTACGTGTGGGGAAGCGAGGCGTGGATACCATAGTGTGGGGTTGGAATTGGGATGAGAAAAGACTACCAAGTGGGGTCCCCTATTACCTGGACGACATCTGTCTGGAGCGCAGCCGGGTTATCATAGCAGAAGTAGCTGCCTGTAAAGTAGTTATAACCACACAAAATAACATTTCATAGGTAGGACAAGGGACAAGGTTCTCCTTTTCACATTTCTACTATAACAACAACAACAACAACAACAACATAGATCACTGACAACTCACCGAAGCCAAGGAAGCACATAAAAATAAGGACAACTATTCTGTGCAGCAGGCGAGTGGGGTCGCTGATAGCCGACATTTGTTTACCGGGCTCCTCGGCTTCGGATTCGCCATTTACGTTTCCCAATAAACTCTGGCGTTCCTCTATATCCGTCATATTATTGTATTTTGTGCGCGGACAAGTCGTCCTCGTCCGCTGTGGTGGGAGAGAATACACTCGCCAACGGAGCGTATGGAACTGGGTCATGTGACCAGTCACCGCCACGTGACCACGTGTCAACGGAAGTCAATTTCGCATTCGCTGACCAAGCAGTTTGTTAATTCACTTATTTTTTTTAATAGTTTTTTTTTTAAATGTGAGAGTTTATTTGAACTGAGTGGATTTTTCTATGAAAGAAAAGGAAAATAATAATATTAATAATAATTTACCCTAACTCTATAACCCTAAAATTAAAAAACGAATATATATTATATGTATATATATATATATATATATATATATATATATATATATATATATATATATATATATATATATATATATATATGTATATATATATATATATATATATATATATATATATATATATATATATATATATATATATATATATATATATATATATATATATATATATTATAATACATTTACTTTAGAGGCGCCTTTCAAGACACCCAAGGTCACCTTACAGAGCATATGGTCATCATAGATCGTTTAAAAAAAAAACAAGACACTGTGGAAAAAATAAAAAAATAAACATAAAAAATAATAAATAAATAAAACAAAAACAAGACAAAAACAAGACAAAACAAAACAAACAAACAATCAAAACAGTGATCAGTTAGATGTTGTGTGCGAGTTTGAACAGGTGAGTTTTGAGTTGTGACTTGAAGGTTGTAATGGTGTCTGACTGTTTTATGTGTGGGGGGGGGGGAGGGAGTTCCAGAGCCTGGGTGCTGAACAGCTGAATGACCGGGCACCCATTGTAGTGAGTCGTGATGTGGGGATATATATACATATATATATATATATATATATATATATATATATATATATATATATATATATATATATATATATACACATAAATGTACTATGGAAATATAATATAACATTTGAAAGAAATCACCAGCCTGGTAAATGTACATTTGTGTGTCTAGTGTGTCTAAATAGAAAGGACCCATCCTTTATGTAATGAGATACACCTGTGTTTTTCCTACTGTGAAAAAGTAACTTGTAACAGCACAATACAGTCAAATCTGGTGTTTCGATAATGTTTCGGTACAGTCAAGAGATATATTTGAGTAAGTGTTTATACATTGTTTGCTGCTCTGTCTGTGTCTCAGACCCTTCGCAATAGCCAGGTGATAGTCACTGAGTCAGTCTGTACCTGGGTTGAGAATCAGGGTTTGGTTTAGTTGGCTGAGGGGGCCTATGGGGTTAGAGACAGGGTTAAGAATAGAATGGTCAGGGGTATTAGGATTGGTATAGGGACTGGGGGCCAGGGTTCGCGAGTCTGATGAGAGACTGGGGGTACGGTATTGAAAGGGCAGGGTAAAGGGGGACCAGGGTTAGTATAGGGGCAGCTAGGTGGTCGTTGTTAGCAGGGTTTGGGGTGGACTGTGGTTGTCCGATGGTGGGCAGGGCCGCAGGACCAGTTGGCTGTGCAGGCTTTTCTAAGTCTCTTCGTGAGTGAGGGCCTTGCTGTGAGTGCTGCCATCGCCTTCCTTCATATGATTGACTGAGTTTTAGGCTGTTGGGACTTCTGTCCATTCGTGCCAAGTAGTTGTATGCATACTTTGACCGTATATTTTGTGTTAATGATCATATGTCCCAAATGTCCGCGAGTGCCGACCGCTCTAACTTTATCGCTCAAGCGAATGCTTATTCATTAGAATTTCATACATTTGAGTGTATTTCAAACTATCATAATTCACTTTCTCGGGTCATGTCAGAGAATTTAATCAGACGTTGACAAATGGCCTATAGCTTCCCAGCCGCCGGGCGCCTCGTAGCTCATTAATTTCCAGACCACATATAAGTTTATGTCGACAAGGTGACAAGGGGTGGCATGGAGCCATGGATGTATGCATGAAGCAAGATCCAGATCGTGATTCCCAAAGCTTTCCCCAAGGTTTCGTGCGGCATTGGAAAAAAGCGTTGTCTTTCATCCCGCCTGTAATTGGAAACCATAAAAAAGATGTAGAACTATTGCTTAGGGACGGTCTTCCCGTGTTCTTCGGGCTGTGTAGCATCCGCCCATCCGCTCAGCTCCTCAAAGCAGAGCGGGCTTATGGAAGGAGAACATTAAACCGACTGCCAAAGGATAAAAGGGGATTTGAAGGAAATACCTTGCTTTACGGCAATTATTATTTCCAAAAACATTTATTTTCCAACAGAAATCCACTGCCCTCTGCTGTTCATCCTGGGGAGTCGATGTGTCCCGATCACACTTTCTCTCATGTGATCAGAATTCAGCTGATGGTTTAGAAATAAATGCCTAGCCAAGCACTTTAATGCCCGCACTTCAATCACAAATGTCCATCGGTGGTGAGGCTTTGATTTTTGTCATTATTTTGTAACATACATTTTATTAATTGATTCATTATTTGTTGGACTTTTTATAGGCCTATTGATCCGCAGATGCCAGTATGAATGATATTGCATTGAAACCACATCATAATAACATAAAACACCATAACAATCGTGATACAACTATAACCGTGAAATAAAGATGTTTCCCATATCATAACAATAACGTGTAAAGCACACACTAACCCTGGTTATCGTCCATTCCACTCTTCCTTCCTGCTGGAGTCACTCTGCCCCCACTGTAATTTGCACGGGGAGTGCAGTCGAGGCAAGATAACAAGTTGCAAGCATGAGCCCAGGAAATGTATAAGATGTTCTGGATCAAAAATAGAAACGCTCTCACCAGTGTCACACTGTCTCATGTAGCACAAAACTTAAAAAAAAAACATTGTAAGATACATGTATATATATATTTCTCTCTATATATATATAAGCCTATATTGTCTTTCTTACTAGTATACTAAATAATTTACTTGTTAATTTTTTTATTAATATTAATAATTATTTATTGGTTTCTACACAAAAATATCCTTGGAACATTTCCAAACCTTTTGCCCTACATAACACAAGAAATAACTGTTATATACAAGTGCAAAACCACCACAACCTTCCCCGCCGTGACGGTAACGGTACCAGACGGGGTACGTTCACAGATTATGTTCGCTGCCCGACACCACGTTTGTCGGGACAATCATCGACATCTCCCGCTGGGTGGAGGTTGCCGTGGGCGACTCCCCGATGTCTTGTGGGAGGGGCCTGCGGCTCAGTGTGGCCGTCAGTCGCCTCCGGAACACGCTGCAAAGGAAGATGTAGATGAGCGGGTCCAGACAAACGTTGGTGGCCGACAGCCACAGGGTGGTCTCCTTGGCGACGTACAGGGCTTGGTCGTAGTTGGACCCGCACTGGTTGGTCTTGCCCTTGGTCTGGGTCATTGTGTACGGCGTGCGGACGAAGTGATAGGGGCCAAAGCAGATGAAGAACACCACCACCACCACGAACACCTTGGCCTTGGTGCTGCGGCTGGCTGCCTTGGAGCTGCTCCTGGAGGCCATGTAGGACTCGTACACCTTCTTACTGATGAAGGTGTAGCACACAGCCATCAGCCCGAACGTGCACCAGAACACCACCTGGAAACAGAGAACAAGCGGCACTCGTTACGGTCGTGAGCGTAATGAGTGAATCGTTGGTGTGGATGTAGTGGTTGCTCAGGTCATGGCAGCATCACAAGAAGATAGAATGTGACTTGGATCAGAAATAATTACATATCCAATGTATATATATATATATATATATATATATATATATATATATATATATATATATATATATATATATATACATATACTGTATATGTATACACACCAGCCTGGTCTGTGTACATTTGCATGGCTAGTTGCTACCGGTGCACTGCCATACCTAACACACCAATAATGAATGTTATGAAAAAAAAACTACTGTGAAAAAGGGCCAATGGTATAGGCCTACACAGCAAAAACATCTGTGCATGTTTAACAGGGAATTACTGTATCTTTTAAACCTATTCAACCTGTTTTAATTAGTTATATTTTAGTTTGTGTTCCTTATAAATGGAATGCATTTATAGAGATCTTTTCTAACCAGTGGCCACACAAAGCACCTTACAATATTCATCTTTTCATCTTCAAAAACTGGCAACGGTTTCAACCATGGAAGGCAGGCTCGTGAGCAGTTAGGGTTAGGTGTCTCCTTTCTTAGGGACACCTCTACAATTGAGCAACCTTCCGGTTACCAGCCAACCCGCTCTAGCCAGTAGCCACATGCCTTTATAAAATCGGCGGGAGGAAATGGGACCCTTTTCTAAAGCCAGGCCAGAATCTCTGAGCCAGAGACGAGGATAAATTCACTCAGGTGGTAGGGAGACCAGCGCTTGGACAAAGTGACGATGGGGTTGTGGATGTTACCCATACAAAACGGACAAACACAGACATACAACTCATGGAATAAAGCAAACCACAGAAAAGCACTGATTAAACCTGAGCGTGGGCAGTAAAGCAGCGGACCCCCGACGGACCCCTCACCAGAACGAAGTAGGTAAATCCCTCGTGCCACGCCATCCCCGCCTCTCCCTTCATGGTTGTGCACTTGAACTTGGCCCCGGGGGACAGGGGCATGCGGTCGCTGAGGACGGTGTTGGGCAGCGCCAGGGAGAGCATCACCACCCAGACACCGGCGCTCAGGACCTGGCCAACCCTGACTTGCTGCAGGGGCCCCTTGCCGAAGGGCCGCACGATCTTTAGGTAGCGGTCCAGGCTGATGAGCCCCAGCAGGATGATGCTGATGTACATGCTGGTATAGAAGAGCACGGCCGAGTAGCGGCAGTAGACCACGCGCAGCTGCCACGAGCCGATGCCCGCGTCGCTCAGCACCTTGATGGGGAAGGTGAGCGTCATCAGGAAGTCGGCCACCACCTGTCAATCAACGAGCCAATGGGGTTGCTTTTAGATGGAGGATACATGGGTATGTGTCATCATCGGTAAAGTCGGCCACCAACTGTCAATCATCAGGAGGCCAGTATTGATTAGAGATGGAGAATATAGGACCTATGACACTATATCAAGCAACCACGTCAACGATGATAGATAGACAAAGACGCTGTTTATATTTGTATGCCATTTGGTAGACACGCAATCTTGCATAAAACAAGTGAATACAATATTAGTCTTGGATGGCCATCGAGGTTGGAATCGCCCCCTAAACCAACGCTCACCTCCCGGGCTCCTTACGCTTCCGGACATGGCACTGTCTGATCAATGAATAGTGTAGTGAAGGGGGCGTGTTAAGCCCAAATGCGCCCTAGTAAAGTGCTTGTCTGATACATTTAAATCTTGCGTGCATTTTAGGACTGCTAAAGCGAGAGAGACTGATTAACTTCAAACTTGCGTACGACTTACAATAGTGCGCGTCTGATTAACTTAAAACTTGCGTGCGATTGACTAAAGCGCGCGTCTGATTAACTTAGAACCTGCGTGCGATTGACTAAAGCGCGCGTCTGATTAATTTAAAACTTGCGTGCGACTTACTAAAGCGCACCTGCGAGTTATAAACCGTACGCGCACAATGAGTCCCATGTCGCATCCCGGGCTCCGTATCCGTAAGTTTTTTCTCACCACATTTTTGAGATACACCACAAACGTGGAGGTACTGGGGATTTTGAAGAAGATCCAGGCGGCCAGGGAGTTGAGCACCAGGGCGCAGAGGAAGAGCAGGCTGTACAGGCAGGGGAAGACCACGGAGGTCACGCTGGTGTCCCGCCGACACTGGACGGAGTTGTTGGGCAGGCTGATGTTCATCCTCACAACCTGCATTGATGTACAGAGTCTGCAACAGAGAGATGAAACAGCCCTTTCAAACCCATTCCATCAACAATCCCCGTGGGGATGGGAATGCTGAATGGGTCTTTTCTTAAAAATATTTTGTTGTGTGGGGTGGATTATATTCTTAGGTCCACCCGGGGAATAGCCCCAAACTAATAAACATTTTAATCAAAACATACTTAACGAGACTTCACATTGAACAGTGAAGTTTTCCAATAATGTACTCAATAAATACAAGAATAGTTCTAAAATAAGCTAACTGTTGAGCACACAAGAATAACATCAGAGTTGGAGTGTATGCTACAGAATGGTATAACTAGGGAAAACTCCCTCAGAAATGGTTTAAATTCTTTAAAAACATGTGTAGACGAGAAATATGCATATATACATATACTTGTTTTAATGTAATACATTTGTAATACTTGAATGTATTGGTCTCTAACTAAAATAAACTGTACACTGCACACTATATACCGCAGCTATAATTTGAACGCTTACCTCTCAGAGTATCCTTATTGTCTTGTTCGTGGGAACATGTAAAGCACTTTCACAACCAGAAATGATATATAGCCCTACACATGAAGAAGTGAAAGAAGTTGAATAAGCTTTTTTTATCCACTGAAAAAACCACCCAGTCAGCTACAGCTGAAACAATCTGTTTCAACCCCACGCACCACTGTAACCTGTGCATGTATGTGTGTTGGTGTGAGTGTGTGTGTGTATCTGTGTGTGTGTATGTGTGTGTGTGTGTGTGTGTGTGTGTGTGTGCGCGCGTGCGTGTGTGCGTGCGCACATGTGTGTGTATGTGTATGTGTGCGCATGCGCCCGTGTGTGTTTGCCCCTCATTTGATGTGCTCTTACAAAAGGTGGTCTCCGGTTCTTATGTGTGTCTGTCTTGTCACAATCCAAATGAGCTTTCCATTCTGCCCCAGAGTGAAAGAGCCCTTCCTTTCTTGCTTCCTGTTCCTATTGTCAGCCGAGTGGTTTGTTTTGCTCCGTGCCAGTGCCCCTGCCTCCGCTGGTTTGAGTAAAGTCTTACAGGCTGTGGATGGGCACTGAGGGGATGCATTTTTGCACCTACCAGAGACATCCTGCTGCACCTGCACACCCACAGCTCCTCCCCAGGCCAGTGAAGCATAACCAACGTCTACCCACCCGCCTCCGCAGTCTTATCGTTACCTAATCTTCAGACAAACTCTGGGCCACATCAGCTCATAACCACATCCTATCAGAACAGTCTTTTACAGTAAGCAATCACATCATTCTTTTCTTAAGTATCTTTTGTATTAATGAGTGTTTGTGTGCATTCCTGTCACTGGAAAAGTGTGACGCTTTCACCAAACACAGTGTTACAATGCATATCTGCTCATGGCTGTACCCACATTTGAATCTATTGTATTTTTTATATAATATGTGTTTGCGTTGATCCCTGTCAATGGGAGAGCGTGTATAGTCGCTTGTAGCTGGTCTCTGACGGGGCTTGCCTTTCAACAGCTTTTTATTCCCTTTTGTGCTATCATTACAAAAATAGCATGTGTTTCTGAGAACCACATCACATCATTTCCTGTGTGGTGGGAGCAGTACCACAGGCTAGCATTTCCTCAAGGATTATTCTATTATTTATTTGGATCATTTATTCATGGCCTGTCTTGAGCCATTCAAAATCTTCAGCTTAAGAATTTTGCTGGTTCTGATGGTCATTATGATAAGGATGATGACAATGATGAAAATGATGGTGATGATGGTGGTGATGATGATGATGATGATGATGATGATGATGATGATGATGATGATGAAGATGATGTATTAACCATGATTTAACTATCTTCTATACATATCGCTTTTCGATACCCCTTACTGCTTGTATACCTCAGTGCTATTATACATGTTTAGCATATATTTTAGTCAAATATCCTTAAGTATACATCTTCTACTTTATTGTTTAACAACGCCTCCCCGACAAATATTTCCCAAGAGTTTGTACATGTACCAACTCATAGACGTGAATCAAGTAACCAAGTAACCAGTGACTAGCAAGACTATTCTACTGATCTTCACCATGAAAATGACACAGCAAGGCAGTTCCGTGAGAATTGTTTTATGTTATGGTTTTGTGTTGCAGTGGAACAGGAAGCAAGCGACCACTTCAGGACTGTTGTGGCCGCTACTAACAAAGAATACACATGCATACCAGTTAATAAACGGGTACCAAGAGACACAAAGGAAGTTAGACCTAGATAGTTCAACAAAAAAACACAAAAGTCAAACCACACATGCCTAGTTATCTGCCTTCTGCTCACCGAAGAAGCAAAAACAAACCGGTCACAGGTCTCAGGTTGGCCTTTATGATTTACCCCACGCTCGAGGTCTCCTCCACGCATTCCCTGCGTCTGTAATCATGGCCGTGAGCTTCTCGTTATACTCTCTGCACAGGAAGAAGTACACGATGGGATCCAGGCAGACGTTGACGGTGGCGAACAACAGACCCAGCTCCTTGGCGTAGCGGCTCAAAGGGTCACTGCAGGAGCCGTTCGATTTGGTCTGCTGGAAGGTGTATGGGACTCGGACCACGTGGTATGGCCCGAAGCACACCAGGAACACCAAGAGGACCAGGAAGACGCGCAGCTTGGTCGTCTGCTTGGCCTGGCTGTTGCTGCTTCCCGACTTGCGGAAGGACTGGATGACCGTCTGGGCGATGCACATGTAGCACACAACGACCAGCACACAGACCAGCCAGAAAAACAGGTTGAGAGAGATAGTGATCACTTCATGGACCCTGATACCCGGTTCCCCTTTGTAGAACATGCAGCTGCCCGCGGCGGATGATGTGTTGGGGTAACGGTCGGTTAAAACCATGTTGGGTAACCCCGTGGTCGTGATCATGAACACCCAGACGATGGCAGAGACCCATCTCCCAAAGAGGAGGTTCTGGCACAACATCTGACCGCGGGGCTGGACGATCTTGAAGAAGCGGTCTACACTGATGAGGCCCAACACAGAGATACTCACGTACATGCATGTGTATTTCATGGGCTTTAGGAAACGACAGGAAAACATATGGAACACAGCCGACACAGTGTTGAGATCCTGAAAGACCTCGAAGGGGATCAGCAGAGTCACAACCATGTCAGACAACACCAGGTTCCCCAGGTACACCATGAAGGTGGAGGTGGAGCGGACGTGCAGTGAGATCCATACCGCTATGCTATTGAGCGCAACACCGAAAGGAAAAATTATACAATATAAAAAGGGCAAAAGCATTCCAGGCCCACTGGGACAGTCCGTCATGGTAGCAGATGTTACATTCGATGTCATCGTTGCACCTAGAGAAGATCAGTGGGTCACAAACACAAACATGTCATGTAACAGAAATTGTTATTGTTGACTACCAATTGAATACTAATTTAATGGAGCTTGGATCAAACACGTCAGGAGCAGTTTAAGAAAAGGCAAACGACACAGCACACGTTGTAGCAGGCATGAAGAAACCACAGGGTTGTTAAAGCTTCGGGATATTATTGAATCGATCGCAAAAAGTAAGTACAGTCTAATTAATGCAATTTTGTGGAGCAATCCTAATGTAAAATATTGCTTTGTGAACTAAATATATAAATGCATGGATCGTAGGAATTATGATGTTGTCATCACACTCACCGTGATTAGCTCAGCTTTCGGAATGGCATAATGCATGAAATGTATTGAGAATGGGGTACTGCATGTATTCTTTAGAAGGTCGCAGTTTGGTAACACCTTTTTCTCCTAATAAACAAAGTGGTATTTCATCTGTGACCGGGAACACAGGTCATCCGGGAAAATGCAAAGATAGGGAAACATATTCGTGCCTCGCTCAGTTAAAACAATGAAGTGTTTTCTTTTGTTGGCGGTAAAAACTGCGGTCTCTGTACAGATGCATCAAGTTTTGTTGCATGTAATTTACAAAAAGTAGAAGTTGGATTATAACGAACATACATAGCTTACCTGTACACACATGATGCACAATCACACACATTATGAAGTCAGCACTGTTCAGACATCCAGCTTTGCATACATATTGTGCATAGAGGTAGATGTAGGAAACAATAGGATAAGATTGTTTACAATTGAAACACAATTGATAATTATTTCACTATCTTTGATAAAGCTTGTTCCTAAAAGCTTTCTGTAGGGGGCACCACAAACCCACATTTAAGGGAAACAATCAAACGCTCATGATATTGTTGAGCATTTACTTTGAGCATTATCATGCTCAATGTTCATGACAATGCCTACTTTTATGCATCCAATACAATATTTACCAGTTTTCCTATATTTGACAAAAAAAAACATTCAATGTATCTACTGCGAGGCAATTTCTTCTATTTCCACCTGAGATTTGGGAAGTACTTTCCCTCTGCATCATCACTACCACTTTTGCTCTAAACTCCTCGCACAGAAAGACACAGAGGAAGGCATCCAGACATAAGTTGTTGCTTGAAAGCCAGACATCGATGTTGTGTGCCATCTTCAACCAATGTTTCCTACACACAGACGAGAGTGCGTACCACTGAGGCACGCACTGTGTGTCTTACGGGAGTGCGAGAACGTAATACGCATTCTGGGCAAAGGCATAAAACATACTCAGAACACGAGGGTGACAAGAGAGACTCTCAGTTTGGTTTTTTACTTCCCTCCAGTGTTACTGCTGCCAGACTCTCTGAACGACTCGATGAGCCTCTTTGTGATGAGCTGTGGTACAGAGTTGTTCTCAAACACTAAAGGGCTGATTATGGTCCCACGTCACACTTTTTTGGTTCTGCGTGAATGTGGGACCATAATCAGCCCTTAAGCTCTGCCCGAGCAACTTAACACTGGCCTGGCGATTTTGAAAAAACGATCTAGGCTGATGAGCCCCATTAAACAGGTACTTTTGCGCAAACAGCAGTAGAAGACAACGTTGGAGTAGAGACATGCAAATGCTTTTAGGCTCACAGCTGCTCCCGGGGGGATGCTGGCGGCCCGGATTGGGACAGTGTGGTGATGAGGGCTGATGAAGTCAGTGGCCGCCAGATGTTTCAGATACACCCTGAAGGATGAGTTGGCGCGGTCACAGATCCAGGTAGACACACCATTGAGAACAGAGCCATGGGGAAGGTACAGAGATACAACCAGGAGACAACCGTGTGTGACTCATGGTAGGTGTGTGGGCCCTCAAGTCCAGTGCTGTTAGAAAAGGGAAAGAACAACAGGAAACAAAACTGAAATTGAAATTTCACGCAAATGAAGCCGGCTTAGTGTTGTCCGATATGTTTTGTTGACTTTCAGGATTATGTTATGGAAATTCAAATTATGTTAACTAAATGCTTTGAATGTGCTCCGTTTGGGGAGCTTAACAGGATTTGCATTGTTCGTAAGTTAGAAGTTTGTCTTTACCGAGTGCTGCGGCACGCACCACCGGCTCATTTGTTTATTTCCTGGATTTTAAACCTGTTTCTTTTTAGACTTTAAATCTAGCATTCCACGCCACAACCATTGGCCTCTTCTAACACATACACAGACAAGCCTTGCCATGGTTAAGAATAGGTTGTATAAACCTCAACTGCAAATAAACAAACTGAAAAAGTTTATTGGCCAGTAAAACAAGGACAAAATAAGCATTAGAGAAAAATGTCAACAATTACTTTTTACCGGTTGTGCTTGCAATACCTTAAAAACTGGTCACTGTAGGTTTTTTCAGTCAACCCAAAACCAACAAAGGCTTCAAACGCGACAGAATGCCAAACAAATATTTGTATTCATATACATTACACGCAATAATGTTCAATGAAGATATCGATCCAATGCACAGCCATTCATCCGTTTGTTAATACACAGGGATGCTGTATTCAGCTGACATCACCATGACATCCGTAGAGGTACAGGGAACTCACCAAGAGACTGTCCTCCTCAGCCTCGCACCTAGACGAATTCTTCAGATCTAATGGACCTTCAAAGTGGTCAGACCGTTACACCTTAAAGATGCAAATCAATGAAAAATGACCTATCAATGGGTGAAAACACACTGGTGGTATCTATGTGTTCCAGCTCTGTGCTTCAATCCATTTCCATGATCAATTCATTGGTTGATTGACTATCTGTTTGATAAGAAAAAGATCCTAATGTTTGCAATATAGGGAAATGCATGAGTATTATAACAAGTACAAAGAAGTTGAAAGGGGTTGAGGACATCTTGGGGATAGGCTAATGTGTGACGGTAGCAATGAGATCACTGATGAATCCTGAGGTTCTTTGCGACGATGGATAGAACATTTCCTGTGATGTTACTGAAGCTTAGCAGGATCTCTTGGCTAACTATTGAACCTTTTAGACATTGAGCAGACACTTACATACATGTCATCAATGAGCAGGCGGGCGGAAGGCATCTTACTCAGTGATGCCTGCAGGGAGATGGCAGACATTGGACACAGAGCCACAGATGACATCACGTCTCCAGCTTCCATCCCACTTGTACTAAACACCATCCTACGGCACATTGCAAGCCACATATTTAAAAGAAAAACATAGAAGTGGATTTGCCATATGAGTCCATTGAAATCGGCTATTCAATTCAATTCCATTTACATTTCCAAATATTGGCTAAAACTATGAGAATAAATACCCTCTGATGATCCATAAGATAGAGAATATCATTAATTGTAGACTATCCGATTTACCTACTACCATGCTGTACCATATGTCTGGGGAGAATGAAACAAAGCACCGCTCTCCAAGCTCATTATTTAGCTTTAACTATCACCATCTATCCCCAGGAATTAGGTATCTGCATATATCTGACATATTTGTTGATAAACAAATGTGATGAGAAGAATGTGTATTACACAGTTTACTTTAATATAAACCCATTATAATGTACATTGTTTATTAAAGTATGCATTTTGCAGGGGTTCTCAGTGATCAGGTCAAATGTATTTAGGTATTCAAAGTGCAAAACCTACTGACTGCTTTCGTTATTGTAAGCCCGGCTGTATGCAATAATTCATTCATGCTCTATTTAAACTAGCCTTGAGTGGACCAAAGTTCACTTTTATCTATATATATATATATATATATATATATATATATATATATATATAATAAATTAAATTTATATCTTAATCTGGTACTCTAAGACGCTATATATATATATATATTTATATATTTACACTACCATGTTGCTTTAAAGAGGATGTCTACAGCTGATCCGACAGTCCAATAACATATATCCTGTAAAAAATCATCCTTCAAAACTTGGGACTTGTTCCTGGTACCCCTCGTGTGTGTCTCCCGGTTCTACACCCCAGCAGCAGCTGACTCCCCCAGGGGGGTGCTGGCCGTGTTCTCCCCCGATGCCAACCCTAGCCAGCTGCATGTGCCCGGGGCCACCCTGAGGATCCGGAACAGGGTGGTCCTGAAGGACTGGCAGAGGAAGAAGTAGATGAGGGGGTCCAGCAGGGAGTTGAGAGAGGTCAGCCACAGGGTGATCTCCTTCAGCTGGAAGAAGAACAGCTTGAGCCGGCAGTCGAACAGGAAGTCCCGGGTCTGACTCATGGTGTACGGCACGCGGGCGAAATGGAACGGCACGAAGCACACAAAGAACACGGCCAGAACCAGGAACACGTTCCCGCTCACGCTCCTCTTCCTGGGTTTGCCTCCGCCCGGTGTCGTGGCTACAGCTCCGCCCGCGCCGCGGTTCCTGGCGCGGGAATAGGAGACGTACAGCTCCTTGGTGATGAGGGCGTAGCACACCACCACGGCCACCAGGTTGACCCAGAAGATCACCTGACACACGTGGTTGACCACCTCGTGCCAGCGCAGTCCCGCCTCCGTCTTCAAGTCGCTGCACTTAAAGCGTGGCGAGGCGGGGGTCCGGCTGGTGAGTACCACGTTGGGGATGCACAGGGCCAGCAGGGAGCCCCAGATGGCCCCCGAGAGCAGCTTGCGCCTGGTCAGCCGGGCGGCGTTGGTGCCCCTGAAGGGCCACAGGGTCTTCCGGCAGCGGTCGATGCTGATGAGGCCGAAGAAGAGGATGCTGACGTACATGGTGAGGTAGAAGAGGACGGAGGACACGCGGCACACGAACACACGCAGCCCCACCGACGCCACGCCGGAGTCCGACAGGATCTGGGAGAAAATTCGGAAAAAAAACAAGCCAAAGAAATGATAGGATTTATAGGATGGCTCCTTTTGTGAAGGCGGAGCTTTGTGTTTGTATTGCTACGGAGTCGGAACAACCTTGAAGGGGAAGGTGAAGGTCATGACCACGTCGGCCACCACGATGTTCTTCAGGTAGATGATGAAGTACGAGCGGGACGGGATGCGAAAGAAGACCCAGGCGGCCAGGGCGTTCAGCGCCCCCCCAAGCAGGAAGAGGACAGAGTAGAGGACGGGGAAGACCACCGCCTTCAGGATGTTGTCACGAGAACAGCTCCCGTTGGTGTGGTTGAAGGGGACTTCCATTTATATGGTTGGCTATCAAAGTACAGCAGAAATTAAACAAAAAGCAGACCCACACACACAGACACACACACGCACGCACGCACGCACGCACGCACGCACGCACGCACGCACGCACGCACGCACGCACGCACGCACGCACGCGCACACACACACACACACACACACACACACACACACACACACACACACACACAAACAGATTTAAAAGGGGAAACCCACTGAATCAACCAAATTATTTGAATTGATAAAGTCCTACTTTTCTGCATTTTCAAAGTCATATATATAAAGAAACAAATAACGATTTCAGTTTTTCAAGTCTTCAGAGGTTCAACCAACCTGTTGCTGTTTTTCTTGATGACAAAATTGATATTGGAGGTTCCGCTACGAGTTGTACGATGAGTGGATACTATAGGTTATCTTCTGTTTGTTTGTCAGCCTGACTGAATGAAGTTAATCTGGAGGGTTGAAATCGCCTCAAACACACAAAGAACTTTAACCAAATGAACCATGATGATTCACAACTTTCTCCTGTTCTGCTTTCCACTTCCTGACAGAAAAGCCTGTCTGGTTTAAAGGATCTATCCTCACGCGTAAAGGCTTCTTTCAACAAGCGCTGTTGTTTGCCGTTGGTTTTTATATCATTAAGAATATATTATTAAACCTGGTTCCAATTCAACTTCGTATTATACAGTATATTGATTGCACAGAAACTGAAACCTAAATACATTAATATGTGTCTTTGCTTTGTCATAATTGTAGTACTTTTCACACTTTCCAGAGTACGGATTTGTGGATAACAGTGATGTCCATTGGCCCTTGGCCTAATGGTGCAATGGCAAAATAAGAAATGAGTCATAGGATGCATTCAATGCTTACAGGGTTCAGCAAATATGAGGCAAGCAGATCATATTGTTCATCCGCCAAAATGTTTCATCTCCATTTTTAAAATGCAGATTCAGCTCCAACCAAAACACACAGTGAGTCAAAGCTGTCAGTTGCATGCAACAAAGCCGCATAGAGAACCACTGCAAACCACAAGCATTCAGCCTGGCAGCAATACAATCGATTTCATCAGGGTCTCTGTTCGCGCACAAAACCTGCATTTGCAACATTGCTGTATCGGTATCTAACCACACACTTCTGCAACAGCGCGTGGATAACGATCTATGTCGATAGAATAGAAAATTTAAAAACATAAATTGACTTCCCACGTTCAATCAAAGGTCATCCTTTCTTTAATTTCCGAAACTATCCGTGCTTGGTAATGACTGAGTGGGAGATTGTAGATTGAAATGCTATAGCAAGGGAGACTTGAGGATTTCTGAGGATACATGAGGACACACGAGGATAGAATAATAAAATATATAGTCCCACCATGGTGATCTTTGCTCGGTTGTTGTCCTGCGGTAAGATCCAGAGACATGTGGTCTAGAGCCAGTGTCTGTTGGGAGTCACGCAGCATAACCAGTGAGAATGTAGCATGTTGATGGTCTGGTGTAGTAAGATGTCTTTGTTGTCTATCATGTTTGGTGGTCTTTATCTGCACTGTGCTGTCCTCCTGTCCCATTTGGCCGCTGTGACATCTGTTTCAATTTTCAATGTTATGTATTTTTAACACAAACGTGAAGGGTGCTCTGTTGAGCGACAACATATAGATAAAATATATGAATATAATATAATATATATTGTATTATGCTATAATATATATGTATATATATGATATATCACTTGCAGAGGTCCACCTCCTACCACTAATTTCCTATCACCCCACACTGCACTTAATAAACCTGACTGCCAGCATTGTTCTCATGGTAACGTTGCTCCTTCCTGTTTCAGGATATGGATCATCAGCAGCATTCAGTTCCTTAATGCACAAGCGCCTGTTTGTGTGTTTGTATGTGGGTGCTTGTTTGTATGTGTGTGACTGCCTGTGAGTTTGTTTTTACTTTTGCTTTGTCTAAGCTCTATTAAAGACGAATAAAATACAAATAATTAAAAAAGAAAAGAAAGACAACCATGACAGCAGTTCATTTTTTTCTTTAAATATTTTTAAATGACTTCATATTTTAAAATGACTAGCATTAAAAACTATCTCTAGTTAACATGCTCAATAGATTCTCATATATTAGGGAAACTACCAACCTGTCCTATTTTCATAATACCAAATCTAATTGTGTTTACAACTGTGGAGTAAACATTTTCGATGACGGTGTGTCTGTGTAGAGCTGTCGTGATGGGTGAGTTGCATAGATTAAAACAACTGTGAACCCACACACACAAAGACACACACACACACACACACACACACACACACACACACACACACACACACACACACACACACACACACACACACACACACACACACACACACACACACACACACACACACAAAGACCTATACAGAAGCCAAGTCGGGCCGCTTTCAGGCAGACAGGAAGTGGAAACGAGCCAAGGAAATACAGGACTTTACCACCAGGGCCTGCATTTCCATTCAAAAGCTTCTGGACATTTCTAAACCTCTCCCAGTCTGTTTCCCCCTTTCAGCTGGAGCAGACATGTTGCTCGCTCTCTGCCTCCCTCTCCTCTCTGCCAGGGGCCCCAACCAGCAAGCACATATGCACCACCTGGAGCGGGGGGGCCAAGGTCCACAGCCTTCAGCCGGCTGCAGTTTACCGGGCTGCAGGGTGGAGGGCGGAGGAGAACAAAAAAGCCAGTTCCTCTGAACTCCATTCAGCTGGCAGGTCGGAAGCATCCTGCGGAGGGCGCTGTGCTCAACGTGTGAAACCACAAGGGGAGTACAAACGAAAAGGTGGGTGGATCGGATGTGTGAGTCGGAAGATGGATGGCACGGAGACAGATTGACAGGGTATAAACGTGCTGAATCATCAATAAGGCAATACGTTCCCCAACGCTGTGTCTGTGTGTGTTTGTGTGTGTGTGTGTGTGTGTGTGTGTGTGTGTGTGTGTGTGTGTGTGTGTGTGTGTGTGTGTGTGTGTGTGTGTGTGTGTGTATGTGTGTGTGTGTGTGTATGTGTGTGTGTGTGTGTGTGTGTGTGTGTGTGTGTGTGTGTGTGTGTGTGTGTGTGTGTGTGTGTGTGTGTGTGTGTGTGTGTGTGCGTGTGTATGTGTGTCACTGTGTGTGTTTGTTTGAGTGACAGGTACTAGGGAGTTAGACCCTGTGTCACCATGAGTTCTCTCACCCAATCTCTTCTTCCTCTCCTCATCACTGTGACAGACACTGTTTGATTATGTCATATACCTCTTTCTACGTCTAGGTTTTTACATTACTCTATCCTTTTGAGTTGTCAGTGTGTGTGTGCACACACGCACCGCCCACACCCACACATATATACACACACACACACAGACGCCCACACACACACGCGTGTGGTATCAACACATGTCTCTCGGTCTGTTTTGACAGTCTCTAGGAGGATGTGTCCAGCAACTACAGCTGGCTTACGGTTCAGAGTTGCTACGACCCATCTGGCCCCCATGTGGCCGGCGTTCCGACAGCTCATCGCCACAAAGAGACACTATGCATCATCTTATTTATATTGAGTGGACGCCTTTAGCCAAAGAGTCTAACAATACCGTGTGACTGAGTGCCTGTGTGAGTGTGTTTGTGTGTGTGTGTTTGCACCCAGGCACATGCCATTGGTTTGTTATGGGCCCTTTTGTAGCTCGCTGTTTTCATGGTTGCTAACGCTATTCTTATGTTTTTTGGAAGAAAAGGACAATAGCCTGTTTCAGAAGAAGACACACAACCCTCTAAAAAAGAAGGACAACGGGACTGAGCCGTTGTCTGAGCTCACTTGTGGACTATGACGGCAGTTGGAAGGGCTCCTCAGCTCGAGATTCCACTCACTCTCCTCTCCTAGGACCCCTGTGTCCGGTTTAGGAGTTCATAGCGTCTGTCCTCATAAAACAAAGTGTATAACTGCCAAATATAATCGTGCACACGCACACACATGCTCGACCCATACAAGCGTGCACTTGAACACGTACACGCACAAGGCATGCACAGACATGCATACAAACTCACACATGCACACACACACTTTCACGGATGCAGTCAGCTCCTGGGATATGGGTTTTCCATCGCTGAACGCCACTGATTTCATCCCAATTACAAGTCCGTCACACAATCGCTGGTTTCCACAGAAACTGTTTTTGTTTTGCTATTTGCTATGCTTTATTGCGTTCTGTCGTTGTGTGTCTGGCATGAGCATGGAAAAGAGCTTCCTTCTTTTATGATCTCAAGCTTTTGATCCAGCGGGAGTTCTGCCTTCAACCTCACACAAGGGAAAGGCAGCTCGGGTCGATGTGTTGCTTTGTGTTTATAATTAAAGTTTGATTTATTCGCAGACAAGTCTGTATTGTTAAAACACATGTGGGGTTATTGCAAACACACACACACACACACACACACACACACACACACACACACACACACACACACACACACACACACACACACACACACACAAACACACTCACACACACACACACACACACACACACACATACACACACACACACACACACACACACACACACACACACACACACACAAACACAAACACACACACACACACACATACACACATACACATAGAGAGGGTATGTTTTAGAATTAAAGAGAAAGGGAGTGACAGACAAACACACACACACACACACACACACACACACACACACACACACACACACACACACACACACGCACACACACACACACACACACACACACACACACACACACACACACACACACACACACACACACACACACACACAAACACACGCACACACAGTCACATAGATAACGATAGAGATTATGTATATTTAGAGAGAGAGAGAGAGAGAGAGAGAGAGAGGCAGAGCAATAACAAAGCGATAATACATATTGATTGACAGGCTCTTGCGCCCTCATTCCTGTCAGTAGACCACAATGCCCTCGAGGATCTCTGTGTGCTCAGTGAGATCGGAGCGGACGGGAAGGAGGAAAAAGATCTGCCCGCTGTCTTAGAAAAACGAACAGAGGGGACAACAGTTCCCTTTGAGCTGAAGTTCGATCGCGCCTTAGATACCTGTTATATTTGACAGAGGGTCAGAGGGAAGTACCCCCACACAGAGCAGAGACGGTCCATGGGAGACCAGCGCCAAGAGAACTGTCTAGGAGTGGTCCGACCGCCTGACAGAGCAGCCAGCAGGCGACCCCCTAGACCCCGCAGGACAGAACAGGACAGAAGCAGACACGACGTATGCGAAGGCCTAAGCGATAAGGTCAAGTATTTGACCTGTGTGTTTGCGTAGTCGGCAGAGCCGTGTGCTAAATGGGTGGACTAGGACATTACCGAGTTGGCGAAGCAGCCGGTAACAAAATACAGAAGCACGATGAGGAATAGATTTTTGCTATCCTTCAGGGAATGAAAGAGCGTGTATTTTTAAAACCTGCGCAGCAGAACGTGTGGCTTGGGTCGCAACCTGAGACCAGATAGGGGGGGGCTCTGTTTTACCTTGGACGTTATAATGGTATTCTGAGGTCGTCGGGCTATGTGGAGTGTGGATCTGAGACAGACGGGGGAGAGCAGGTGGTCTGAAGAGTGATGTAATTCGGACACCTTAGTGTCGTGCTATTAATAAACCTCGTTAAAGAAAAGTACCCCTGTGTCCGGTTGATATTGTTTGCCTAAGCACCTCAAGCACATCAAAATCTCTCCCCTTGTGACATCACAAATGAGACTGTTCAGGCAGAAGTGTTATAAATAGACCAGAATTGGCCGTGGATGTGTCATAACAGTCCAGCCCGTTAATTAGGATGACATTGAACTACTTTCCTGGGAACGTTGAGGACTCAACAGGAAAGGTTTCACCAGAGGACCAGAGGATGAACATACGACTAAAAACAAGTCTGTGACTGGCTCTTAATTTTTTTTCTGTACCTAATAGTGACAAATGTACTTTCTGTAAGTTGCTTTGATTCATAGCATCTAACACTAACCCTGCTAGATTTCCCCATTCAGACACACCGTCTACATGTGGTGCAGAGTAGACATGTATCAGGTGCAGGCCTTATCCTGGTGTCAGCCCCATGACAAACAACCAAATATCAAGGCAGCCATATGCACTGAAAACGATAGATATGAATCCAACAGATGTCAAAGATATTGTTTACACATGCATCTGTAGCGATGGTACTGTACTGTACTGTACTGTACTGTGTTGTCAGTGTGTACTTCTGTTTCTCTACAGATATGTCCCCCCAAAAGGAAATGTCCTACAACCACGACTACCTCGGCGGCACTTCCACCGACCCTCCCAGAATCCTTTGCGGCACCCGGAACACGGCAGTAAAACGGCTGCGATTGCCACGATATTTGACATTTGATTAAGTTAATGTGGTACACTCATGAGGATGATGCACTTCTTTTGGCGGAATATAGATTAACTGAATCAAATATAACAAAACAAACAACTAGAATATTAACAAGAATACTATGATCAATAGTAGAATAATCATACATATGTTGTCATTTGAAAAATTATAAAAAGCATATTATAAACGAATGTAAACTGATTGAAAATTAACAGTCTCCCATCAAATGATTGATCCATCCTCTGTGGACTGCAATCAATACAACGTGTTTCATTGGCTGGGCCCTCGTCCGTTTGTTTGCTCATCTGGACTCCTTGTGTAACTCAAGCGATCCTTAACTACGGTGCCAGTACCAGTAGTGCAATCTGCATAAACTCAAGCTCTCCTGCAGAGACTTCCTGAAGCAGGTAGAAGTGGCACATTGTTGACGCACATAACAAGGTGGGGTAGGGTGTGTGAACGTTTATTTTCCCAGGGGGGGCTTCCCCTATACAGAACCCGGCTTTGATGTCTGGTCCCGGCCGGTGTCTGGAAGTCCTACAGTGCAGAACGTAAAGGTTTACAGTGGTGGCTTCCCACAATCCACCTGGTTCCTCTCTGAGGCCACATCTGTGCCCAATCAGGTCGGAGCACCACTTCCCCTCAGACAAACCGAGGGGAAATAGAGGTCAAATGGAGGTTGCGGGGAATGAGTCTAGCGCGGATCCCCCGGATATTTGACCGAATATTACAAGCAATAAATTCAGTATCCCCTGAGCTGGTCAGCACACCGCATACATCATGGGGAAGGTTAATTTATGTGTCAGTTTATGTTTAAACGACGTATTAAATCTTCCGTCAGATACTTCATTAGGAGCAGATGAGGATAAAGATTTTATTATTTGCATGCCTGATATAAATCAGGAGTGAAACCTGATGGCTTCTGGGTTCAGAATTCGTAACATAAAGTGTCTGCCCTTTACCCTGCTGTGTACCGACATACAGTATCTATGACCTCTTTCTCACTGCACCGGTGGCAGCGAACTCTGCAGGCGCAGGAGGAGCCGTGATTGAAGGCTTGTTTGGTTTCCAAAGGACCCCAAAGGGCGAGAAAACCACGGCAGAACGATGAATATCTCCCCTTGTGTCTGGAGAGCAGGCCTGCGAATTCTGGAAGGCCCGTGTCACATTCCCCCCTGACCACAGACACCGAGAGACAGCTATCACCCAACAAGGGTTCTGTGCGTGTGTCCACGCACGTGTGCGTGGAAACACTTGGCCACCAAGATATTTATACTGCATGCACATGCAGGTATTTGAATTGGCAAGGGACAAGACTCAAGGCTTTGGCCGGGAGTTTAACGGCACTGGATTCTGAGAAACGTGTGGGACTTACTTGATCCCGCAACTCAAATGGGAGAGAAGCAGACGGTTTGAGTTGAAGGAATTTGAGGAATCATTGAGCATGTCTTCTATCAGACAGATTCTTCAAAGATTTCCATTTGCAGGCTGTGTGTTGAACATGGAAACTATGAGATAAATGTGACAGAAGGAAACATGGTTTCCAATATTGCAATGACTGTATTATGCCCCTTCACTTGTCTCCCTCTTTATCAATCTCTATAGCCCTATCATCATCCATTACACAGATATCAGGGACCATACACACTAGAATTAACCTTGAAGTAGTCAGTAGCTGAGCTACTACAGAATATGATGCTGCGTTAAGGGAGGATAAAGCCATTCCTCAGTCTGAGATAGCGGATAATGCAGTAACTGTATTCACACTTTGCATTAGTGCAGTCCACAAATCATCCTCTGGCACACACAGAAAAAAATACACACAAAAGCCATGTTGATGGATGCAGAAGTTTAAATCATTGATACTACACACACACTCACACACATACGCACACACACACAAAATCACACATGCACACGCACACATGCACACACACACACACACACACACACACACACACACACACACACACACACACACACACACACACACACACACACACACACACACACACACACACACACACAGGAGTGGGAGAACGCTCCAGCTGGGGGACTGTGGATGAGATGCTGGACAACACTGCAGTAGTGTAACACAGGGACCTTTGTTTAAATCTAGCCAGATTGTTTGGGCGCCAGGTCTGGTTGTCTATAGCAGCATCAAACAGTATGAAGGCCCTAAAAAACATCCAGATTTATAGCAGAGGTCAATAATGACCGCATTGTTCCATGAAGGCATTGTAGAGGGGCCGACTGAAGTCCAAGGCAGAGTATGATGGAGTGACTGTGTGTCTCGGTTTAGAGTTAAAAACCATGTTGAGCATGCGAACGCTGGGAGACTTTTTTTTGGAGCTTGCCAAGGGTTGTCTTTACGTTATGATGTCATTATGTTCTCCTATAAAATCATGAAGAACTAACCTTTAAACTTGACTTACGGAGGTTCTTTCTGAAAACTTGCTGTGTCTGTATGTGGTTGTATCCCGCACTCTCTCACACACACACACACACACACACACACACACACACACACACACACACACACACACACACACACACACAAGAACACACACACACACACACACACACACACACACACACACACACACACACACACACACACACACACGTATTCACATACTCCCCCCCCACACACACACACACACACACACACAAACGCTCAAACACACACACACACGCGTCAACATTGGATCAATAGAGAAAAATTACGACAGAATACAATATTATATATATTTGTAAGTTTATTTATTTCACACAACATGCGTATGAATGAGTTGTTTGTTTTGTGTTGTGTTTTACCCCATGCTGTGCTGCCCTTTTGGCCAGGTCCCCCTGGCTGAAGTGTACAAAACAGAGCAGCACTCTCTTTTATAACAAAGTAATCTTTAAGAGCAGAACTGGATATATCTACCAAATCTTCTTTTATATTACAAAGTAAAAGCGTGACTGGTTCCTTTCAAGAGCGGAACTGAAAATATAAACCCAATCTTCTCTTATATTAAAAACTAGTGCGCATGACGGTTACCCTTCAAGAGCAGTACTGAATAAATCTACCAAACCAGGGATTGTGATCAATTTGGATATTTTTCAAATGAAGTTAGCAGAAAGATATTCCTGTTAGGAACTGTACAGCATCTCTCCCTTCCCTTTAGTGTTGTGGTCACCATATGTTTGACTGAACATTGGTCACACATCCAACAAGTGGTGTTCATCAAATACCAGGGAATTACACTGCATTCTTATGTTTATGGAACAGAATTCCTTCCTTTTTCGTATGCTTCTTATACTGTCTGGAACATTTAAGTGGTTTAAAAAATGGTCCAATGTCTCTGACCACAAGGATATATTTGAAGATGGAACCTTACCATTCGGAAGTGCACTTCCGAATGGATTCAATATTGTAAGCACTATTCCATCTCAAAGCTACTTGTTACTTGGTTGGTTTAGTACTCTGGTCCTTTTTCAGTTTAACTGGCAGCATTAGCGATGAGGTAAAGTCTCAAAGTCAACAGGAACCCAGAAGTTTTCCTAAGTGTGTATCATTATAGGGGATCTCAGTGAATTGCAGCAATTTGCAAAGAAATGGTTCCCACTTGTTCTTAAAGCTACCGCGCATTTTTGTTAAAAATTAGCGCCAATCAAAGTTAATGTGGCAACTGAAGCCAATTCTTAAGTTGGGATCTGTAAGCGAATATATTATTTATTTTCTAGAGCAAAGAAAACGGCAGTTTGTTCTTTATTGGCTTTTTCCATCCATCTAAAGCCATTGTTTTTTTGGTATATTTATCTTGTGTCAATACCAAACCAGAGACTTAAAAGACGCAGAACAGCAGTATGAAACCTCGCACATTGTGTTGTTTCATGTCAAAACACTTCACCAGCTTCTCCTTCTTCTTCCGATATCACATCCACATCCCCCGGCCGCAAAAAAACAAACTATCGCAGACCGTATCAGAAGCTCTCTGTTGGATTTGCCACATGGCAGGGAGGGTTCGACGGGAGCTGTTTTCACAGCTGGAGTTGAAGTTTACCTTCAGAGAGGATCAGCAGCTCTCGCTTTCTCTCAAGGACCCACTGGGTTGATCCACACCTATATACACCACACATACAGATCTGTATTGACGTATCTCAGACGTCTTTCCACCAAACAACAGTAATACCTAGTCTATACGTTAAACATATGCATTAACCTTTTGAATGGTTGGTATTTCAAAGCAATAAGTTGGGAAATACAACAGAAGGGCTCATTTTGTTTTTCTCCTCTAATTCTAGTTTTTATTCAAACTTCTTGATACATAATGTACATTTACTGCATTTTTACTTAATAACAGTATCCTCTTACTTTATTCTGTCTAACACAATAGTTCTGTGTTTCATTGAATAATGTTTCCCTTATAAAGACCTAAATGATGATATAGAAGAGGAGTAGATGAAGATTTTGCATGTAATGTTGGTATGTAAGTTCTCCAGTGTACAAACATGTTTTAAAACGTTTTTAAAAGTTATCTTTAAATTGAGAAAGATACAATTTTTGGATAGTGTTCTTAAAAAAACAGCTGTCACTCAATGTGAGATGAAAATATAAATATTTTGCTAATGTCAGTGGGCGGTCCAACCCCACAGAGAATTTCTCAATTTAAAGCATCCTGTGGCACCCCATGCTGCTGCCCATAGCTTCAATATTACCCCCATCTGCAATAAGGTAACTGACAGCTCCCCCTCTTTATGGGCCCCACTTGCCACTACTGTGCCGGATTTACTCTGAAAACAGACACACTCAAGCCTATATCTTCTATATCCCCTGTTTTGTTCTGAACTTAGATATTTCATGCTTCACTAAGACAACGCTATGATGGGACTTCATATATTCAACAATTGAAACATCAAATCATCCATGATATCCCTAGCCCCCGTCTCTATTTTTCCACGTTCCATTTAAAGTCTTTGCACAAACTGTGATCATCCTATTAGGGGTCTGATGTCATGTTGCCATCAACCTGATGCAACGCTGTCCACATGTCTCTCTCTCACAGCACGCGTACATACGTTAGCTTTGTGTCTGTGCCCAGTTGATTCTTTGCGATGCACTTGTATGCACCAGAGTCTGAGACCATGGGTCTCTGGATGATCAGTGTTCCCTGAGGGTGGAGCAACTCGCTGCCCTTGGGGCGGCCCGGCCCCGCTGCAGACAGAACCGACCCGTCCGGCAGCTCCCAGTTGATCTCCGGTTTGGGGATCCCGATGGCACCGCAGCTGAGCTGGACCGGTGCTCCCACCATCGCCCTCACATTAGGCGGTGGCCAGGTCGTGATGCGGGGAGTGTATGCGATGATGATGACAGGGACCTTAAGAACGGCTTCGCCTGCGTCGTTCTGCGCTCTGCACACATAGGTTCCTCTGTCGTAAATTGTCGTGTCGCGCACCACCAAGGTCCCATTCTCCAGCAGCCTGTAGCGTCCGAGGGCTTGCGTGCCGGTCAGAGTGTGTCCTCCTGGGACGGTCCAGGAGACGCTGGGTCTGGGGCTGCCGTCGACCAGGCAGTGGACGAACAGAGGTTCCCCAGAAACAGCGCGTATGATGCCCCTTGGCCTGGAGAGAATGTAAGGTTTCTGGCCTACCTCCAAGAGAATGAGCTTCTCAATGTAGCCCACAGTGTTCTTTGCAGCACAGCGGTACTTCCCGCTATCCTCTTTTACAGAGTTGTAGATCATAAAAGTCCCATCGCTGCCAAGGTGATGCCTGTATCCGCGTTCAGGCCCAGCGGTAATCCGTGTCCCGTTTGCCAGGATCCATATCATCTCGGGTGTGGGATATCCGTCTGCAGAGCAGTTCAACACCGCAGTCTTCCCCAACCGGGTGACGACGCGCTCATTAAAGGGGTTTCTAAAGATTGGTCTCCTCAACATGCTGGTCACTTCCAGCTGTACGACCATGACCGCTTCTCCCTCGCCGTTCCTCGCCATGCAGATGTACTCTGCAGTGTCGGTTGGCCTCACGTTTCGAAACTCTAGCGTCCCGTTATGATGGACATTGATCCTGCTTCCGAAATATGGAGCCTTCAGGAAAATGTTGTCCGGCATGATCCAGGTGATTGATGGCGACGGCGTTCCCTCAGCCTTGCAGTCTATAAACTTCCTGGAATACTTTACCGCTGCGTCCTTGATCACTGTCCTGTTCTGCCGATAGCCATTTATCACCGGCGGGTTGCCGTCCAGCTCCAATCTGTACACCTTCCTGTTTTCGCCGACGGGGTTGCGAGCCATACAGACATACTGGCCTACGTCCATCATCTTTACGTCTCTTATATCCAGGGAGCCGTTCACATGCATCAGGTAGCGCTCATGAGACGCTGCAATCACGTCGTTGTTGGGTAACATCCAAAGAATCTTAGGTTTGGGCTCCCCCACCGCCTCACAGTCAAAACGGACGTTGCCTCCAGGCTTCACCTTGCCATAGGTCAGCCTCGGGGGACGAATCCTTGGAGCGGCTGTCACCACGGTGATGTGCACATGCATTTCATCCTTGCCGACTTGGTTCTCTGCATAACAGGTGTAGTCGCCTTCCTCCGAAATACCGACCTGAAAGAAATATAATAAGGGGAACTGTTTAGAAAGAGACCTCTCTATACTTTACATTTACATCTACATTTAGGGCATATATGTAGGGCTGACAATTAGTACATTTGTCAGAAGAAAGAGAAACAATATATTGCTGTCGGTACAGTAAGGATGTTCATAGATTGTTAGGTATTCCCCATATACAACGAAGCTAGCTTGGATATGATGCTAAACAATGCTAAGCACTATTTTTAAGTGCAAGGATGAACAACACACAATTTGTGCATACATTAAGGGCCAGGATGTACAACATACAACTTACAGATTACAATTAGGGGCATTTAGCAGACGCTTTTATCCAAAGCGACTTACATCGGTTGATACACACATTGACACAGAGACGGCAGAGTCAACCATGCAAGGCGACCGCCAGCTCGTCAGGAGCAGTTAGGGTTGAGTGTCTTGCTCAGGGACCCATCAACTCAGCTAGGAGGAGCTGGGGATCGAACTAGCAACCTTTCTGTTACTAGACAAATGTTCTACCTCCTGAGATAAGCCGACCCCACAGATTATGGGGGTATACACAGATCTGGGTTACCTGATTTAAGTAGAGGGTCCCGTTATCAAACAGGACAAAGCGGCGTGTTCTGCGGCCGCCATTGTTGCCGCTGCTGCTGTCGGACTGCATTGCACTGTTGACCAGCGTGCCGTCTGGAAGACCCCATGAGATGTCGGGCTGGGGAGACCCCGAGGCCTTGCAGTCCACCTTGAGGTCTCTACCGAAGGGGACCTGCTTCTTGCCGTAGTGCTTTGGTTCGATCTTAGCGGGCTGCATGGACACAGTGACCTTCATGAGCCGGAACTCGTCGCCCATCTTGCTGCGCGCCACACAAAGGTAGTCCCCTGCATCTTTGTCGTTCACCATGTTCACAATCAGAGTCCCGTCTTCCTCCACATGGATTCTGCTGCCCATCCTGAAACCAACAAACAGCAAAGATGAAAAGGAAATTAGAATGGCTTAACAATGTATAAAGATGATATTTACATGAAATGTAAAAATGATCGATATAACTATGTAAAAAAAAATGATGATAAATAACAATATAAAGTACCATTAATCTCAATTTAATTTAAATAAAATAACAAATAAAAGGTTTCACAGGGCAGTAATAAACATATATTTTGATTTTAACTTAATAAACAATGCTTGCATTATAATGAAGCAGACAGCTTTGAGACTTTCTTGGCAGTACATTTTATGAAGAATCCAAGCTCAATCGAAGAGGCTGATAAAAATCTTGCTTACTTAAGGTCTACCACACTCACCATGAAAACATCAGAGGTCATGAGCTCATATACCTACTGCCATAATTGTAACCAGCTTTTCCATTTGGATTGTGCTGGAGTACATTAGTGGCTTGCATTCATTCGGTCAGAGGGCTCAGTATCTCGTTCCATAATGTTAAGCCTGGAAGGACTGACTATTCAGCACATTAAAACACTAAAACTATTATTCTCTGTCTGAAGGGGATCTGGTGCAGGGTTAACACAGGAAGCTCGGCTGCAGGAATGAGGATGGATGGAAACCTGAGTGCGAGATTTTAAATAGAGCCATTTTCAACTATATAAATACAAGGATCCCAGGAGAAGCTATAAGTTTCAGCAACATGTGCTTGATCTGTACTTTGGACTTGGCTGAGGCTCAAAGACTCCACTGCTGAGGTATTTTCACTTGTCTTAATTAAGATTTCAGTTTTCAGTGCATGGATATCAATATGCTCCTAAACTAAAGTCAATTAAACTAAATTTTCTAACAATAACAAACGTATATTATTTACTTTGTTGCGATGCAATTACTCCTACTATGCACTTGACCACCACTAATGATAATAGCCTGCAAAGAAAAACTACTGAATAAATAAAATATTGTGTGCTTTGATTGTCCTCAGCCTTACCTTTAGGTGAAGTTATATAAGAGCCTGCTAAATAACGTAAATAATATTATAATGTAAAACGAATGACAGCCCCAACTATTAAAATAATGGAATTTAATAAACAAAGGGGATGGGGGGTATATTACCTATGCCACTGATCCACCACGGCTTTAGAAGGTAGTCTCCACATAATCCTGGGTTTGGGTTCCCCTGTTGCCATACAGTTCAACCTTAGCTGATCCCCGAAGGACATCTCCGTCATGAGTTGGGACGTCTCCACTATCCGAGGCGCTGAATCCCGTTTCTCCACCGTCACTGTCACCACCCTCCTCTCTGATCCTGTGGAACTCGTCGCGATGCATTCGTATTTCCCGTTGTCTGTTAAAGCCAAAACCTTAAAGTAGAGGGTACCATTGTCGTACATTGCCACTCTGGGATCCGGAGCGGGCCTGTTTGTCTGCACGGCCGAGCCATCCGGTTGGACCCAGTGAAGGGTCGGTGGGGGGTTGCCTTGGCCCGTGCATGGCAACCACAGACTCTGGCCCATAACAGCTTTCACATTCTCCCGTTTCTCCTGCAGGATGCCAGGGGGAGCCGACACCACCTGCAGTCGGACCGTTGCGGTTGCGGCTCCAGCTGGGTTGCTAGCGATGCATTTGTAATGACCTCTATCATAAACTGACACCTGTTCGATGATCAGGGTGCCCTCGGGTGTCACGGAAGCCCTCCCCTTCCCTGAGATGTAACCCCTCACCTGTGTCCGGTTGGCGAGAATCCAGGATATCAGAGGCGTGGGACGGCCCTCTGCCTTGCATTTCATTTCCACAGTGCTTCCAGCATGAGACTTAATCTCCCGGATCTTTGGCTCCAGGATGCGCGAGGGGTATGCTACCACCGAGAGGGTTATTAACAATTTGTCTGAGCCCAGATCATTCTCAGCAAGACATAGGTATTGACCACGGTCCTTAATGTTGGCATTTTGGATGGCCAGGGTGCCATTGCTTAAGACTTCAAACTTGCCCATCTTTCCCTTGATGGTAATTGTGTGTCCTAAAAAAAAGAAACTGAGATTAGTTGTGACACCTGGTTGTATAATGACTTTTGCATTACACTACAATACTATATAAATATAACCTTTGTAAACAGAAATGCAGTGATGTCTGTGTAAGTAGGAACCTGTTCACAGTGTTGATCTTATCAATTCAACTAAAGACATGGTGGTTATTAAGAGTTGGTGTACCTGTACTTGTTGAGAAGCGCATCCACCTGATGGCTGGCTCAGGGTCTCCCACTGCCTCACAGGGCAGGAAAGCATCAGAGTTGGACAGCACCGTGAAACTAGCTGCATTACCACCGAGTATCTTGGGCTTGCTTTGCATATTCTTGGCAGTGGTGAGATCCACAACCACTGTTGTTGCTGTTGTGGGATACTCTTGCTCGGGTGTGGTTATGGCAAATGTGTCAAAGTCGACGGGTATCCCTGAATTGCTTCTCATTGTCGGCCTGATTGGCATTGCTGTTGGCTGATACCTGTTCCCCTTGGCTGGTTTGATGTTGCTGTAGACTGTGGTCCTAAATGTAGTGGCTGGGTTCTTTGTAGTCCTAATTGTGATGACAGTGGATGAAGGTTTGGGTATGGTTGCCCAGGGGCCTTTGGTCATAGTCTTGGTTTGAGGAGTAGTATAGGTCGAGTCATGCCACTTATCTTCTCCATATACGTTTGTTTGCTCTTCTGAAGATGCCATCCCAGTAGAACCATCATATTCCCTGGATGGAGTGTAGAGAGGTGTGGAGACGGAGAATGGCAATACAGTTGTCTTCATCAGGGTTCTCATGGTGGTGTAAATGGTGGGTTTTAAATTAGTTGTTGCCTGTGTTGTGGTGGGAGCTGCCGTAGTAGTTGTAGGTTTCCTGAAGGGCCTTCTTCCGTTTATGGGCTTCCTCCTTCTGCCAATACGTCCTCCTGCTCCTTTAGGCTTCTGTTTGATCACACGCCAGTCCTCAGGGTAGCCCCCTGACCCAGAGGACTCATCAGGATTTGCCCTTGAAGGTGGACTGACTGTAGGTGGGGAATCAATAGTTTGGATTGGTGGTGATGTCTGAGTATTGGTGAAAGTGTTGAATGTTGGAATTGTACTAGTTTGATAGTGTGAGATAGGTGACGCCGTCGTAGGCTCATAATCAGCAGAGGATACATCTTGATAGCCATTATCTGAGGAGCTTTCTCTGCTTGTAGTGTATCTGGAGTGAATCAGATACATGGTGGTTGCAGGAGAAGCAGGGGTGGTGGTTGGGATCATTGTAGTGGTTTTCACTGTGGTCGTTGTCTGTGTCTTGATGGATGGTCTCTGGAATCTGTTCAGCCTCTGCCTGTATTTCCCCTTGTGACCAAACCGCCTGTGCCACTGGAATCGTTTTTGTACAGCCTTAGTAGGAATGGGGGTTGTTGAAGAGATTGCTTCTTCGCTTGTGGACATTAATGGATCAGGGGTAAAGGTACGCTCAGGGGCATCTGCAGAGGTAATGTAGTCACGTGAATATCCAGGACCAGACTGGCTGTTGCTAAGTAGGGCTTTAGTAGTGTAATACTTTGTTGTAGCTGTGGTATGTCGTGCAGAGAGAGGAATATCTGATTTGCTCCAATGGGAACCCATGGATATTGGTGATATGGCCACATTTGGTATCTCTGTTGTTGTCGTCTTCTCTTTCGCATCACGACTGAGGTCTGAAAGAAAATCGATATTTGGCAGACACAGATAATCAAATCAATTAGTCAATTAACATATATATTTCAAGTAAAGCGTTGATGTCAGAATATAATAATTCCGATACAAAACAAGGCTCACCTGTTACAAGTTGCACAGTGTAGCCCACTGTAACATTCCGTTCTTTCTTTATTGTAGGTAGTGTGAGTTTATTAATGTAGGATTGTATGTCAGTGATCCTATTAGGTTTGATGATCCTCCTACGTCCTTGGAAGGGTCTTCGGCGACCTCCTCCTCTTCCTCCTCCTCTGCCGGTCTTTGGCGGTGGAATGATGTGAATCTGCTGATGGGAGATGATGGTGGATCCTGCTGGTAGCCCCGGGGATGTGATTTTTTGGGTGGTGTGGAAAGTAACTTCATCCTGACCTCTCTCCGTGATGGTAACCGCTGTGAAAGTGGTCTGGCTCTCTGCATCCGTGGAAGTGTGAACAACGGGATTGGCCGGCCCTGCTCCATCCGTCATTGGAGTAACGTTGGGCTCTGTGACAAAAGAGAGACCCCTTCTGGTAGAGGTCTCAGGCTCTGCAGGGTTTTCCCCTGAGAATGTCAACTCCGTTTCCTCTGAGTTGTCAGCCACAGCACTATCCGAATGGAACACGGATGGATCTTGGTTTATTTTGGTAGATCCATCAGTGGAGAATTCCCTTGGTATGATCCAATTACCAGCTGTTACACTTTTTTCCAATACAGTGTCCTGTGGGGTGGCTGCATCACTTTGGAGTTCATTCAACCTCTCAGGACTATCTGTAAATGCTGAGTCCATAGGCGTCACAAGATGTGACTGTGTGTATGACTCTGTTGTTTTCATGCCATCGGTCTGAGCGCTCGCTAAACCATTATACTCACTGTTCTGTGTCTTTATCACAGTGTCAGGGTAGGTGCTGTATTCCTGTTGCCTTGCCGTTAACAAAGTTGAATCTAATTGAGGGCTGTCTGTCGAATATGTAACTGAATCTGGTAAAATCACTTCGTTAAAACCCTCACCAGAGCCTGTTTCCCCATTTCCAGAAAGACCTGTGTCTCTTTGTTTTGATGCACCTTGGGCCTTCTTCATAAATTCAGCAAATTTCTCTGGGGCAACTCTCCTGCTGTTTGCATTAAAGATCCTGTTGCTCCAGATGCGTCTGTTTCCCATCGCGCCATTCCGCCTTAGACCCATTCTACCCCGACCTAGAGACCCAAGCCTGGGGTAGGGCCGGTCCGAGGTGATAGTCCTAGACTCCTGACTAGTTCTTTCAGATAGGGGAGGGGGCTCACTCAGATCCAGCTCCTTTTCCCCAGTGTCAGACTCAACCATAACATCCACACCCAACGTTGGCTCTTCATCCTCTGCTACTCCCCCTGCAGCTTCCGCTGTTAGGGTCACCAGTGAGACCAGCAGATCAGCTCCCATGTAGTTAGCAGCCAGGCACCTGTAGAAGCCCCGGTCCCTCGCGGTGAGACCACGAATCCTCAAAGTCCCGTTCTCATGTAGTTTCTTGTTCCCATAAGACTCTCGGATCACAGAGTGATCTGGTAGAATCCACTGAACGGAGGCCTCCGGGCTGCCTGTGGAGCCGCAGTCCAGGACCAGATCTTGACCCGGGGCTCTAGAGAGCTGGACCCCATTGACCTCGGCTTCCTCCACGTCTGTGGGCAGCACTGTGATTCTGAAGTTGAGAATGTCTGCGTCCAGGTAGTTGGTGGCGATGCAGCGGTAGAGGCCAGCGTCGGATATGTCGGCACCACGCAAAGTGAGCCTCCCGTCAGCTGTGATGACAATCTTTCCCTCCTCGCTGAAGAAAGGAGCTCTGACCTTATTGCCGTCTGCTAATATCCATTCGACAGAAGGCTTTGGCTCGCCCATGGTCTGGCAGTTCAGCTCTGCTACACCACCTATAACGTAACACAGAATACTGTCAAATAACATCAAATCACATCGAATCAACAATATAGCCTACTATCCTTTAAATAACAACATTTGATAAATACAGTCTAATAATAATAACAAAAGTGAATTGGAATTCAGCCCGACGATTTTATAGACATGTTACACAACTATATTATAATTCCATCAAATCCCTATCCGCCAACCTTTGAGTACGGTGTGCTCGGTTCTCGTCTTGTTGTCCCGTTTGATCAGGGTCCAGCTGTAGCGATCCTTCTTGGGCACTCTGCTCTCCACGCGGAGGTGCACCACGGACCAGTACCGTATGTGCAAGGTGGAGTAGGTAGTGGTGGTTCGGTCGAGCTGGAGGTGTACCATCTCCTGCATCAACCACCCCGGGGAAGCCGTGATCACGGCCTTAATGTCGGTGTAGATCCCCTCCTGGCCTTCCTCCGGTCTGAGCTGCCGGTACTGATACAGCATCTCTGGGCTCCGGGACAGCATCAGGCCTCTCTCCAGCCTCATGGGAGAGTCGCTGTAGGTGGCCAGGATGTGCCACAGCTGCTGCACATGTTCGTAGTCCACGTTGCACACCAGCGAGGAGGCCACGTCGACTCTGAGAAGGCTGACGTCGTCGTCCTCCTCGGTGAGGGTCAGGTTCTCCATGGACGAGGGCCTCTGCACGGTGCAGGACAGAACGGCCACGTTGAAGAAATGGTCGGTGAGGTTCAGCTGCATAGAGCCGATGGGGGCGATGAAGTCCCTAGGGAGGACCGGGGTGAAGTCGCCGGTGGCCAGGCTGAGGTTGCTCTGCTTGAGGTGGGGATGGATCCAGGGCTGGGTGCAGGTGAAGGACTCGCTGGGGAGCTGGGAGAGGGACCGGCCGGGATGGGGCCCGGGGCTGGCACACATGGGACACAGCTGGCCCTGTGCGTACTTCTTGTCACGCTTACATTTCAGCACACCTGTGGGACATCCGAACAGAGCATTTTGTGTTATGTGTTTGGTTAAGCTGTATGAATAGTAATGTCCTGGAAAAGTGATGGATATGAATGTGAATTTAGTTATCTTAGCTCTATATGTGTCATCATTCATTTCATATAATTTTACTATTGACTTGACAGAGAATATATCAATATTTTCAATATTTTTTGAGTTTAGCAAAGCATGACATGACAATGAATGTATTGTATTGTGATTAGAATAAGTACATCCAAACCCATGGTTACGCTTCAATTAGGTGACGTGTGTACTTGGCCCAAAAAAAATAATATTGTAAGGATGAAATGGCAAGGGTTTGTCTTTTTAAAAGCTAGTCAAAAAGGGGACTTATCTTGTATCTCACTGGAAATGAGGTGGGGGTAACCAAACTAAACACAACCTCTCTCGCTCTCTCTCTCTCTCTCTCTCTCTCTCTCTCTCTCTCTCTCTCTCTCTCTCTCACCCGGGTTCCTCTGGGACCACTTAGGGAGCCACTCCATGCGGCAGTCACAGGACCAGGGGTTCCCGTGGAGGAAGAGGTTCTCCAGCCGCGAGCAGCCGCTGAAGATGTCGGCGGGCAGGCCGGTGAGGTGGTTGTCCGACAGGTGGATGTTCCTCACCGAGGACACCTTGAAGGCCCCGCTGAGCCTCAGGGTGACGAAGGTGTCCGGGTGGAGCTGGTGCAGCAGGTTGCCCTCCAGGTGGACCAGCTGGAGGCTGGTGAGGCCGAAGAAGGCGTCGGGGCTGATGAACTCTATGCTGTTGTGGTCCATGTGCAGCCTCAGCAGGGAGTCTAGACCTTTGAACGTCTCCTTCTTGAGCTCCTTCACCTTGTTGTAGGACATCTTGAGGACCTGGGGGATGTTTGTAAAGGTACATTTGTGGTTTGGAGAGTATATTAATCCATAAACACACATGTCAAGGCAATGCTAATATATAACATGGGCATTCCCAAGCATGTCAGTGTATGGATTTAAAATCAGCTAAGACATAGCATAGTTGTAGACCAAATACATGTTTTGTAATGACATATATAAACTCAATGGTCAAGAGTAATCAATTAATTAATTAATTCCAATAAATCAACAAATGAGTTTCTTCGTTTGAATCACTATAGTGACACCGTTTATGTTTTCGATAAGAGCTGTTCATTTATTAAAAAGGGCTTTACCTGTAATGATTTAAGGTCCAGGAATGCACTGTTTTCAATCAAATGGATGGTATTGCTGTGAAGCATCAAAAGCTCCAAGTTTAGAAGTCCTGTGAAGTCGCCCTCTCTCAATACCGTTATCCTGTTGTATCTAAGGAAAGAGAAGTCAATGAATTAACAATCAAAAATGTATAGATGGTCAAATGATGGTTTAAGTTACGACATTGTAACGTTTCATATAAAAACGGGCCCCAGTATTTGTCTTTGTGATTCAGAGCAGAGAAAATGAGGGGAAGCTCACCCCATGTTAATGCGTTCCACAGACGCCTGGATCTGCTCAGGTATTGCGGTGAGGTATCTGAAGGTGCAGTGCACTTCTCCGGGAACATAGCAGGCGCATGATTTGGGACAGCCGCTGCTCGCCGGCAGCATGAGAGCCAAGACAAACACGGACAGGAGCAGCCAGCGCCGCGTGTATGAGCCGCCGAGAGCAGACATGTTCACCCGGGAGAGCGCTGGGATCTCACACTGAGCCCACCTCATCCTCATATGAATTCCCTGTGGGCGGAAAAAAAGTGCAATGTGTGTTTATTAGGCCGATTTCGGCTAATCGAAACGGATGGTCAATGAATAATGCGTAATTAACACGTTAAGGACAATATGAATTAAAGTCTGAGGAAATATTTGCCATAGTAGGCTACGTCACACAAAAAGTTCACAAAAGAAATCGAATGGTGATTCAACAATGTTCTACATTTATAAATGTTTTATAATTTTACAAAAAGCATAAGAGTAAAAATGCATAAAAAAAGTCTTACCACGATGCAATAGGATCAAGTGTGCGGACTCCACCATGAAGTGAAAATTAAAAAGAGAAAAATACTTTCATGTATAGCGGAGCAACATCTTTGAAAGTTGTGATTATTCCTGGGTTTGGGTGGCGCTCACTGTGGCGCTCCTGGACTGATGCTCTGAGCGCTCGGGACTGACGCGTCACACCGCCCCCCTTTACCAGTTGCGCCTCAATATTCTCTTACTCGACCCTCAAAAAGCGGGATACAGTACTTCAAAACCAATAAATACAATTAATTTTATTAAAAAGTTGTTATTATTGTCGATATATATACATCTTCACGACCAATAAAACACCAAACTCTGGCTCCATAACTCCTGTTCTCTTTTTTCATAATTGCCAGATTACGACATCTGGCCAGATTACGACATCCCATAGTTACACAGAAACACAAACATAAACAAAAACACAATAACGGACGCATGCACGCGCGCACACACAAACAAACACACACACACACACACACACACACACACACACACACACACACACACACACACACACACACACACACACACACACACACACACGTACAGTATATATATGTCATAAATATATATATATATATATTAAAATAATAATATATAAATACGTATATATGTGTGTGACAAACTGTCTGTTCATTACAGCTGTCACCAACGTCTTTTTACAGTAAATAACAATATACACAAACAGTTGTTATTGAAGGAAGAGCTAGACTCTGCTAAAGAATGTTATTCTGTCTTTGTTGGTTATAAAGAGTGGCATTAGATCCCAACAGTGCAGTGTTATATCAATCTTGGACGACTTCTGCAACGACGATTTCGCCCCGAGGTAGTTATTATGAGTATCACCTCCTCCATTATGTCCTAGCTGGTGACAGAGCTGCGAAGGCATGTCCTGGTCATTGTGTCGCTGACAACATGGGTTTACTCGAGCCAACATCTGGACAGCAAGTCTCTCCTCTCCTATGATGTTTTTCTTCTCCTCGAGTATCTTATTTTCTTCTCTCCATCCTCTCCTCTCTTCTCCTCCCCACCTTTTATTCTTCTATCTTCTCCTCTCTTCTCCCCTATTTTCTGTACTGTCCTCCTCTCTTCTCTTACCCCCCTCTTCTCTTCTCTCCTCCTCTCGTCTTCCCTCTTCTCCTCTCTTCTCTTCTCTCCTCTCCTCCTCTCCGTCCCGTCTCCTCTCCTCCCTATGCCTTCCAGCGCATGCCTCTGCGGTGTACTCTGTCTCGTCAGCAACAATCGATTCCCCAGCAGAAAGCGGAGCCCTCTCTCCAACGCCAACCCGCTCCCTCCCTCTCCACCATGGCGTGTTCTGAAGAGGAGCTTGTAAATCTCTTCCCCGTGTCTCAGATCAGCCATCATGGGAGACGGAGAATGGCTTCGGCGTGGCTCATGTGTTTCACAGGCCTAGCCAACGGAGCAAAGTACCCAAGCGGGTGGATGCATCTGCCGTCCCTGTGATCACCACCTGCCCTGGGTCCAGTGAGCCAGGGCATGCCTGGTGGTACACTGCTGTTTGCATCAGAAATCTCCCGCTCTTCATTAGCAGGCTATTTTGTTCAAACAAGAATTAATAAGATGATTTAGTGGATGTTCATGGCACATGAAAATGCCTCGTTAACCTAGTAACAGTATTGGGTTTGTTTGAGGTTGCATAGAGTTGAAAGTTGTAATTTAGTACGGTTCAATAAAAATACATATCATGATACCTAGCTATGTGTGTGTGTGTGTGTGTGTGTGTGTGTGTGTGTGTGTGTGTGTGTGTGTGTGTGTGTGTGTGTGTGTGTGTGTGTGTGTGTGTGGGTGCATGTGTGCGCGTGTGTGCGCTTGTGTGCGCTTGTGTGTGTGTGTGTGTGTGTGTGTGTGTGTGTGTGTGTGTGAGCGTGTGTGCGTGTGTGTAGGTGCATGTGTGTTATAGTGTGTGTGTGTGTGTGTGGGGGGGGGGTGTGTATGTAGGCTCACATGGCGTGCGGGCTTCGCTAAGTGCGTCTGTGTGTGTGTTTGCACGTCAGGAAGGGAACTGAGGGGGGGATGGTACACAACAAAGAGATTGAGCAATATTATTTTTGGAAAAAGTACAGAGAATGCGCTCATACAATGTTAACCTGTTGAGTTCTGCTGATGGCAAGGTCGAGTCCTGCTCATTTTCCCCCCTGGCCAGGTCTGTTTCTGTTTTCACACTTAATACATTCCAGATAATGGAAAATCTCAGCTGTATCATGCTTCAGCTACAACTCCAAAATGTCTTCCAGAAGAGCATATAGGTTTTCCAGTAAGTGTAAGTGACAAGGAAATGCCTGGCTGGGCTTTGTGACTCACAAAGAGACTTAACACTCAATGCCCTCTGCCTAAGTGAATCAGGGGGAATTAGCCGGTGATTCAGCCAGAACCTTTCTTCAGGAAGCTGGGTACCGAATCACCTTCTCTGCCTTTCTCTTTCCTCCTTATATATATGTGTGTGTGTGTGTGTGTGTGTGTGTGTGTGTGTGTGTGTGTGTGTGTGTGTGTGTGTGTGTGTGTGTGTGTGTGTGTGTGTGCGCGTGTGTGTGTGTGTGTGTTTATGTGTGTGTGTGTGTGTGTTTATGTGTGTGTGTGTGTGTGTGTGTGTGTGTATGTGTGTGTGTGTGTGTGTGTGTGTGTGTGTGTGTGTGTGTGTGTGTTTGTGTGTGTTTATGTGTGGGTGTTTGTGTGTGTGTGTGTGTCTGTGTGCATGCATGCAACCGGCATTTGTGTGTGCGTGTCTGTTTGTGTGCAGGTGTGCTTGTGTGTGTGTGTGCTGGTCAGTAAGGGTGTTGAGGGGCAGGAGAGTGACTGTAAAAAGTAACAGCTTGCTGGTGAGACCTGTAGGAATCTGTGTGTGTGGACCTGAACAACTACCGAACCTCAGGTTTCTCTCCACCCTGCATCCCAAGAATCCTTCTTAAAGGGACGAAAACCAGACACTTAACATCAGAGTTCCAGGGTGGTCGTTGCCATTCTGTGCCAACCGATCGGTCCATGCTTGACAAGGGAGTTCCTTTACCTTGAAGGGTATGAAAGGAGGAACTGTGTTTTAAACATTATGGGCCCTTTTTTAACGGTCTGAAACGCTTTTGGTCTGAAAGTAGCTTTGTGGGCAGTTCTATGGCGATGTTGCTATTTCGGCAAAGAAAACTTAACACACATATGATAATCTATTTAATGATACATGCAATACATTAACAAACATCGTTTCTTATCAGTATTGTATGCATTATCATTATCATTATCGACTTATTCCTAATATGCATGTGTCCCCCCCCCCCGTTAATATACATTGCCATGGACTGTATTATGCGTTACGTGTTTAGTTTGCGTGTGTTTAAACAGCTGGACGCACACAAGCGCGCCCGTATTCATTCATTCTTTTTAAAGGCACCCAGTGCAACTTTCGAGGCTTAAAAATAAACCTTCAATTTCTAGTCTTTTTTACACGTAGTAAGTTTCAATAACTCCATACCATTACATACCGACATTTAAGCAGCAAAGATGAGACGTCGGTTGTGTGGTGAGAACTGATACAAAATCGATGCCGCCATTTTCTTTATTTTTTGTAACCTACAATAAATAAAGCAGGCTTCCAGTCAATGGAAAAATGGCTTCTCCCCACCGGCGATTGTTGTTGTTTACGATTTTCTATCAGTTCTCACCACACAACGACGTCTCATCTTTGCTCCTTGAATGTCGATATGTAATGGTATGGAGTTATTGAAACTTACTACGTGTAAAAAAGACTAGAAATTGAATGTTTATTTTTCATTGAATGTTTACATAAAGTTGCACTGGGTGCCTTTAACACTTACTCGCGGCAAAACAATGTTTTCTCATGATCAAATATTCATTGATCCTTAAAGTTATGGGCTTGTACACGATGTCTGTGTCAAGAAAATATGTGTTTGCCTTACGGTGTTTGCAGATGCATTGATTCTAAAGTACAACTCATTGCCGCTCTACACCAGTTGCAAACTAGCAACGACACATGCGTCAGCGTAGAAAGTCAATTGCGCCAGATGCAAGATAGGGTCCTATGTGTTTCAGGTGTTTTCTTACATGGATGGGGCAGTTCTGTTTTCCTCCTCATGCAAGGGTTTCCCTGACGTTTTTTGTCCCTCAGGTTGTGTGGCTATTTTACAGTGTTTCCTTTGGCCATCCAAGCGTCCACTATTTCGTTTTTAGATTTATAATTGGAAAGTAGTCACAAAGGTGCACCCCGACTTGGGAGGCATACAGTCTGAGTTAAAGCAGTGCTGACACGTTGGGCAGATTTTACTAAAACAAATAAATCCTCTTATTTATTTGAGGAAAGGGAGGTGTTTGGTCCATGGTCCATGGTCTGAGCCAAATGTCAGACACCTAAAAGGAGTCCAAGTACTCTCTCCAGCTCACCAGAGACCAGCCAAGCTCTGCTATGAACTCTAGAGCTTTAAAATAGATAGCAGATGAGGGGGTTTGTTTACAACCCGCATGGGAATAAAGATGTGGTGTGTTTCTGTTTGCTGCCGTTTCCTGCCGTGTGGTGTGTTTGTATACATTCCTACTCAGGATTCAAAGCACTGACGCCGAAGAACACAGAATTCCCGCCTCTCTGCACCTCGGATTGACGTGATCAGTCACGTGTGTTAACAGCTGTCATTTATGCGAGTACGACGTGACCTCTGACCTCTGAGAGGTCAGAACATGGTCAGAGCGAGGGAGGTCGTGGTGAGCCATCTCAGTGTCCTCATGAACATCAAACGTTTCCTCCGACTGTGTAATATGAAACGCACTTGGTCATAGGCTTGCTTTTGGAAAACAACAAATCCTGTCAACTCGTGCAAGGACGGTTTCTAACAACTTTCAAACCAGGAACAGTTCTCCCTTCAAGACGCTCGGGTCTTCCGTCCTCAGAAAGATATTTGCAAGCACAAGCAATATGGTCTGCATTAAACCCTCAAATCATATGACCATTTGTCAATATTTAAAGAGTAAATTGTATTCAAAAGGAATGGCATAACATTTTGAATAAAGCCATACTATTGTTGAGGAAAGTCACTGTGTGTGTTTGTATATACAGTTGCGTGTTTGACTGGACAATGAATCATCCCATTGCCTTGTCGATTCCTCTGCTGGCCCGTACTCTGCTGTTTGTTCTGACAATGAAGTCAGTCCTGCTAGGGGGTTATTTTGAATCTCCTATGAAGCGTTGTGCCCATGTCATCCCCTCTATTCAAGGCCACGCTACATGAACGTGAACCCTTCCGTGAGAACCAGTGGGTCCCCTGTTGACGTTGGGCATCGGGTTTTATGAATGATTGGGAACATGTGTGTTTTATCTATGTAAATGAGGCATTCTATAGCTTTTACTGGCTGTACCTAATGCTCTGCTTGTTTTGGTTCTGAGTCAGAGGCGCCAAGCGTTCTTTATTTGAAACAAACACAATGTTGTGTTAGTGAACTTTAACGTGCATTGCATTACCCTGTCGACAGTTGTTTGCCCTCCCAGGAGAATAGTTTTAAAACAATTGGTGTGGCAAGAGCAAAAAATATGCCACGCGTTAGCACACGCTAGCCTGCGTTGCTATTTGGCTTCATTCACATGGAGTGTGTTAGCATGACACATTCGTCAATGCTAACAAATAATATCCAGGGTTTGTGTGTGAGTGAATGTGCCTTAACAGCCGTGCACGCTTCGGGAAATATGATTAACCTCCCAGCCTCTCGCGGCTCACACATGCCAACATTCCCTGTGAATGTGGTCTGCTCTGTGTGTGTGTGTGTGTGTGTGTGTGTGTGTGTGTGTGTGTGTGTGTGTGTGTGTGTGTGTGTGTGTGTGTGTGTGTGTGTGTGTGTGTGTGTGTGTGTGTGTGTGTGTGTGTGTGTCAAAATCTATAATGACAATTGCAACAATGAGGATATTAAGTCATACAGTCAAGTCACTGGGAGTAAAGTGACTATTCAATCATGATATTTAAGTTTGACGATCATGACTATGTTCTGAGACGCAGAAGGATCCTGATTGACTTCAATTAATGAACACGTGGATTATATATTTAATGCGGGATGTAAGTTGGATAAATACTGTAGACTCTGTCGGCCAGACATCTGGACCATAAAAGTCCACAGTGTGGCCCTTAAGTGAAATGCCATTAGGCCTCATCTTTACACCCTAGCACTGAACTTTCCAGACATCCATCTCCACGGAGATCCACATCACACTGTTTTTATTGACACACACACACACACACAACACAACGAATGTGTATTCCTTGACTCTTTTTCTCAACCCATAATAGAAGTGTGAGATTTTACTTCCACCTGAAATGTCATTGGAGAGCAGAGACCTTTTTACGGCCTCTCGCTCGGCATGGAGGAGGTCAGCTGTACTTTGGGAGGTGTAAATCATAAAGACGGCGACGAGGTTGTCAGCTGAATGTGGGGCAGCGGTAGGAGAGAGGGATTGTGGGGGCGGATTCCCACTATGGGGGTTGCTGGTCCGGATTGGGGAGTTATTGATGGATATTTTTTTTCCAGGTCACTGCTGGGGGGGGGGGGGGGGGGGGGGGTTGATGGGTGGGAGGGGTGGGTAGTGCTGCAACTGCGCTGGTGTAATAACTGAAATGTGAGCTTCCACAGGGGCTAGGGAATATTGCCTGTAGCTCTAGTGTTCTTTCCCCGCAAGTCAAGGCCGTGCCAGATGGCGGCGTTTCAAACTTAATGACTACACCCTAGAGACGGTGATTCAGGAAAACTACTGTGTGTGAAAGAAAAAAATGAAAAAGGGCCCAAAAAAACGATATTTCAGCTTTTCTCCGTCGGGCACTTTGCGCCAGTAAAGAAACCACACCCTGCTGTGTGAGGGACCATCACAGGACTATATGAGTTCAGATCAGGAGTTCATTTCCAGTACTTTGCCTCTGAGGTTAATGGTCTTTGGAGTTGAGTGTTTTCCACCGTTGCTCTGAGCTCACCTTCTCCTGCTGCTGGTACTTCCTGTAAACATCTCCAGCCTGTCACCGTGGAGACGGGGAGCTGTGGTCACTGGAATGAATGACAGCGTGTTTGTGTATGTATAGAGGCGTCCAGCTTTATGCGTGAACATTCCTCTTGTGGTAAATGTATGCTTTTAGGTGTAAATGCTAAGCAAAGGCGTAGTGTTTGTCTTGTGGTTATGCATACCATTACAGACATCTCCTGGGTAAACATCATGTCTGAGGTCAGGTTCAGGCAGTGGATGTGTCGGGTTTGCGGTAAACATTGAGACATGTTTGTAAAAATAGAATGGATTGTTTGATAAAGCTAGTCAGTTTTTATCTATAAATAGAGTTATTTCCCTTCGTATTTTAACTTTGAAAGGATAAAGATCGTATTTTGTCAGACCAATCATCCTATGCCGATTTTTTCAATTGCTACCACATGATTTTTTTACCAGAGTTCAGGTCATTGAATTGAAAAACATCCCAGAAACCAAATAAAAAAGACACGCACATTTCACAGTGCATGATTGGACGGGGCACAAAACAACACTTCTCATGGGACGTCACTCAGGATAGGATTCCATATGGTTGTTTATCTCAGGGACCACAGAGGGATTTTAACGTTACATGATCCAGTTTGGTTGCCCCAGAAACAATTGGTTTCTCAGTATTTATGTCATTATGTCAGTGATTGTGGTGGGTTTATGATCAGACCACCCGTATCTCATGTGTGTTTTGCCTGCACAATGCAAATGTACAATACACATTGTGTGCTCAATAGTATTCTACACATGTATGATTTCAACACATACATTTAAAAAGATGGTAACTAACCAGACACCTGAGGTCAAATACTTCTACCCCAAATTAATTTTTCTAAAAAAGCCTTTATACTGGCATAAAGTTGGTATCGAGGTGTCCCTGAGCTACACACCTCACCCTGACTGCACCCTGACCGCATGCAGAACACAGCGAGTCACATGGTCCTGCTCAGACACAGACCACAGGAACTCCTTCTCTACGCTCCACACACGATGTGTGTGCTTGCGGTGAAATGTGTGTGTGGTGTGGTGTGTTTTCCAACCAGAATATAATCTGTACCAGCCAGGCTAGGCTTGTACACAGATGGGCCTCATCAATCAATCAGAACATGGGGATAGGGGGGGGGGGGGGAGTCACATTGAAACCAAAGTTTGGCAAGATTAAACAACAATCATTTGTGTTTTTGGAGGTTCAGCCCGGTCCTCACTGAACAACAGCTCTTCAAGGCAGGGGGAGGGAGCCAACACAAACCAAATAGTGGTTCTCCAGTGTGTTTCAACACGAAGACCCCCTCAAACAATGCTGCATTCTTTGTGTTTTTCCCAGAACTTATCAAGTAAATAAATATTATAAAGGCTTTGCTCAAATATCAACCAATATCAAATAGCAGAACGAGAAAAAAACAATTTATTTTCCGGGAAAAGGATGGTGGAAAGAGGATTGAGCATAAAGGTCTTTTCGCCCAGACGAGGTCTCGGCCCTTGGAAAACCTGCATGCTTTGGTAAGTGCGTGTGGAATTTCTTCCACTATTTTTGCCTTTGAGACGAGAAATCAATACAGAGGAAGCCGTGGCGGAGTACAGTAGACGGACAGTTCAGACATGTCTGTGGGCGTCAGCGTCAAACATCCTACTTTTCCATTAGAGACTTTGCAGGGGTTAAGGAGGAAGGTGGAAGAGGACTGTTATGGATCAGACATGCTCCGTTGGAACTGACTCAAGATGTATGGTTCTCTTGGATCCGTACCATGTATTGGCACAGGAAAATGACACGCTTTTTCATTTGAATCTTAACTCAGTTCAACTGAAAATAGTCCCGCAACGGCTGCCTGATGTTATGCTGATGTCACTTCTGAGGGATTCACTATTCATCTTTTGGAGGGAATCAGTATTAATTCTTGTTGGTGGATTTACTGATCATTATTCTGAGGAAATTACTATTCATTATTGTTGAGTAATTCACTATTCATTATTCTGAGGAAATGACTACCGCATTCATATTTTTGAGGGATTCCCTATTCATTTTTCTGAGGTCATTATGCTGTTGCTCCATGGTCATTATGCTGAGGTATTCATTATTGATTATTCTAATGTCGTTATTTAGTTTTGGTCCAGATCCCCATTACTCTTGGCATGTTAGCAACAACTGTTTTAAAGACTGCGCTGGCTGTTTTCATCTCTCTCGGATCCAAGTCATAAACAATCCAAACTACTTCAGCCGGCTTTTATAGTCTTTCTCAGAAGACGACGGGCTGGATCGAACTTGTGGAACAACTCAATAGAAACAATTAGTTCTTTCCACCATCTTATCATGTCTCATCTCTTCTACTGCAGTGTGCAAGCACTAAGTCACCGAACCACTGATATTAATTGTTTGGCTCGAAATAACATTTAATAAATCCCTTCGTCATTTCCATAATAACAAAACGACCTAATGAATAATAGGATCGTATTTTATTATGGCATATTTCATCCACAAAAAAAAGTGTTTTACCCAGAAAGCAACAGTGTCATTGAGGACGAACACTGCTTGTTATGCAGCAGTGAACGCGAACTGATACGAGCGTCACATTGTAAACACTAAACAGGGACTCCAGCAGCACCTCGTATACCAATGCCCATGGAGCAACCCCCCTACGTTGACTCATCAGTCCTGTCATTCTGACTTGCTCACAGCAGGGTGGGGCGACTCACTGCTCCACACAAACAGAGTTTAGCACAGCATGACATCTGCTTCTCCTCTTCCTCCTCCTTCCCCTTCTCCTCCATCATCTTCCCCCTCCTCCTCCTCCTCCTCCTCCTCGAGTGCTGAGGCATCAGGTCTTTTCTTTTGCATCCTTGCACCCTGTGATGGCCCCCCACCCCCCTCCCCCCGCACACACACACCCACCCACCCACCCACACCCATCCCCAAACAAACACACACACACACACCAACACACATCAACGCACACACAAACACACACACACACACACACACACATCCGCCCCCTCCTCTCCTCTCCTCACCTCCTGGTCCTCGCCCCCAGGTCCTATGGGGCCTAATGACCAATAAAACCCTCCATGTTTACGTTGGAGCCAGGCCAAGGTCCCGCCGGCGGAGGACTGGTTGGCCCGGGACCCGCGACCGGGTTCCCTTTCATCCCAGTACGAGGTGCCACTGGGCCCCGAGCTCCACACACGTATGGCCGGGGACGGGGAGTCCCTAATGGGAACCAGGGCCGTCGCCTCTTCTGCAAATTACTGAAATTAACTGTGCTGACAAGGCTTCTTCTGGATTATCGTTTTTGCATCTCACCGCAAATCAATGCAACATGCTGGAGAAGTTGGGAGGCTTAGATCCTTTTTTATGATTGGATCGTTACATTTTCACTTTAATATCAGCCTAGCGGTTCAACCGAGGTCGGCAACCCTTGGTTCATACAAAATGCATGAGTGTGTGTGTGTGTGTGTGCGTGTGCGTGTGCGTGTGTGTGTGTGTGTGTGTGTGTGTGTGTGTGTGTGTGTGTGTGTGTGTGTGTGTGTGTGTGTGTGTGTGTGTGTGTGTGTGTGTGTGTGTGTGTTGCTCAGGATCATCATCAGCCTCAGAGGAAAACCTTGTGCCACGAATATCCCCGACAACTCAGAGTGTAACGACACCTCGATGACCGGGACCATCTCAAAAGTTGAGACATCACGTCCCCACTGGATCCTTGGCAGTCAGAGTGGAAGTCAGAGTCAATTCCTTCCAGGGGTTGCCATGGGGATGAATAACATCCAGATGCCTCCTTGAAAACTTGCTGGAAGGCTAAAACGTTGTCAGTGGGAATTGCATTTTATTAGATCTTTGTGAAATAAACATTCAGTTTGGTGTACTTGATAGTATAAAAGCAGACACAGTATGGCACACAACATGGTGCAACAACAAGGGGCCATCCACGCCTATTGCACAAGGCCAGACAGCCTACATGTGCATTTGTCATTCATTTCAGAGTTCAGATAAAGTCTGACAATGTCCGTGGGTCATTTGAGGGTTCCTGCCTTCAAAATAAACACTTCCAAATGTGTGGAATCTGTATGGCGTGCTCTCTGTTAATCAGATATGAATGTTAAAACTGGTGCTAGCTGTCACTCATCCAACATTAAGGTGGCTGAGGTACCTCAACCAGCCTCCAATAATAACCTGATTCCACAAGAAAGACAATGTCTTTATAATGCATTTATTAATGTTATGAAATGTTTCACTACACTAAACTAAAGAAATCCAACTTCAAACCACAGACACATTTTTGCACCCACAAACGCACACACACACACACACACACACACACACACACACACACACACACACACACACACACACACACACACACACACACACACAAACCTAATAGGTCAGGAGAGAGGGATTAACTTTTTTTTTTAACCAGGAGTGACAAACGACATTAGTTCCATAGTGAAACTCATTTGATTTGAAGCTGAGCAGCATATGATCTGATCAACTCATCTCTCCGCAGGTCACAGGAGACCTATGACTCACCATCTCGCCCCCTTCTATCACACTGGATCCGTTACCGTGGTGTTAGGATTGATACCACACAACCAATATGAGTGATGTGTAGAAAACAATCCTGCAGCACCTTTATGAGGCAGTGCTTTTATTGAGACATACTAAATCAGTATTTGGTTTGTTAAGACGTATTATATCAGAAGTCACTCGTTCTTGGATCCCTCATTTCCAACGAGCACCTGACATCTGCTCAACATCAGGATTCATCTCTTACTTGGAGACGTCTCCTGTTGATTTATCAGCATCTTCATCTGTCCTGACTCTGTGTTTGTGTTCCAGTGACAGGAAGTCCACTAAGAATAGCATGATCAATATAACTAGGTCATGTGACCCTTTAGGAATCTTGCGTCTTTCATTATCAAAGGAAAGGAAGATAACCGGAAATATACAAGAGCACATATGTGTGTTTGAGAGAGAGAGAAAGAGAGAGAGAAAAAGGGAGAGAGAGAGGGGGAGAGTTGTTAGTGTATGTGTGTGTGTGTGTGTGTGTGTGTGTGTGTGTGTGTGTGTGTGTGTGTGTGTGTGTGTGTGTGTGTGTGTGTGTATATGTGTGTGTGTGTGTGTGTGTGTGTGTGTGTGTGTGTGTGTGTGTGTGTGTGTATGTGTGTGTGTGTGTGTGTGTGTGTGTGTGTGTGTGTGTGTGTGTGTGTGTGTGTGTGTGTGTGTGTTAGTGTCTCTGTCCCCCCCCCCCCACACACACACACACACACACACACACACACACACACACACACACACACACAGAAAAACACACACACACACACACACACACACACACACACACACACACACACACACACACACACACACACACACACACACACACACACACACACACACACACACACAAACTAAATCTTATTACTCACTCCATTGCAATTCACAACATATACCCTCTCAAAAAACACACACTCCTCACTTCTACTCAGCTGCAGACACAGATCTCAGCGTCCTCATTAAATCTTTGTGATTCATATATAGTAGGCCTACTAATAACAGTGCCATGATGGCATGTGCCATTGGAGCACAGCATGGAAGATCAGGTTGCTGAAAACTTGGCTCCAGCCAATATCAGCCAGTAGAGGGCAGCAGAGCCTCGCCAAACAACGTGTCCGTGGATGGGCGGCCAAGGGCTCGACTTAGGCAATAGCAGACTGCAGCAGCCTCTGCCGGCGATAGGATGTAAAGCACCAATATCAAAACAACAGCTTAACGAGGTACATTTTAACACCAGCTTCGACGCTGTCAACCAACCCACCACCAAAAATATATATATAATTGCAGATAACACGAAGCGAAATAACTGATGGACCTGGGTGCGAGGCCAACATTCCTCCCCGGGAGAGGTACATTGTACTGCGGGTTAGACCCTCATGATAAAGAGCTTATCTTCTGCACTTCTTACAGTCGCTCCAACCCATGACCCGGAGGCTCGGAGCTCCGAGGCGGAATGCTCCTCCCTTCCCTGACTGGAGGAAGAGGATTTATGGTGTGATCAGTGGCGGTTCTCGACAAATTGTACTAGGGGGGTCAAGGAGGGGCCAGTGTTTAACCAGAGGGGCACAAAAAAAAGGGCAAAACATGATATTTAAAGATTGTAAACTTTATTTTACTTTAAAATCAAACATTTAGTTGGAACAAGAGTTTATAACTACACCATTCTGTATTTTTCTGTCAAAGTATCTTACATTGATGGAGCTTACGCCATAAACAAAATCATATAAACATTTGTTTTGTACAAGCGTGCAAGAGAGGTGGGACGATAAAAAGTGAAAAGAAAATACAGTACAGGGTACAAATACAGTGTTTCAATGTGAAAAAAAACTCCAGGGTAAAACAAAGTGCACAACAACGTGCCATTTCCTTTTTATTTTATCTGTTTTATTGTGGAGAAACTGTGTTCTCAAGAGGCTGAGCTTACAGGAAGGGTTACAGCAATCTTGCACCGTCTAAAGAGCTCAAAGAAAACTTCCCTTTTCTACTGTTCTTTCCTCATTTTGTTGGGGCATGCATTACATATCGTTGCATGACCCTCCCTCCAACTTAACACGGGCAGATAGCCTACTACGCTTTCCTCAAATATATTTGTTATCCCAATGCAACAGCCAAAACGGATGAAAATACGTGGTTAACATCACAACATTCTGTAGCCTAGACCTAGCAACGATACTGACATTTGGATACTCGCTTCTGCTTGGATGAGTTTGCTTAGATATGATTAAGTTTCTAAATATATCGAGACCGGACATTTACAAACTTCATTTCATCATCAGTGTGAGGAACTACAGAACACGGTTATGTGCAAAAACAACAAGTCACTTGCGAAATTAAAATGTTTGCTTACCCTTGGCTCTTGAAATCTCCCAGCTTTCTTGCAGCATTTCAGGGAGGCCCGCACCCTTTTGGTTGGTCGGCTAACCAATATTCTGATAGTATACAGATGATGCTCTCAACAAAAATGGGTGCGCCCGTAAAGAGATTTATTTTCTTAGTATATTTACCACGTTGGTCTTTTTAATGTCAATTTTAAATGCTTGATTACATTGCTAGGGTCATTGCTGGTCTTGGCTTGGTCATAGCAGGATTCGTAAATACGCCGTTACCCCAACTGCGACGTCATTAATTAAAGTAATTAATTTATTCATGTGCATGTGGTGTGCATGTATTTACCTGTATGTCAATTGTGGCACCCATTGCACTCCTGACCATCCCTGGAAGAAGGGATCCCCTACTATGCGTTTCTTCTCAAGATTTCTTCCTTGCTAATTTCAAGGGAGTTTTTTCTCACCCGTGTGGGGGCTTGGGTAAAGGGGGGTGTCATGAATATTTGGCATGTTAAGCCCTTTGAGACTGTAATGGTGATTAAGGGTTATACAAATAAAATTCAATTGAATAGAATTGAATTCATTAATTTTCTGACTTATTCTTCTCTTTAAAAGTAGACAAAGAAGTACACTTTTTGTAGTTGGCAACTGTATTTCTTTAATAACCTTAACTGATTTATTTGTGTGATAAGTGTTGGACTTTGAACTCAATGTGTTTCCTCATACCGCATTGAAATGGATTTGAGTACTCCTCATTGATATATCTTTATCTCAAATAGAGAGCGGAGACACGTGGGATTTACAAGGCCTCCTTTGTTTGGTTTCTCCCTGGTTAAAGGTCACAGAAATGTGATAACGTCAATATTTATTTTCTCCCTTGATTAAGACGACTAATTCCACTTAAGATTTTAACACACAAAGACCGGTTTGAAGATCAGCAGTGGGAGAATAATGAATGCACGCCAACAGGCCCCTTATAAGGAATTACATTATTACTGGGATGAAACAATGGCCTCCTCCCTCTCACAGGACTCGCATGGACTCGCCTGACAACTGCAACGGAAATTTCCATTCGACGTGTTGTTGGCGAGACACTATGCCACTGAGCCACCATATTTAGTAAATGTCGATTTTGCATAGTTGGAGTTATTGGTTCGTATTCTATATGATTATTATATATTATATATTGCTATATGATTGCCAATTAGCATGGACCCATAAGGCTTCCATAGAGTCATGATGTCAAAAGTAGTGACGTCATGTGCGGGGAAAAAGGAGCCAGAAGCCTACACGTTTTTTTCGTGCCTTTGTTTGTATTGTTCCCTTTTGACAAGTGAAAGGTCAAACTAATTCACGACTCGAGACGCGTTATTTTTGGAGTAAGCTCCTATAGGCTTACCAAGTGTTGTGAAGAACATTGGAAAGGCAGTAGCTCAGGAGATAGAGCGGGTTGGCGGGCAGTTAAGTTAAGTTATCCTTTATTGACCCTTTTTGGGGGAAATTCCTTCTCTAAAGAGATCTACTTCCCCCGTCCACCCTCCTGTTACCGGTCCAACTCCTTAACCAGTAGGCCACGGATGCCCCCGCAAGGTGCAAGGTTGCTATATCAATCTCTGGCTCCTCCTCGCTGAGTGTTGAGGTGCCCTTAGGCAAGACGCCTCACACTAACTGCTCCCGACAAGCTGGCTGTCGCCTAGCGTGGTCGACACCGCCGTTGGTGTGTGAATGTGTGCATGAATGGGTAATTGTCAGGTAATATTGTAAAGGCCTTTGGATAAAAGTGCTACATATGTGCAGTCCATTTACCATTTAATGCTACAGTAACCATTTTTTTGTACGCTCAAACGCAGCGATACTACAAGCTACATTCACTCGAGTTCT